>NW_012267377.1:1567132-1580674 GCF_000151885.1 Dipodomys ordii | reverse complement strand
GCAATGCTTGGTAAGAAATGTACGCATTATCCTGCCCATGCAATTGTAACCCCTCTGTACAGTATGTTCACAAATAAAATTAAATTAAATTAAAAAAAAAAGAACCTGGGTCATATAAACTCTAGAATCCAGGGTCTTCCCATACTGCCCTTCTTCCCACCACACCAAGAGAGGAACAACAGCAGGTGGCCAAATAAATCAATGAATGAATGGATCAATCAATCCAGCACCCAACAGAGAATTTGCCTTTACTCTCTGGAACTCAGGAAAGGAAGCTGATATACTGAGCAACCCTTCACTTGGATACTGCGCTAATGCTTTGCCTGTCATCTCACTAAATCATAGAAACAATCAGGCAGGTGTACCTCAGTCACCATTTCTGAAGAAGAAACCAGAGTTTGTTAATTTGTTGATGATTCTTAGAAAAGTCATTCAAGGACTCAAAAAATGATATTGGATGCAATGGGAGTTCAATATATATATGTTGTATGAACTAATTTTAAATACCCTTTTTCTGCATAGAAAAGGGAATATTAAGAATTAGTAGCTAAAAACAAAAGCATGGGGCCCCAAATTCAAACCCTAGTACTGAACAAAATAAATAAAATTGGTTTACAACACTGGTTTTTTGAACAGGGATAACTAATTTTGTTAAAATGGGGACAGCTAGATTCTAAATCCAGGCAGTCTCTCTCCTGAGTGGCCTTTACTTTGTCTTTCTTAAATAAACTATTACCTTACTAAAAAAAAAAAAAAAAAGAAAGAAAGAAAGTAGCTAAGATGGCTTTCTCCAAGGCAAATACTACTAAGCTAATCTCATTTATTTTTGTTTTTTTGGTTGGGTTCTAAACAAATAAAAGAGGGAAATCCTAGAGGCAAAATATTCTTAGATTTTTGCCAAACCCAATAGCAAAGTCATTCAAAATATCTTTGTGGATAAGAGAGAAATATACTCTGCATAATGACACAATTGTGTGAATGCTACAGTACTCAAAGCATGCACCCCGAGGATTCAGTTTCTGTCTTGTAACTAAATCCTTAATGGATTTGGATACTGTCATGTGAGTCAGATTTATGAGTAATAACAAGCTAAAGAGAGCAGTCAGGTGGATTTAAATAGCACTAATATTCCTTTAATCAGAACTAACAAAGTATGTATTTAAACCCAAAGATAAAAAAAGAGAAACAAGACTTAATAATTACTGGAGATTTAAAAAACAGGTTATTTTTATAGTTAAAACCTTATGCAAGACAACAAAGCACATCGCTGCCAGACAAGAGTGAAAACTTAAACCTCATGAACAAAACTGTTTCACCTACCACTGAGCTACCCCCATACTGTGCTATCACCCTGGTAGGCCTTACAGTAAGTCCTCTATATCAAGTGCTAGTGGTATGCCAGGTATTCAACAACAATCACTCACTGAATTCTCTCAAGAATTCCAGAGGCAGGGAATTTGTTCCTATTAACACCTGAGATACAGAAATAACATCATTCAACTACTACCCTGTCTTAATAGGACAGAGGAAGTCAATATCAAGACCAGTTTAAGTCAAGCTTCAGATCATATCAAGCTCAGTGCTATTCCGCCTTTCTTGTCCTCAGACACCAAAAGTTATCACTGTTAGAGATGACCCATCTTGTGTCTCTTACTGCCCCTGATGAGTTCTACCACATGTATGGACAGTTCCTGCCTGCTGACAGCTTCCCATTTAAATGCATGTGCCCCTTCTCTGAATGTGGGAGTTTGGGGATTCTACCTCTAAGGTCCACTTGCCAGTTTTCAGATGTTTCCCAACATGACTGCGTACCCCACAAGGGCAACCTGCTCATCAGTTGTGCATCTCTGTTTCCATTTTCTTGCTCTTTTCTGTTACTTAGAATTGACTCCACTGGTAAATTACTCATATCCAAGGCCTCAGAATGGCCAAATGAAGATGCTATCTTCTACTTTTTCTGAATCATTCTTAAACCTTTTACTAACTGTAAGCAATTAACTAATTACCTAATTTAATTATTTTAAGGATTTCAGTAATCTAGCTTTCTCAGCACACCACAGGAAACTCTGGTATTACTTAAGCATTCTTTGATTATTTTATGCTTTGAGTTAAACTTCATCTTGACTTGAGACTTGCAAGGACAATAGCAATTTCCTCCAGGCCACCTACCAAACCTGCCAGTAGCTGAAAAAGACAAAGATGTAGAAAGGTCAAAATAATGAGAGAAATATGAGACAGGAATTTGAATTTAACCATGACAACTGAAATAAAATATGTGTGACCACCAGTCACCCATAGATACCTGGCCTCAAATTACAAGACTGGCTCATTCTTTTTTTTTTTTAATTTTACTTTATTTGTGAACATGCTGTACTGAGGAGTTACAATTACAAGACTGGCTCATTCTTAAGAATATTTTATTTTTTTCCAACCAGTACTGAGGCTTAAACTCAGGGACTTGAGCTCTTACTCATCTTGTTTGTTCACTGTTGATACTCTACTACTTGAGCCATGCCTCCAGTCCATCATTTTTCTGGTTAAGTGGATGTGGAGTCTCACTGTTTTTTCTGCTTCAGTGGTCTCTGTATTATAATCTTCCAGGTCTGTTACTTCTTTTGAGAAGTTAGGATTACACGCATGAGCTAGCAGTACTAGGCTCAAGAATATTTCTGAGAAGAATAAGTTTCTGAGTTCATTTTCTTTTTGGATATTCCCAGACAAGGATTCTGGCACTTAAAAACATAAATGAGGCTGGGAAGGTGGCTCAGTGGTAGAGTGCTTTCTTTGCATGCATGAGGCCCTGGGTTTGATTCCTCCGTACCACACAAGCAGAAAAAGCTGGAAGTGGCACTGTAGCTCAAGTGGTAAAGTGCTAGCCTTGAGCTGAAGAGCTCAGGGACAGTGCCCAGGCCCCATGACTGGCAAAAAAAAAAAAAAAACATAAATGAAACAGGGCTGCAAACCAGAAAACTACCCCTTGCCCTTGACTAAACTATACCATTATTTGACTTTTCCCCACTAATCAATCACAGTTAACACCCTTCAAAATCCAGAAGCACTTTAAGGAGGTTGTAAACATGTTATTGGTAAGCCAGTAATACTATGAGGTTACTACTTTTATAAAATGAACAATTCAACACCTTGGTAGGAAAATAAAGATTCCTTGAAAAGTATGCTACATGAACCCCTCCTCTTGACTTTAGTAAACTGGAAATTAATTCAATCAACTGTCACATTCAACTGTTATTGTTGTGTGTACAAAGTGATAGATTTGTAGGAAAAATAAGGCAACCAGTCATCACAAAATCATTGACATCTCTCAAATATACAGCTTTTCCACATGCATGTTGCTTTCCAATGCTTCATATGGTTACTGTTAAAATGAGTATGAAAGTTTTATTGAGTAACACAACTACAAAAAAACATGCATAAATTGCTAGTAGATTCTGCTAGTTCATGACAGGAGTCATTGTTTGACTGTGTTGTATCATATGCTTTCTCCCTCTGAAAAGGAAAAGTTTTGTCCCAGACAAATAAGAGACAATGTTGTCTTCTGGCCTCTTCACAAGTTAATACTCCCTGCCACATACAAAGTCAAAGAAAGGGAAAGAAACAAACTTTTCAATGAATCCCCCAGCGAGAAAACTACAATTGATGACAAGTACTTGCATAGGAGTTTTTTATAAAATTTTAGCCATTTATTCAGAGTAACATAAAAGTTAGAAACTAGTCACAGAATCTAATCTTCGATAAGAGAGCTAAAAAAAATAGAATGGAAGAAAGACAGCCTCTTTAGTAAATGGTGCTGGCAAAATTGGTTAACTACTTGCAGAAAACTAAAGCTAGATCCTTATATATTACCCTGCACCAGAATTAACTCCAAATGGATCATAGACCTCAGAATCCAAGCAGACACTCTGAAAACATTACAGGATGGAATAGGAGAAACCCTAGGTCTCGTTGGCACAGGCCGAAATTTTCTGAATAGAGACCCAGAAACACAACAAATCAAAGAAAGGTTGGACAAATGGGATTGCATGAAATTGCAGAGCTTCTGCATGGCAAAAGACATAGCTAGCAAGATCAATAGAAAGCCCACAGATTGGGAGAAGATCTTCACTAGACATACACGGACAAGGGTCTCATATCTAAAACATACTTGGAATTCAAAAAATTAAATCCCCCAATAACAAATCTTCAAAGAAACAACTGCCCAATAAATAAGTGGGCAAATGACTTAAAGAGAAACTTCTCTGAAGAGGAAAGAAGGATGGCCAACAGACACATGAAGAAATGCTCAACGTCCCTAGCCATAAAAGAAATGCAAATCAAAACAACATTGAGATACCACCTCACCCCAGTTAGAATGTCAAAAATCAAGAACTCTAATAACAACAGATGCTGGAGGGGATGTGGACAGAAGGGAACCTTACTTCATTGTTGGTGGGAGTGTAAACTTGTTCCAACCACTTTGGAAAGCAGTATGGAGCTGCCTCAAAAGACTCCACATAGAGCTCCCCTATGACCCAGCAATCCCACTTTTGGGCATTTACCCAAATGTTTACAAACAAGACCACACTAAAGCTACCAGCAAGACTATGTTTATTGCAGCATTATTTACTATAGCTAAGATATGGAACCAACCCAGATGCCCCTCAGTAGATGAATGGATCAAGAAAATGTGGTATATATACACAATGGAATTCTATGCCTCCATCAGAAAGAATGACATTGCCCCATTTGTTAGGAAATGGAAAAGCTTGTAAAAAATTATGTTAAGTGAAGTAAGCCAGGCCCAAAGAAACATAGGTCCCATGGTTTCCCTTATTTGCAGTATCTAGTATGTGTCTGAGTCAAGCAGAAAAGGTCAGATAAGGTGATGTTAGGGAATGAACCCTAAGATATGTATTCAAATGTTTTTCTTTCATGCGATTGTTTCTAACACATTTATAAGGTTATTTCTTTGTTGCTTTGTATGTCCCTCCCCCACAGTATAACTCCTGCTTTCACTGTATTTGATGTCGGTATAATTTGTGGAGGGGAAGGGGAAAAACAAATCGTTTAAATAGGGATACAGGTGGACCCATTGCAACAATGAGATGTACAAGTTGTTGTTATGTCGAAAATGAACTTTACAACTTGGTGGGGAGGGAGGGGGAAGGGAGGACTGGGGTGGCAGGGGGAGGATGGGAAGGGATGGGAAGGGGAAACAAAGGAGGAGTCTACAATGCTTGATAAGAAATGTACTCATTATCTTGCCCATGTAATTGTAACCCCTCTGTACAATATTTTCACAATAAAAAAAGAAACTAGTCACAGATACCTTTGATATTAATACCACATGATATGAAAAATTATGAATGAACAATAGAAGACATTTCCTAATAGTATTTATTTCTTACTTTTATTTTAACCTGTGTTCCATGCTATTTTGACTCATATTGACCACAGAGTTAGAATATAATTGTTGCTATGCTTGATAGCTAGACCAGAGTATAGATAGTTTTTTTTTTCCAGTTTAGGCTTGTCTTCTTGTTTTTGTTGCTATTGTTGGTATAATTTTATTGCAATAGGTTATTTCAGCCAAGTGTTACTGGCTCACACCTGCAATCCTAGCTATTCTTAAGAGTGAGATATGGAGGATTTGCATTAGAGGCTAACAGGAGCAGAAAAGTCTGGAACATTATCTCTAAAATAACAAGCAAACGGCTGAGCTGGAGGCTTTTCCCAACTGGTAAAGTTCCAGCCTAGCCATTCTTGCAAGCTTGAAGCCCAAGTTCAAACCCCAGTATTACAAAAAGGGTTATTTTAATGCAAATATTGCTTTGGATGCTCAGAACCCTCAGGTACTCTGGGCAACAATGGACCACACTTGGAACCCTAGCTACTCTGGAGGCAGAGAGCAATACTGCTGTTGAAGGCTAGCTCAAGTAAAAAGTTCATATGACCCCATCTCAACCAAGGGTGGGTATAATGATGCATGTCTGCTGGCACAGCTATATGAGAAGACTAGAATACTGTAGCTCCAGGCTAACTGAGGCAAAAGAGTACATGAGACACTCAACTCAGCAGAAAAAGCTGGACATGGTGGCACACACCTGTCATCTTCATCTTCCCTATGAAAAGAAGCATAGATAGGATGATCTTGAACCAGGGCCTCCCAGGCAAAATGTAGACCCTATCTCAAACAGCATAAAGGCTGGAGGAGTGGCTTAGGTGGTAGAACACCTGTATCTCAAGTGCAAAGTCCTGAGTTCAAACCTCAGTAGGTTCCTCTTAGTCTCCCTACCCAAAAAAGTCATACAGCTGTGGGAGATTTTTTTGGTCACACAAAAAGTACATATTTTTCTTTCATTCGCCTTAGGTATTTTGAATTTGCAGCTGTTGCTGTTAACCATAAATGGAATCTCCTCTTCATTGCAATTTTGGATTATACAGGAAAGGACTGTTTTCTTCACATTGACTTTGTATTGGGCACATGTTAAACTCTATTAGTTGCACATTTTTAAGAATTATTTTTACTATTATATTTACTTACTGTTATATTACTTTGTCTTAACAAATGGAACCATGTAAGGGAACAAACTCTACTTGATTTACACTCAAAGATGAACTTTATTTTCTCAATCCTCTTCTAATTAAGATAATGGCATGATAAAATTATTAAACACAAGTATGTCTCTGACAATGTTACTCTGGTTTTCTAACAGTTATAAACTGCTGTAATTTAGAATATATTCCTATATGTTGACATGTTTGAAAGTAATTTAGAAGCACCTATTACTCTCATTTTCAAAAACATGATAGATACACATCAATTACCACCAGAAAGAGCCAGTCCCAGAGCCCACAATACACAGGCCAGAATTTTTATTTCCTTTTTTTTGTTGTTGGCTTTTTTTGGTTTCTGTTCATTAAATTGAACTGAGTACTAAGACTTAAATAAACTCAGACATTCCAATGTCTGAATTTTTCTTTTTCCAATGTTAACAAATGAGAAAAGGAAAACAATTCACATAGGAAAGAAAGAAGGAAAGAGAGAGAGAAAGAGAGAAAGGAACAAAGATGGAAAGGAAGGAAGGAAGGAAAGAAGGAAGGAAGGAGCCAGGTACTGGTGGCTCATGCCTGTAATCCTAGCTACTCAGGAGGCTGAGATCTAAGGATCACAGTTCAAAGCCAGCCTGGGCAGGAAAGGTCTTGAGACTCTTATCTCCAATAAACCACTCAGAAAACTGGAAGTAGCTCACGTGGCAGAGTACTAGCCTTGAGCTGAAAAGCTGAGGGACAGCACCCAGGACAAGAGTGCAAGCCCCAAGACCTACCAAAACAGAAAAAGAAAAGAAAGGAAGAAAGGAAGGAAAGAATGAAGGTCATTTAGAAAAGAAAAATGTAAATTTCAAGTTGGAAGATTAAAAGTTGTATATATGACAGTATATGAGAGAAAGAAAGAGAGGGAAAGAGAACGTGGGAAGGAGAGAAAGAAAAATGTTCACTTTTTTTCCTAGTCAAATGAATGTAAACAGGGCCAGGCACCAATGGCTCAAATCTGTAATCCTAGCTACTTAGTAGGCTGAGATCTGAGAATCACAGTTTGAAGCCAGTCCAGGCAGTAAAGTCCATGAGACTTTAATCTCCAGTTAACCACCAAAAGTCAAAGGGAAGGTATGGCTTGAGTGGCAGAGTTCTAGTCTTGAGCAAAATAGCTCAGGAACAGTGCTCAGGGCCTCAGTTCAAGCTGCAGGACAAGCACAAAAAAGGAGAAAGAAACAAAGATTAATCTAAAAATAAAATTCATGGGAGGAGAAAAAAGGATTAAACAATTATTCTGTGCATGTTATGCCACAGGCAGTGATAAGCAAGAGATCCCAATTTGAGCCTCACTGATGAACTGAGATAATTGAGGAAAACACAAATAACTAGAACTAAGGTAGACACAATCTACTTTCTCACAGAAGCAGTGAGGAATTTGCCAAACCCACTGTGGACAGTCTAGGTGACAGTAAGTAGCCAGGAGCAGCTGGTCATTACGGGATGGTCCAGAACACTGCACAGCTGGTAAAAATCAAGACTCAGGAGGAATATCAGCTGTCAGGAGTGGACGAGAAGTGGAGTCAGTTTTTTCTAGAAACATCAGTTGATTCAAGATCAAAGACCAAGGAAGTACTAGAAACCAAAGCTAAGAGGAGATAAGAATGGAATCAAGACAGGAATAGAGTACTTGCAGATCACCTCTTAATCCTAGCCGTAAGTAGGCAAGAATCTAAACAGAAAGGGAATGAGTCAGAGAGGCTGAGGAACAAATCAGAGAAAAAGGAGATGGAGTCAACCCCCAGATACTTCATCCAACTCAAAAAAGTCAAGAGCAAAACAAGGTCAGCCAGAGAAGTCTGAAATGAAGGACTTAGAGAAGGCTTGTGGAGCCTCCCATCAGATTTCAGGGCATCTCTGGCCTATGGTACTATTAGATTTAAGTTCTTTTACTAAGGAAAGAGTTAAATTGATGATATCCAAAGTTCTATTCAGCCCTTAAAGTGTTTAGGACTTGAACATTCTATAAATCTAAAAACTATATATCAAGTTCCAATGGAGAACTGAGAATATTAAATGTTTTATCTGGGGAAATGGGGTTTACTGGCCTGCCTCCCACCACCACCTTCCCCTCCTTACACACACACACACACACACACACACACACACACACACACTTCAAATCACCTAATTCTTTTTACTAAAAGGTAATGCAGAATGGTTTATAGCCTTCTTTGGGAAAAAATGGAGGGAGGGATTGGGGAGAGTAGGATGACATTCCATTCTACCCTGACTCACTTAAAGACATCATTTGATTCTCAGCCACAAAGAATCCTCTTAACTGAGTGGAAAGAGCCCGGGTCACGAGGCTCTCCTTTGGTTCCCTTTGCATTCTGAAGTAAGCTGAAGGGATGCTTTCCAGAGCCATTGTTTCTTTCTTTTACCCTCCAGGCTGATTTTTCCAGTAACAAAACATAGCCACTTAAATCTGTCTCCAAATAACCAACATTTAGAAAATATAGCACATAAAATATAGGCATTTTATGAGGGACCATCTATTAGCTGATAATGGCAAAGCTGCCAAGAAATGAGCAAGAAAACAAATGTGACCTTCACCAAACATCTTATCCATTTATCCAAATTAGCCCTACTGAAGTGGATGCCAGATAAACCTACAATGATAGGATTCAGAGCATCATAAGGAGTTAGGAGAAGGTTACAATAAATTAAATATGTAGGCTGAGAATATATATATATATATATATATATATATATATATACAAATCACATGAAATGCAACCTCTTGAGATGCTAATAGAAGTCAGAAATATAAGGCTGGCAGAAAAGATTTTAAAATGTGATTATTTGGAATACTAGACCAAAAAAATGTTTTAGAGGGAGAGAACAGTAAGTTTCTCTATGTATATTAAAAACATAAGGACAGAGGATAGTTGATGGCCGCCAGGTTTAGGGAGGGTTGGAATTCATCGGCATTAAGAGGCCTCCCTTTCCTACCAGCCTGGGCAAGAATGAGAAGAGGAGGAAAACTCAGGACTCCTTACTACTATTGTTCTCAGCATTCAGCCCATTCCTTCTTATCCACCTCAGAAGCGAGTATCTTTATTTCTCTCCAGTCTCTAAATAAAATCCAGCTGAGGAAAAGGTATGGGAAACTTATTCACACTAAGGAATCAGATTTCATATCCTGCTACTGTTTGAAACTGAAGAATAGGCAAACTCTTACACAGAGAGACAGACAGGCAGCCAGGCAGGCAGGCAGACAGACAGACAGTAGATTAGAGAGAGAATTAGCTAGATTATAGAAGCAGATGAAGGAGGAGGAGGAGGAGGTAGAGGAGGAGGTGGAAGAGAAGGAGAAGAAGAAGGAGGAGGAGGAGAAGAAGAGGAGGAGGAGGAAGGAGGAGGAGAGAAGGAAGGAAGGAAGAGAAAATAGGTAGTAGATACACTAGACTAGATAATGGATAGTTAGATACATAGTTAATGAAAAGCAGATATAATAAGTAGATGGTAAGTACACAGATAAAAACTAGCTAAATGATGAAGAAGAAAGATAGATGATAGAAATAGACAGCCAGACAGAAAGTAGAACCTAGAACTGTGTGTAAGGAAGGGCTATTATCCAGGAGTAGAGGTACCTTCTAGGCTTTCTAAACTGTATCACACCAATGTATCAATGACAAAAATCCACCCTGTTCTCCAAGAAAACCAGATATTCAGAACGGCCTTCATGCAAGGAAATGAAAAACAACTAGGAAAGCGATATTCATTTGTTATTAATTGGATATTGATATCACATACCCATTAATCGTTTAATTTTCAAGCCCAAATTGTGAAAGGCAGAAAAGGGGCAGGAAGATGGGGCAGAAGGGCAGAATGAAATGGAAATTTAGGAAACTAGCAAAGAGAAGGTAAGAGAAGGACTGTTACCAATTAAATATGAGGTCATTCTATTTTCTACTGAAAAAAAATAAGGAAATAAAAAATGTCATTCAGCAGAAAAAGTAAAACCAACATCTTTATGGAAGGCCAAAGATATCCTTTAAAACTTTAAACAATGTAATTGTAATCCCTCTGTATATTACCTTTATAAAAACAATTTGAAAAGAAAAACTTTGAACAATTTAAGCTGAGCACAGATGCGCATGTCTATAATCTCCCTCCCTGGGGAGACTGAGGCAGGAAGATTGTATTCAAGACCAACCTCAGTGAGACCCTGTTTCTAAGCAAAGTTGAAAAACAGAAGAACTCATGGATGGACTTATTTAGGAATTCAAAGACCAGTTGAAGCTCTCCATGGAGCCTCTTAACACAGCATTTAAAGGACATACAAATGTTTCATTCTTTAAAGTACAGCACAAATGCAAGGACTAACTAATGGAGTGATCACAAATCCATCACCCACACTTAGGAAGAAGTGTCTCTTGAAAGAGAATAGAATTTTGGCTATTTAAAAATACCCTTTGGGTTGGGAAAAATGGGCACTATTCATGGCCTTTTTAGAAAAATAGTACAAAGTTAAATGTATTCCTAAACCCTGTGAGCTACTTCTGAATTTTTAAAGAGTTAACCCAAAATCACTTATCTATCTATCACAAGACAGTGTAGGCCAAAAAAATCCCATGCTTTACTTTTGTTAGAATTAACTAAAATCAAAATAGTAATACTACATAGTTAGATCAAGATCCCAATCAAGATTTCTGATGGATGGCTAAATACGATTGATCAAATAAAAATTATCCAAATTGTTACAGTTTGGCAAAAAAGAAAAATCTCTTAAAGGCACAAGGTTTAGAAATTTAAAAGGGATACAGACATTGAATGGTAAAATAAAAGAGAAAAGAGACAGAGACAGAGAGAGACAGACAGAGAGAAAGTGATTGATAAACAGGGAAGCAGGGAAGAGAGAGGGTTAGGGAATATAAAAGAAGGGATGAACTCATTCAAAGTACACTATATGAATCTGTGGAATTATCACAATGAAATCCACCTGTACTATTATGTATGCTAATAAAAATAGTTTTTTTTAAAAAAGGAGGCCTGTGATTATGAATCTCAAGAACTGACATTCTCCAGTAAGTCTGGGAATCCCCATGTTCTTGCTGCTTTGTAACCCTCCCCATTTGTTTAAACCTAACTGTGACATGAGTGTTGTTATGAGATTCTGATAATATTTGACAGCCTGAGGCTCCAGGAGATTGGAGCAGTTGCTCAAGACCACAGAGTGAATCAGTGGATGACTAAGTTTCCCACTATGCTTTGATCCTAACACCTGGTGGATGCAAATTCATCATTAGTGACTCCCACTGGCCTCTTTTGGATCTGTAGGCCCTGACATTGAGGACCTTTCCTCTACTATGTCTACTTCTGCTATGATCAGATAGCTTTGCTCATCACTGTTTCATGCATTCCCTAAATGAAAGAACATTTATTGAGTGCCAGTAACAGGTGCTCGAAAGAAAAATCAAAACGATGTTGTCTCTGCCTTAAGAGATTCACTGTCTTGTCAAGAAGGAAGAGAAGGAAATGAGAGCTGAGTGCCAAAGATGTCTCGATATGCAGTGTAGGAGGGACTGTTTGCCACAGACAGGGAAGGCAAGGACACTTCTAAACCTGCCTGTTTCAAAGGATGTGGGGGGGGGGGTGCGGGTGCGGGGGCTGGGGGGGGGGAGATACATCCAGGGTTCCTCATCCTGGAGTAGATCAATGAGTATTTCAGAAGGCAAGGAGGATGGAAAAATTAGGCCATATTATAAAGATGAGCAAGTGGTTCTAATGAGATGGGAGGTACAGTCACATGTGCTAAAGTAAATGCTGTAAACTATCTTCTTTATTTTGTATGGGTAATGGGACTTGAACTCAGGGCCTCTTGCTCTCACTTGACATTTTTGCTAAAGGCTGGTGCTCTAACACTTCTAGCCTTTTGTTGATAAATTGGAGATAAGGGCCTGGATTAAGTAGCTAGGATTACCAGCATGAGCCAGGCTATACTTCATCTTTAAGGGCCCAAGAAGACCAAACCCAGGAAGTAGAATTTTCAAGTTTGCCTAATGTCAGAGATTTTTAGTTTAGTTTGGATTTGCTTTAAATAAACACTAAATTAGGTAGCTTTCAAATTACAGTCCTTCCATCAATCAACAAGAACTTTGCAGGGTTTAACTCTCCAAGTCTATAATTTGAACTGGGTGCTGGTAGCTCACTCCTGTAAACATAAGGCTAAGATCTAAGGATCATAGTTCAGAACCAGCCTGGCAGGAAAGTCTATGAGACTCTTATCTCAATTTAACCAGCAAGAAGCTAAAAGTAAAACTGTGGCTCAAGTGTAAAACGCCAATCTTTAGCAAAAAAAAAAAAAAGCAAAGGTACAGTGCTCAGGCCCTGAGTTCAAGCTCAGGACTACCACAAAAATCAAGCCAAAATAAACAGAAAAGTTGATGTCAAATTTTGAAAATGTTCAGTTTAGAAGAGAGTCTTAAATTAATTTAATTGGTTTTCAACTCAACATATATTTTAACAACTCTATTTAGAAATCCTCCAAATAGAGTATTTAATTTCTCAATATTTTACTACAGTAAACTCTGAAAATAATATTTGATTAGGTATCTGAAACTAAATTAATGGGAAAAAATCACATCAGTCAAAAACAAAAAGTATTATTTATTTTACTAAAGGAATTGCCACTTCCGTTTAAAAGACAAGTGTATCAAATGTTGTTATTCTTATTTATGAGGACTTGGTCTAAACACCGTTTTAGAAATTGTTTGACTAAGGCTGTATTGATATATACTTGCCCAAAGTTTAAAATACATCATGAATATTTTTCTGAACTGCTTCTCCTGCCCAAAGTCTTGATTTTTAATTATTATCTTTAAGACGTTTCATAAGGGGCTGGGAAGGTGGCTCAGTGGTAGAGTGCTTGTCTTGCATGCATGAGGCCCTGGGTTCGATTCCTCAGCACCACATAAGCAAAAAGAAAAAAGCCAGAAGTGGCGCTGT
>NW_012267377.1:1531429-1566542 GCF_000151885.1 Dipodomys ordii | reverse complement strand
AGCCAGAAGTGGCGCTGTGGCTCAAGTGGTAGAGCGCTAGCCTTGAGCTGAAGAGCTGAGGGACAGTGCCCAGGCCCAGAATTCAGGCTCCACGACCGGACCCAAAAAAAAAAAAAAGAGTTCATGCTGCTTCTTTTATCTTGGATAAGCTGGCCCAGTGTATAACAGTAAGGGGCCAATAAATGTTAACAGAGAAAAGAAAACAGAGGAAATTAAATGAATTGTATTTCTATTTAATCTATCACTTCCCTTTTCCTTCATCCTCATTCTGCACCTTTCTCTGATTTCTCCCTAACCATTAATCCATTACACTTACTCTTTTCTTCCTAGATTCCATACATATCAGGCCCTTACACTTACTCTTTTCTTCCTAGATTCCATACATATCAGGACCTCAAACTGTCTCCTGGAGCCTAAACTGCAAAACTGCTGCTGTGGTGTGCTAGTACAACAGGCTTCATACTTAGCTTCTCTCTAACATTAAAAAAAAAATAGGCTTTCTCTTCAGTAAATTGTGCTGGCAAAATTGGTTAATCACTGTAGAAAACTAAAGCTACATACTTATATATCACCCTGCACCAGAATCAACTCCAAATGGATCAAAGACCTCGGAGTCAAAGCAGACACCCTGAAAACATTACAGAAAGGAAGAGGAGAAACAACAGGTCTCATTGGCACAAGCCAAAATTTTCTTAATAGAGACTCAAAAACACAACAAATCAAGAAAAGGTTGGACAAATGGGATGGCATGAAGCTGCAGAGCATCTGCATGGCAAAGGACATAGCTAGCAAGATCAATAGAAAGCTCACGGATTGGGAGAAGATCTTCACTAGCCATATAACGGACAAGGGTCTCATATCTAAAACATACTTAAAACTCAAAAAATTGAATCCCCCAACAACAAATCCTCAAAGAAACAATTACCCAATAAATAAGGGAGCTAAAGACTTAAAGAGAAACTTCTCTGAAGAAGAAATAAGAATGGCCAATAGACACATGAAGAAATGCTCAACCTCTTTAGCCATAAAAGAAATGAAAATCAAAACAACATTGAGATTCCACCTCACCCCAGTTAGAATGGCTAGAATCAAGAACTTTAATAACAACAGATGCTGGAGGGGATGTGGCCAAAAGGGAACCCTACTGCATTGCTGGTGGGAATGTAAACTTGTTCAACCACTTTGGAAAGTAGTGTGGAGGTTCCTCAAAAGACTCCACATAGAGCTTCCCTATGCCCAGCAATCCCACTTTTGGGCATTTACTCAAATGATCACAAACAAGACCATACTAAAACTACCAGCCCAATTATGTTTATTGCAGCATTATTTACCATAGCTAAGATATGGAACCAACCCAGATGTCCCTCAGTAGATGAATGGATGAAGAAAATGTGGGGGATGGGAAGGGGAAACAAAGGAGGAGGCAACAATGCTTGATAAGAAAAGTACCCATGTAATTGTAACCCCTCTGTACAGTATTTTCACAATAAAAAATAAAGTAAAATAAAATAAAATCTCAGTACAAAAAAAAAAGAAAATGTGGTATATATACACAATGGAATTCTACGTCTCCATCAGAAAGAATGACATTGGCCCATTTGTTAGGAAATGGAAAGACTTGGAAAAAATTTTATTAAGTGAAGTTAGGCCCAAAGAAATATGGTTCCCCTTATTTGCAATTACTAGTATATGTCTGAGACAAGCAGAAAGGTCAGATAAGATGATGTTAAGCGAAATGAACCCTAAGATAAGGACACAAGTGTTTTTTTTCTTTCTTCCTATTGTTTCTAATGTATTTATAAGGGTACCAAGTGACTTTTTTGTTGCTTTGTATGTCCCTCCCCCACAGTATAACCCTGTTTTCACTGTATTTGATGTTGGTATAATTTGGGGAGCGGAAGTGAAAAAAATTGTTTAAATAGGGATGCAGGTTGCCCCATTGCAGCAATGAAATGAACAAGTCGCTATGTCGAAAAACGAACTTTACAATTTAGGCAGGGCAGAGGTGGGGGGATGTAGTTGTGAGATGGGAGGGAAAGGATGGTAGTGGAAAAACAAAGGAGGAGGTAACAATGATTGATAAGAAATGCTCTCATTACCTTGCTCATGTGATTGTAACCCCTCTGTACAGTATTTTCACAATAAAAATCTTATTTTTTAAAAGAGGCTTTGTTCTATCAGGCCCTGGATGCATCCCCACTATTTCTCTTCCTCCCTGTTTTAGCTTGAGATTTTTTTTTAAATATGCTTCAGCACTACCTAGCTTGCTTTCAGTGGGTAGACACTTTCTGTAACACGTGGGGTAAAATGGCAAGCTTGAGGGAAAGTCTTCTACATTACATTTTTTTAAAACAATTTTAAAAATACTGTAAGTTTGCTTGCAGGCATGATTGGGAAGAGCCGTACCTGAGAGGAACTGTGAGCGCTGGTTGGGGGAAACAGAGCTGATGGCCAAAACAGACAGTGGCCTTCCTGAATGAGGCCCAGGCCCTGGAGTGAAGTCTCTAACCATGCTTAACAAAACTAAGAAAAACAAATGACACTGATTGGCACTTGCACACAAAGGGAACACCTGATTGTAAACAAAATTATCTGAATGGTTACAGTGTGTATTTTTAAAAATGCCAAGAAAAGAGTTGCCAAGTTTGAAACATAGGAAGAAATTCCTTTATCAATTTAGAAATCCAGAGTTCTAAAAATGAAAATCCATAAAACCTTCAATTTTCAATGTTGGGTGTCAAATTAAGGGTAAGTAAAAAGTTTTGTTTTGTTTTGTTTCTTAATAATGCAATGAGTATCATTCTTCAGAGTTTATTTTTAAAGTTATGTGTATGGCTGATTATCCTTACAAATTCCTCTACAATTTTACATATTTTAGTGGTTTTTCAAATGTAAAAATATAGGTTAAGGAACATTTATGTGAACAGTAAAGAAATGTCTTATGATATCATGTCTAACAATAGACAACAGGCAAAAACGTAGGATCTTCACATGGTAATATAGGCAGCCATTATTACTAAAAGTTAGCTTTCACCATAGAAATAATTTGGAAAACCATATAGAAGAAATTGTAACATGTATATCAACATGCTCAAAATTCAGGACAACAAATGATTAACAGACACAGTTTGTTGGTACAATGCTTTTTTAAAAAGTGATAATTTCCAAGGCTATATAAAAGTATGGAAAATTAACTGTGGGTTCAGCAAAACAGATGTTTCAGAAGGGTTCAAAACAAGAACATGGCTTGCTAGTCTGCAAGGAGTATCCTAATGAAGTCTAGAAGGCAGGCCTTTTTGTGGTTTTGGTGATGATGGTAGTGATGGTGATATTTGGTAGTCCTGAGGATTAGTCTCAAGGCCTTATGCATGGAAGGCAAGTGTTTGCTTAAGGTTTATGTTTTGTTTGTTTTTTAAGAAGGAAGTTTATTAAACTCACAATTTAGAGAGCTAAAAGTCCAAAGGGCCTAAGCTAGGCTCAGTGAGGGTCACCTGGTGTCCGTGAAGCACTGTGTGGTTCGGATTGCAATGATGGGATATATTAGGGAACAACTGATTCTATCTTGAATAAGGAAAGAGAGTGAGAATTGAGTGGAGGCCAGGCTTGCCCTCTGCCTCCTCGCCCCTTTTGTTTTATCAGGCCCTGGATTACCCTACATTATTTATCCTTTAAAAAAATGGATTAATCTCCATATTTTAACCATCTTCAGGGAGAATTCAAGGACTCTAACAAGGTCTACCTTCTTATTTCTATATTGGCATACAGTGGTTGTACAAGGAGGATCTCATTGTGACCTCTCCACACATGTAAATAAATCTCCATCAACCTCATCCCCTCTATGCTCTCCTCCTACCCACTCTCCTCCTTTAAACAATTTCAGTAGGTCTTGTTGTTCTATCGTTATACATGCAAATAAACTACCTGGACCATATTCATCTTCATTCACCCTCTTTGTTAGCTCTCCTTTAGTGTCAATGATCCTTCCTCCATCACAGCCTGTTTTACTTCACTGTTACTCATTTTTAGTGTATACTTATGACACCACAGAGGTCACTTTGATGTTTTAGATGTGCATATATTATATTTTGCTCAGAATAATCCTCCCTATTGCTTTCTCTTCCCCTACTGCCCCCACCCATATTGATCAACTGCTTTCATTGAGTTTCTTTATGCCTTCTTCATATATAGTTACCCTGTGGTTTTTGTTTTTAGTTTTTTAGTTTTTAGGTTTTTTGTCAGTCACGGGGCTTGAATTCAGGGCTGAGTGCTGTCCCTGAGCTTTCTGCTCAAGGACAGACCACTTTGAGTCATAGATCCACTTCTGGTTTTAGATGGTTAATTGGAGATAGGAGTCTCACAGACTTTCCTGCCCAATCTGGCTTCCAACTTTGATCCTCAGATCTCAGTTCCCTCAGTAGCTAGGATTACAGGTGTGAGCCATCAGTGGCTGGCCATCCTGTGTTTTTTCTTTTATGCTATATTCCTGGTGCTCAGTCCCTGGTACATAGTACATTTTCAATAGAATCTATAAAATAAATGAGTAAGTTATGCCAGAAATTTCTGAGTTCCTCTCCAGGTGGAAAAAAGGAGATCTAGCTATTAATGTAATACTTCAAACTTCCTTTTTTAAATTATTAGCTTATCATTATATTAGTTATACATAATTGGTGCATCTCCACATATTACATTGGATTCAACCAATCTCACCCCATTTATGACACTCCTTGAATCTTCCCCCACCCCAAATTATAGCATACCCAACATAATTTTACATAGTTGCAAATAACCTATTTCCTCAGTACTGGATTTTCTTTACCCACCCTGACAATCCAAATGCAAATATATTAAGTTTATGGGTCCAAGAAGGCTGAAAATCCTACTTCTATTTAAAAATAGAAAGGTGACAAATTATTTCATTCACCCCAAAGGGAAAAAATTTAAATTAACCTGTTACTGATCCTGCCTAAAGTTTTTACAAAGTAGAGTCCTCTAACAAAATTTAGCAAGGAAAATGTTTAAGGACACACACAACCAAGGGCTTAACTTCCTGGCTCTTGAAACCATCAAAGTTCTGGCAAGTAAATGATAGAAGATGATCTTTGTATCTGCTGGGGCTTTATATTTTTCTTGGGCTCAGCTCTTCTCACAGCATGTGCATGATTTATTTAAACTATCAAAGAGCTTTTGATAATGGTTCGCACAAGTGGCTATTATTAAAACTTGGTAACCATGGTGTGAAAGGAAAAAAAGTCCTATCAATGAATTAAATGAATTAAAAATGCTTGAGAGGAAAAAGGCAAAAACAGAAATAAATGGCCAATTCTCATGCAGAGAAAGGTTAATCGTTGAGGGCTCTGGGGTTTTGCAGTAGAATCCATTATAGTTAACAAATGACCAGGAAAGGGGCATCCAATTCCCATTCCCAAATTCTGTGTGTGTCAGTCCCATGCACAGAGCTCCCATTGAACTAAAGAGCAATTGGCACAAGGAGAAGATACAGACAGTGGAGAAAAATGCATTGACATTCACCAAAGAAAAAGTAGGTAAATGAATACGGACTTCGAATTTCATGTCGAGATCTCAAAATATAAAGGGAACAGAAATTAAGTAACATTTGCAGAATTTTATTTTTCTAACAACTTCAACTATATTGCATAGAAACACATGAGCCTTTTCAAAAGGCTAAGTATGACCCCAGGCATGTGGCTCAAGCTTATAATTCCATCTACTCTGAAGACAGAGATTAAGAGGCAGTTTGAGGCCAACCCAGACAAAAAGTTCAAGAGACCTCCATCTCAACCAATAGCAGGGTGTGGTGTTATACATCTGTCATCCCAGCTATACAGGAAGCAAAAAGAGGGATTTGTAGTCCAGTCAAACACAGGCAAAACACAAAACCCTATCTTAATATTAAGTAGAATCCAAAAAGCTGAAAACATAGCTCAAGGAGTAAGTGCCTGCCTAGCAAGTGCAAAGCTGTGAGTTCAAACTCCAGTGCCACAAAAAAACACATTCAAATTTTTTGTGCGACAACAAAAGCAAAATCAGCTTTAAATTGCTTTTCCATTAACCAATGCAATGGAAAAAAATAATAAACTGATCTAAACAGCACAAAAGAGACCCTACAAAACACCAGATAAATGCTTAGCTCATATTCTGAAATTCATAAGTACTAGATCTAAGCTTACCGTGCAGATAGTATTTTTATAAGTTCTTTTCTATTTTGTACCCGAAGATGGTTGGTTTTATATTTGGAGTCATCAATCAACTCAGGCAAATTCAAGATCTAAAAATGAAACAAAAATCATTTTAGAAAAGTTCACAAATTCCTCATGGAACTTTGAGTCCTTGTGGATCCTGGCATTTGGGGTCTATCATCATCTCCTTGGTTATAATCTCCTCAATGAGGAGATGGATCATGCTGCTGAATGGGTTTGTAATTTATGAGAAGGTTTTACTACATTCTTGTGTCTACATATGAGTGCACAGAAAGAGTTATCAGACATCCATAATGCCTTGTAACTATATGTATAAGAATATAGAAGAGTTACTAAATTCTTCCTTTAAATATAATATTTAGGGGGCTGGGCTCAATGACAGAGTGCTTGCCTTGCATGCAAGAGGCCCTGGGTTCGATTCCTCAGCACCACATAAGCAGAAAAAGCCAAAAGTGGTGCCATGGCTAAAGTGGTAGAGCGCTAGCCTTGAGCTGAAGAACTCAAGGACAGAGCCCAGGCCCAGAATTCAGGCTCCATGATTGACCCCCCCAAAAAAATTGTATTTAGCAGAAATCTGCATACAAAATTGGCTACAACTAACCTAGAATCGCTATCAAAAGCACTGCCTATATAAAAAAATGAAGTGCTGCCTACACTTGCAGGGAGACCACAGTCAACATTTATCTTATAGGTACATTGACTTATTTGTTCCGCATATTTAAAAAAGTTATCTGTCCCAGTAGTGCTACCCAGGTGCTAAATAAAAAAGAAAGTAAATACATTTGCCCAAATGTGAACCATTAAAGCAATATCAAATTAAAGGATCTTCTTTGTATAGCAGTGTCCCTATTTTTCTTTTGTATGTCTCCCTAAAGGAATACTGACTAGAAATGCTTTTATATACTTCCTCTTCCACCGTTCCTCTCTCCTGCAAATCCCTTTGGACATCTTGCAATTTTAACAAGACTATAATGAAAGTACCAAGTTCCATTTGGAATGAAAAAGACGTTTGGAAAAGAATGTGTGGAGGCAGAGTTTGGCAGTTGTGTTGGAAAGTCAGAAGGAGCATTTATGGGCTGGGGGCAGGCCATGTGGCCTACAGAAAGCCTTGCTGCCTTTATTAATGTATTTGCTTTCAACATAAACATTTAATGGTTTCATTTGTTTCCCACAGTTTAAAATAAAATCGTTATTAATCATCTTACAAGGAGACAAAAGTGAAGAAGATTCTCCAAAGTAAAGAGGCCATCTTAATTGAAGAATTCATCTTTCACATGTTTCCTTTACAAATGATAAAGATAGCGTTACTCTCCTGGATTTGCAAACACCAAATACCCTTACTAAAACAAAACTTCCTGCCACCATATCTGATCCCAGAATTGGCCCCAAATCTTATGCAACAGTCAGAAATCCTCCCTCCCTCGTGGTGAATAAATTATTTGAAGATAAAGCAAGTCCTTTCCCTAAATCACTGGTTCCATTTGCAAGTCCAATCATACTCAAAAAGCACCCTCAGCTACATCTTTTTATTTTTTACTTTTTTTTAACTGTAAGTATTGTTTTATAACACTTCTATTTAGAACACATAAACAGCTACATTTTTTTAATTGTACAGTTACTGCACTCAATGGGATCCCTATGGAGCCTCTGTATTTAACTGTTTGGATCCTCTTTCTTCTTTCGAAGCAATGGCCCTTCTGTCTTCAGCTCTTCCAACTAATGGTCAAATTGTTTCTAGAGAGACAGCTTCCAGATTCTTCAGCAGAACCATCCTTAGGTGCTGAAAAAAGAATGCTGCCAAAGAGAAATGAAGCTGTACATGGAAGTGCTTGATATATTGAGCACCACATTAATGTAAACTTCTGCAACAAGACACTGTTTCCTTTAAAAGAAATAATGAAGGGTACATTTGCTTGAAAAAGAAGGAAGGGAAGGAGACAAAAATGAATGGTCCCATGAAGGAAAATAAGCCCTGATAACAAAAACTGAAAAGGCTTTAATTTTCCTATCATCCAATGCCCCCTTATAGCAAAAAACAAGGTCCTTATGATCATTGCCCAAACCGGACAGGACATGGCCTGACATCTCAAGAAAGTCACTTCCTCCCATCTCCTCCTCTTGCTTTGCTGGGCAGCCATGCCAGCTTTGCTGGACCAGGAACATGTCTACCACTGTGGGGCACACAGACAGCAAAGATGGCCCTGAGAGGAAGTTGAGTGGGCAGAGCTGGCTTTGTTTATGTTCAGTGCATAAACAGCTCGTGGAAGCTTTCGTGCATGATAGGGTGTGACCTTTACAGTCATTAGTTGGTTCTATTTCCTCCCCTCCCATGCAGTCTTTTGCTTTAAAAAGTGTTTGCTGCTTGTTAATAAATGAGTTCCTGCTTGACTTGAGATCCTGCTGCCTCTGGTTGTCTCCAGGCTAAGGGAGGCTGGGGAACTTACCTTTCCTCGGACATGGTCGGTCTTTCGTGGGACTGATTAAGACCCAACATACCACAATTTTACCTTAGGACATTTACACCAGCTCTTCTCTTGCCTGCAACAACTGCCACCAGAAGTTCACTTGGCTAACTCCTGCTTTCCTTCATTGAGTTTGCTCAACTACTAATTTCTTGCGTGTGTGTGTGTGTGTGTGTGTATGTGTGTGTGTGTAGGTGTGTAGGTCTAGGTGTGTAGGTGTGTCGGTGTGGCAATACTAGAGCTTGAACTAAAGGCTTGATCGCTCGTTATACCTTACCTTTTCCACACAAGATTAACTCTCTACTACTTGAACCATAATTCCACTTCTGGCTTTTTGCTAGTTACTTGGAAATAAAGGAGTCTCACAAACATTCCTTCCCAAGCTGACTTCAAACTGCAGTCCTCAGATCTCAGCCTCTTGAATAGCTAGGATTACAGGATAAGCCACCAGTACCTAGCAAGTGTTAATTTCTTAAAAGGACTCCTCAGCTACTGTACCAACCATTGGCACTAACCTGACCCCTCCCTATATTGCCCTTCTTCCCACCACAACTCTTGGCCCTAATTTGTTATATTTATTACTTAATTGTGCCTCTACCTGTCTAGAATGGAAACTTCACAAAATCAGAATATGTTAAATGCTTTGCTTATTTGTATGTCTCAAGCTCTGGTAACATGCTTGTTGTAAGGTAAATCATCCTAGAAGCCACATTTTAGAATATAGAATATTGGAGTCTTTATTATACAGTTAACAGGCTGCAGGCCACCAGTTGTTACAAAGGCCTGCAGCACACAAGTATATATAACACAGCTAGGAAACATGCTAAAGAGGAAAGAAATAACAAGAACAATACCAACAAGCCAATTCAGCTCCAATGGAGAGCTCAGTTGGGATGCTATGATGACTGGAGATGAGCCAGGAGACAGGACATAATCACAGAGACACATGTGGCATGGCCCCCAGTGACCCCCCCCCCGCATGGCCTAAATAGGTAGGCGCAAGGGGCAGATCCTCAGGAAATTCCCAGTCCCAGGCACTAGACTGACAGATTCAGTAACCTATCAGCCAAGTGCCTGCCCCTGCCTCCAGGTGTCCAGGCATGCCCATTACCTGGGAGGCAGGTGATTGGGGGGGAGGGGAGCGTCCCTTACTCCAACATAAAGAAAAGATCCCAGACCTTACAATCCACCCTGTGGCCAATATGGCACCTGCCAGACCTGACCTCCTTACTTCAGCTCAACAACCACTTAACTCAAGCACAAAGAGACAACAGGAGTACTCTGAAGGACATGAGCTTCCAGAGATGCCTGCATAGGTAGACCCTGTTCTACCATGTCTAAAATTATAAAATTCTTATGATCTACAGCCTCTTAAATTAATTGTGTGCCAGGAGGAACTTGGGACAGTGGTCACTGCCTTAGGTCATAGGGTTCATCTATAATGTCATTACTTTATATGTGACATTCATATAGCACATGTTAAGTTCATGCCATTTAAATGTCACCTTATTGTCCAAAAAGAAATATACTCTTTACGGACTTATATTACTATAATCCCTCTGTACATCACCTTTATAATAACAATAAAAAATTAAATAAATAAAATGTCACCCAATAGGGCTGGGAAGGTGGCTCAGTGGTAAAGTGCTCGCCTTGCATGCATGAGGCCCTGGGTTCGATTCCTCCGCACCACTTAAGCAAAAAGAAAAAGCCAGAAGTGGCGCTGTAGCTCAAGTGGTAGAGCGCTAGCCTTGAGCTGAAGAGCTGAGGGACAGCACCCAGACCCAGAGTTCAGGCCCCACGACTGGACCTCCCCCCAAAAAAAAATGTCACCCAATAGATAATACTGCTATAATTTAATGCTGGTCATATTTGATTACTAAAAGATAAGATAAGATACTGTATGTTCAAGAAGGCATAAGAACAAAGTAACAGTGATACTGTAAGAACTATTATAATTTAGTTTTTAGATATAGGAAAAGGAAATATTCTTTGTGAAATGTGAACTTTCTCAATTCTTTGGCAAATTCAAGCCATCTAATTTCCCCTCTGCCACTACAAGTACTAGAAAAATCTCCATGCAGGACTTTATTTATTTGTTGGTCATGGGCCTGAACTCTGGGCCTGGGCCTTGTCCCTCAGCTCTTCAAGGCTAGCTCTCTGCCTCTTGAGCCACAGCGCCACCTCTGGCTTTTTCTGCCTATGTAGTGCTGCAGAATAGAACCCTGGGCCTCCTATATGCAAGGCAAGCACTCTACCACTGAGACACCTTCCCAGACCCTGTGCAAGACTTCTTGCAAACAAGTTTTCTGAGATGGTGACAATGAGTTCTTGTTACTACAGTTTCACTTTAGCTTTGATTAGCATTTACAACTTTGTTATGCTTTTATGTCTTGTGTCACCCTCCTACTTTGCTTTGTCAATGTCACTGTATTTGAAGTGAATTTGGCTATACATTAGAATTGTATTCTGGTTTTGCTTTTTTATTTCCATCCTTTCTGACAATTGCGATGCTGTAATTGATGTGGCTAGATCATTCACATTTAATGCCATTATATTATTGATATTTATTTATCTTTTCATTGTGCATTCTTCTGTCTCTCCTGCAATTTTTGGAATTTATTGCAAGTTTTTAATTCTACATTGATCAATTTTTACTTTGGCTATTGTTTTGTATACACATTCAATGAGTGCATTAGTGATCCACACACACACACACACTTAATTTTCACAATGCACTTAAATTCAACAATTACCACTTCAGGTAGAATATAAGAAGCTTAACCACAATATAGGTTCATTTGCCTTCCTTTGTATTTGTCTATCAGTCAGTATACACTGGTTTCTTAATGTTGGTTTTTACTGATCAAATACATTTCAGAAAGTTCACAAAGAGAAGGATAGTCCTTTATATTCATCTGTTGTTCTGTCATTATTAATGACCTTTGTCTTCTTCTAACATCATTTACCTTCTGCCAATAAAGAACTTCCTTTAACAACCCCATTAGAGTAGGTCAGCTATTTTCAAATTTTGAGTTGTCTTTTACAGGAGACTTTTCATTTAAAAGTTAACTTCATATAACAGTGAGATGTACAAGACACTGTTTAATATGAACTTTACATCTTGGGCGGAACAGAGGATGAGTAGGAGTCTGACTCAGGGAGGTGGGGAGGGAAAGGTAGTAGGGGAAAAACAAAGGAGGAGGTAACAATGCTCAACAGGAAATGTACTCATTACCTTACTCATGTAACTGTAACAACACTGTACAGTATCTTTACAATAAAAATATACAAAAAAGTTAACTTTTCTTTCTTTTTTTTCTTTTTTTTTATTGTGAAAATACCATACAGAGGAGTTACAATTACATAGGCAAGGTAATGAGTACATTTCTTACCAAGCATTGTTGCCTCCTCCTTTGTTTCCCCTTCCTATCCATTCCCATCTCCCCCATCCTGCCCCCCCCATATCCTCGCCCCCACCCCAGCCAATGTTGTAAGTTCATTTTTCGACATAACGACTTGTACATCTCATTGTTGCAATGGGTCCACCTGTATCCCTATTTAAACAATTTGTTTTTTCCCTTCCCCTCCACAAATTATACCAACATCAAATACAGTGAAAGGGGTTATATCGTGGGGGAGGGACATACAAAGCAACAAAGAAATCTTCTTATAAATATGTTAGAAACAATCGCATGAAAGAAAAAACATTTGAATTTTTCACCTAACATCAACTTATGTGACCATTTCTGCTTGTCTCAGATATGTACTAGTTATTGCAAATAAGGGAAACCATGGTTTTGAACTCAAGACTTATGCCAGCTTGCTTGCTTGCTTGGCTAGTGCTCTACCACTTGAATCATGTCTTTAATCTAGCATTTTGCTGGCTAATTGACAATAGAGTCTCAAGGATTTTTCTATCTGGTCTGGGTTGGAACTCTGATCCTCCAGGTTTCTGTCTTCTGAATAGCTAGTCCTAGGCATGAACCACCAGTGCAAGGTTTAACCTTCATTTTTAAGTATATTTCTGCTGGATATTCAACTGAATTGGCAATTCTTCCTTCCCAAGGTTAGTTTTTTCTCAGCTTTGTTTATGACAAGAGATCTATACTCAACAGACTCATTATTCTCCCACAAGTAAAACACCATTTTACTCTAGGCATGTGCAGAATGCTTTTAGGGCTTGAGTTGTTTTTGGTCTTTAGTTTCAATAGTTTAAATTTGATATATTTAAGCATACAGTTGAGCTTATCCCATTTGGGATTTTCCCAGGTTATTAAGTTGAAAGGCTTTTATCTTCCACCAACTTTGGAAGTTTTCAGTCACTTTTTCTTCAAATATTTTTCAGCATGTAATATTTTCCCCTCTCATAATTATGATGACAAAAATAATGGATTATATCTCCCAAGACCCTTAGGAGCAATTCTTTTTTTATTTTTTGAATAGAAAAGGGCTGTTGAGACTGAACAGTTTTTATTGATCTACATGCAAGTTCCCTGATTATTTTCTCAATCGTCTATTGTACCATTGAGCAAAATCCACACATTGGAGTTTCTTTTTGTAGTTATTCTATCTCCCAGTTCTAGAACTTCTAACCTTTTGAGTTTCCTTCCTTCTTTGCTAAATATTTCTACTGTCTCATTTATTTCAACAGTGTCTGCGACGTTAGAGTGTTTTCAAATAGCTGATTTAAAGACTTTGAGAGTTAATTCCCACATCTGTGTTGTCTTGGCCTTGGCATTTATTGATTGTCTTTTCTCATGCAAGCCCTGGTTCTTCATATGCTGAGTAATTTTGGATTATATCCTGGACATTTTGAATATTGTCTTAAGAGTCTCTGGGTTTTGTATAAATTGCATAGACTTTTTGATGATATTCTTTTTAGGAGACAGTTGACCTGGTAAGGTCCAAGCACAAGTTCCAAGCCACTTTCTGTGCACTGAGTTCTCATGTTGCTTCCATTTCAAAGCCTTGGCAGAGCTGTCTGGATCTGTCCTCCATGTACCCTACTTAATGGTCACACTCCAACCTGGCTCATTGTGTATTTACTAATTCAGTTCTCAACATGCTTGGTATGCTAATCAAAATCCATTCAGGGCCTGCGCAGCACAGGGGTAAGCACAGCAGTGCATCAACAACAATGTTAAGGAATGCTTTGCAAAGTTCTTCCCTGTTTCAGTACTTTCCAGTTCCCTGGAGTATCCTTTTGGGTTCCCATTCTTCAAAACACAGGGCAGAAGACAAGTATGAAGAGAGATGAGACAAAAGCAAGCAGATTCATCACTCAACTCATCATAAAGAAGAAAGTTCTTCCCTGTCAGACTTGTCTCTGGCTCCTCTGCCTCTGATGCTACAAGATGGCTTCAGGGCTGAGAATAGAGGAAGTGGAGAAGAAAAAACAGGATTTCCACATTCTGCCACTTGTGGCTTATGTCAGAAATAAGAACGAATACTTGATGGAGGGAATGTGGCCAAAAGGGAACCCTACTGCATTGTTGGTGGGAGTGTAAACTTGTTCTACCACTCTGAAAAGCAGTATGGAGGTTCCTCAAAAGACTCCACATAGAGCTGCCCTATGACCCAGCAATCCCACTTTTGGGCATTTACCCAAATGATCACAAACAAGACCATACTAAAGCTACCGGCACAACTATGTTTATTGCAGCATTATTTACCATAGCTAAGATCTGGAACCAACCCACATGCCCCTCAGTATATATATATATGAATTCTATGCCTCTATCAGAAAGAATGACACCACCCCATTTGTTAGGAAATGGACAGACTTGGAAAAAATTGTATTAAGTGAAGTAAGCCAGAATCAAAGAAACATAGGTCCCATGGTTTCCCTTACCTGCAATAACTAGTATATGTCTAGGACAAGCAGAAAAGGTCAAAAGCTATGTACATATGACCAGATAAGATTGTGTTAAGTGAAATGAACCCCAAGATAGGGACACAAGAGGTTTTATCTTTGTTGCTATTCTTTTTAATGTGCTTTATAATGTGCTTTGTGTTTTTTTTATTTCTTTTGTATGTTCTTCCCCCATGGTATAACCCCTGTTGTCACTATATTTCATTCCAGTGTCCTGCATCTTGTATATACTTTTTTTCTGATTTGGGGAGGGGAAGGGAAATAACAAAATGTTGAAATAAGGATACAGGATGACCCATTGTAACAATGAGATGTACAAGACACTATGTTAAAAAGGAACTTTATAAATTTGTCGGGGCGGGGGGAAGGGAGGGAGGAGTTGGGGAGGAAAGGGATGGTAGGGGGAAAATAAAGGAGGGTATAACAATGCTCTATAGGAAATGGACTCATTACCTTGCTCATGTAACTGTAACCTCTCTGTACAGTATCTTTACAATAAAAAATATATAAGAACAAAAAAAAAAGAAGGAATGCTGGAGCTCAGCTCTGTATCCTGGTATTCTGGGCTTTATACTCCCCTGGATTTAGTTAATATAGTAACTAGAGTTACCAGTTTAGAAATCCTTCAAATTCTGATGTTGTCCCTCAAGTCCTCCACTGTTTTCTATCAGAGTCCTCTCACAAAGTTCCAAGCTCCATGTGTTCTGTCCATGTTCTATCACTGTGTAGTGTGGGAGGGGTAGGAGGAGCTTATTTGATGAGTCCTCCCCAGTGCTTCAACATCCTCATCCAACATTTACAATAACATTTATTAAGAGTGCAAAGTAAACTAGGACTATCCTAAGTATTTTAATTATCTACTATAAACTCTTACAAAACCCCTCCAGCTTTAAGTTAATGTAGTTATGTGATATATATGTTATATATATTATATTATATATGATATATATATATATATATATATATATGGGTGTTCTATGTTTTACATACAAGAAAGCAGATGCTTAGAAAAGATTAAATACCTTGACAGAAGTTACCTGACTAGTGGCAAGACTCATAGTAGGCCTCATGAATTATTCCATCATGGCTACAGACCACTTGTGCCAAAATCAACTACAGTGCTTATTCATGTTGAAGCTTCCTGTGCCACAGCTCAAACTCACTAAATCCAGTCTTTGAGAATGGAATTCCAGAAGATTCTGTGCACAAAGTTGAGAAGTGATGCATGTTGCCCCCAATGAAAGAGGCCTTCAGTCTCAATGACTATAAAATGGATGTCAATATACTTCAAATAGAAATGCCCATTAGTGTTGGCATCAATCAGCTTAAAATAGCTTACATATGCTCACTCTCCCTCTTCTTCTGTATCATGTTAGGGGATATAAAATAGAATTTGCTACAAGCCAAGATTTACTCTCTACACAAGAAAATTTTCTGACCTTCAAGCTTTGAACTCAATATCCTCAATCCTATTTTAACCCTGTCAATGAGCACTTCCTAATAGGAACCCTCCTCAAATGCATTAATCAAACAGGATCTTAAATCCTGTTTTAGAAAGAAAAGGGGTGAATGAATACTATTCATTCAGCAGTGCTGCCTTTCTCCCCAGGAGACAGAACCACTCCATCTCTCTACTCATGGACCTCACTTACAAAAGAACAATTTGACTGTTCACTGTCACACACTGCAGCCCTTGCCTTCTACAAGGCCAATTTGAATGCTGAGTCCCTTGTCACTAGATAAATCTGAATAAAAATACTTAAAAGAAATGTACTTACCATGTCTGACCAAGAGGAAAGTGTAACTGCATCAGAATAGGGAAAGAAGAGGATTTTTAGTACAAGTTTACTTATAAGGGTAAGTACAAAAATTTAAAAGGCCGATCAGATTGCAGCATTCACTCATTTACTCAGACAAATGATACAAATAGCAGTGAAATCCTGTACAGGCACACAGAGCCCTCCTTCTGAGATGCTCAGTTTCTACAGACATGACCTTAATGGCTCATAACAGGAATTATCATTCCTGACTCACATATGGGAAAATCAAGGTGAACTATGGCATTCTTCGAGACCCTCCAACAGTATCCTTTGTGGGAAAAAAAAAACTATAATAACACTGACCATAACAATAGATTATATTTTAGTATTGAGACTTATGACAAATATTTTGCTTTGTACTGAAAGAAACTTTCTCAAAAATGTTCTTATGGATATTTATAAAGAAGTTCCAAAATATTCAGATCAATCAGCAGTAATGAATCAAAAATAAAAGGATTTTAGTACAGTTCTTTTCAACAGTTAAGAATATGTCAACCAGTAATCTCTCTCCCTCTTTCCTCAGCCTTTCTTTCTTTTTTTTTCTTTTAGAGAGAGGAAACTCCAAAACATATGGCCCAGGAAGAAAATCTGTACTTGTTTAGAGCAATGAGCCGGTTTTTACATCTCTGCAGTTAGAGTACGCAAATGACTTCACAGGCAACAGCTTCCGTATGTTTCATATTTTTAACATTGACCGTTCATAATAAAGATTCTTTGATCCCAGATCAAATGTTTGAATCAATTTTCTCTCCACTCACTGAGTCACTATTATAAAAAATAAAAATAAATCCCCTTTCCCCACCTCAGGTATGCCAGCTCCTGCCACCATCAGAACCATCTCCACGGGCCACCTTTCCTGAGATGCTTCTCACTATCAGAACCATTTCCACGGGTCACCTTCCCTGGATGCTTCTCACCATCAGAACCATCTCCACGGGTCTCCTTCCCTGGGATGCTTCTCACCACCAGAACCATCTCCACGGGTCACCTTTCCTGGGATGCTTCTCACCATCAGAACCATCTCCACGGGTCACCTTTCCTGGGATGCTTCTCACTATCAGAACCATTTCCACAGGTCACCTTCCCTGGGATGCTTCTCACCACCAGAACCATCTCCACGGGTCACCTTTCCTGGGATGCTTCTCACTATCAGAACCATTTCCACGGGTCTCCTTTCCTGGGATGCTTCTCACCATCAGAACCATCTCCACAGGTCACCTTTCCTGGAATGCTTCTCAACCCTTTGCTGAAGCTCTGACCTCTGCTCATTAGCATCTTCTACAAAACAGGTCTGGTAATAGGTATTATTTGTGAATAATAAGTGAACTACAATGAATACAATTCCTCTAAGCAGTTCATAGGAAGTTTTAGAAAATAAGAAGCTCATGGTAACATGGATAGCTAAAAAAAAACAAAAAAAAAAACTAATCCTAGGCAGGAACTGGTGGCTCACACCCATAATCTTAGCTATTCAGGAGGTTGAGATCTGAGGATCATGGTTCAAAGCCATCCCAACCAGGAAAATCCTTGAGATTCTTAAAAGCTGGAAGTGGAGCTGTGAGCTCAAGTGGTATAGCACTAGCCTTGAACAGCTTATGGCTGGTACACACACACACACACACACACACACATACACACACACAACAACAACAACAGCAATAATAATAACAAAAAGAAACCTTTTTCCATCAGGGAAATATTCTCAATAGGTCAAATCTTTGATTACATTAGAAAAAAATACCTTTTTGGAAACTAGTTTATATTGAGCCAGGTGCTGAGGGCTCACATCTAGCTCCCCAAGAAGGTGAGATCTGAGGATCAACAGTTCCAAGCCAGCCTAGACAGAAAAGTCTATGTGAGACCCTAATCTCCAGCAGTTAACTAGCAAAAACACAGAAGTAGAGTTATGGCTCAAGTGGTAGAACACCAGCCATGAGGGAAAAAAGCTAAACAAAAACTCATGGCCTTAAATTCAAGCCCAAGTACTGGCACATGTGCATGTGCATGTACACACACACACACACACACACACAAATCAAATCTAGGTTATATTTCCAGAATTAAAGCCAGAAAAATAGACTGATACCTAATGTCTTAAATAAAAACATTTAAACTTGGAAGTCTACATGAATTAAAACATTTATTAGAAACTTTTTTAGACAATACTAAATTTTTAGAATATCCCTAACATATTTTTCAAATGATTTCAAAGGGGCTGGGAATGTGATTTAGAGGTACAGTGCTTGCCTAGTATGTATGAAGCCCTGAGTTGGATTCCTCAGTACCACATAAACAGAAAAAGCCAGAAATGGTGCTGTGGCTCAAGTGGTAGAGTACTAGCTCAGGGACAGTGCCCTGGCCCCTGAGTTCAAAGCCCAGCACTGGCAAAAAAAAATTATTTCAAGAATGTTTTTAAAGACTTCATTGCACTGGGCACTGGTAGCTCACACTTGTAATCCTAGTGACTCAGGAGGCTAAGAACTGATGGTTAAAGTTCAAAGCCATCCACAACAGAAAGTCCATGAGACTCTTACCTCCAATTAACCAGCAAAGAGCCAGAGCTGTGAACCAGAACCAGAAGTAGAGCTGTGGCTCAAGTGGTAGAGCACCAGGCTTTGGTGAGAATAACAAGTGAGAGTATGAGGCCTTGAGTTCAAACCCCAGTACCAACATAAGTAAACAAACAAACAAATAAATAAAGGCTTTGTTGAAGAGAAAAATTCAAATGATGTCTAAAATCCTTGAACATGAAGTTTTGCAGAAAGATATTCATTAACCAGGTTAATTTGAAAATAAATAAGTTTTAGATTTTCTAGTGGCAAATAAGATAAATTTAGGATTCATATAAATTTAGTCCTAAACAAACCTCATATGGAGGAACAAGAAAAGAAAAGAGGGAAGTGAGAAGAAAAGAAGAAGACCCTTAGTATTTAAAAAATCCTTTAAAATTCATTTCCTGGCTCTCCCCCTTTATTTAACTAGTAGATAGATCAAAGCCAGGCAACTTAAGCGATTGTGATACATCAATTCACAATATAAATAGGTCCTACATTTTAAAAAGTAGAATGCTAATTTAGTCCCAGTCTTTTACCATTTGTTTCCCCATTTATAAATACAAAAATGGTCTACTTTTACATGCTGACATGTAATAGTAAGTGAACTGTTGTACTTATCACCCTTATATCCAATGTTTGTATATTACCTTGCACACTGTGGCAAACTGTTGGTTATTTCCTGCTCCAACTACAAGATAGCCATCCTTGGTTTTAAAGGCCTAAAAAGGAAAATCCAAAAGTAAATATGTGTTTATATGTTAACAAGACCACAAAAAATACTTTCATATCAGTGTATAAGAAGCTTGTTCTAAAGCAAAGTTATTAATTCAATATCAGCTCATTAGTATCTTAAGGTCTATATTGCTATATAGATTCAATAAATATGTTAAATGGTCGACCTACTGGAGTTGTAATGCACTGACTATGGTCATTGAGGGTGGAAGGGTAAAGGAGAAGAAAATGCTTCAGATGACATGTGGCTTTCTGAGAGGCTTTCAAGATAGTCCAGTAGAAATCTCTTTCACATAATTATGAGCCAGATGGAAGTCTGAATTACAGGTAAAACCTTGCAGGCATTTGCTTCTAGTCTGTACTGAGGGTATTGCATAGGTGAAATTATCTACAAAACAAAGAAAAAAAACACATAGAGCAAGGGGGGAAAGGAAGCACAGGGAGAAATCTGGGGCCAGGAAAGAGAGAAGTAGCTGGAGCTTAGGTGGGGACTGAAAGAGCCTCCACATTGGTCTTCCATGACCTCAGCAAAAGCTGCACCGCTGTCACCATGCCAACAGATCCCAGTTTGGAGTAGACAATGGCCTATAAAAAGCATTGAAGGAGAGGAGAAGCCTCATACAGCCCTCTATCTGAAAAATCCAGTTGTAAAGCAGGGGACAAAGCCAAGACCTCCAGCCCAGCACACTCACAGTTTCAGAGAGGTCCCCAGGGGTTGGGGGCACAGTTCCACCAAATGCTTCCACATCCTTCTTAAATAAGAAGAAAGGTCATCAACTGAGGGTAGAGCTATGGAGAGATGAGACTGTCAGGATGAAGAGTTCTGATGGATCACTGAAGAGCATGGTAGGCAGGCCAACGGCCAGAGAAACTCAGTCAGAAGGCTGACAAGCCAAAGAGCCCAGATGAGAGATTTTCTCCACCACCTCTCTACTACCCAGCCATAGATTCAATGTACTCTTGTACTCAGTGGGCTTAGATTTTTGTCAGATAAGTTGGGAAGAAAAAAAGATACAGGTGCAGGGAAATTAGAAACCTAGCCAGAATATCATTAAGCAACAAGCCAGGGTCTATGTGTCTGAAGATGAAGGTGGTAAAGAGAGGTAACAGTATGAACAGAGCAAAGGAACAGTACAGGAAGGCATCTGATGGAATCAATGAGGTCTTGATGGGAGAAGCTAAACACAGGGCAGAAGAACAGGATGCAGTAGTGGTCAGAATTCAAAGGCTTCACATAGTGATCATAGAAGCAAATCAGGCTCAGGCTATGACCAGAGCACCTCAGTGTGATGTGCTATGTGAAAGAAACTAAGCATCAACACTATAAAATTATCAAATCCTTGGTCCCACATGAAAGGAACTCCTAGTGTACTATAGTCTCTCATGTCCTGATATCCTGGCCCTCACCAAATCTACAGACTCTTCGCTCTCTATGGTGCCTCATTTTCCACCTCAGGCAAGGTAAGTGACAAGATGCCACACACACCCATCACAAACAGACCTTCCCTTGAAGGGACAGCTCCAACAAAAAGCCTGTAGTGGAGCTGTAAACACTCATGGCTGGGTGTTCTTGTTGGAAGGAATCCCAGCCTCAGGAAAGAAGAAGCTATGGCTTCTGTAGGAAATAATAGGCAGATCAAACTACAAGGGTAAGATCAAAGACAAAGCCTACAGACAAGATTTTATTCTACTTGGGGAAAGAAAGCTTTCTCACCATGAAATGTCATTATTCAACAGTGACAAGATTCACTGGTGAGAACACCAAACAGAAACTCCCAGCATACTTTTCTGGAGAAGAAGGTTTTCTAAGACCTTCTTCTTTTATTTTATTTTCTTGTACAGATGCTGTACAGAGGGGTTACAGTTACATGAGTAAGGCAATGAGTACATTTCTTGTCGAGCATTGTTACCCCCTCCCTTGTTGTTCTCCCACTATCCCTTCCCTCCCCCACCTTCTTCCCCCCCCCCACTGAAGTTGTAAGACCTCCTTGATTAATGTTATTCAAGCAAGGAACTGGCTATTTCAACAAGACTCACAAACTTCATGAGCATAGTAGAAGTTATGTGAAGCAAAAGAGTGTGAGAGTTCAGAGTTTAGTTACCCTGGGTAAAGCAGTTTCAGAAGTAAAATATGAAGTCAGGCGCGGGTGGCTCATGCCTGTAGTCCTAACTACTCAGAAGGCTGAGATCTAAGGATTGAGGTTCAAATCAGCCCAGACAGGAAAGTCCAAGAGATTCTTATCTCCAATAAACCACCAGAAAACCAGAAGTGGTAGAGCACTAGCCTTAAGCTGAAAAGCTCAGGGACAGTGCGCAGGCCCAGTGTTCAAGCCCCATGACTGACAAAAAAAAAGTAAAATGTGACAATACCTAAGCACCAGGGTAGATACAAGACCCTGGCATCTTAGAGAATGCTGAGAAGAGGTGAAGGCAAGGAAAAAGGAAAGTTGATATAGACTTGACAATGTTCTTGGACATTTTTGATACTTTCCAGAGACTTAGCTTCCTGAGCTACTAACTTGTTGCCCTGGGTTAGTGAGGTCTAAATTATTAAGCTAATAAAAGAAGTAAAGGACTTCTGGATGCCCCCAGAGCCAAACAATATATCAGATAATCAAATGGTAAAAGGGAAAAATGTATAACTAGCCATTCCTAATTATAAATGTATAATTAGACATTCATAAGCTCCCATACCATTGCATCTAGTAACTTCTCTGACATAAATTAACTATATACAATGGGTAAGTCTTTTTCTAAAACAATAACATGATTTCTAAGTCTTCCTGGAGCTAGTTATTTTGTAACAAGATTTTCTTTTACAAAAGGTAGGGCTAAAGGACTGCATCACCTCCTGGAAAAAACATATTTCACAGAGCTGAATTCACTGCCCTGAGAATGTTTGCTGGCATGTGAAGCAGTTTACTTCTGGGCTTGTACTGGTACATCATGACAATATAGAGCACTTCTTTCCCACCATTAACAGTTCATTGCACCTTCTGGTGCTGAAGGGGCTGAGCCAGATGGCAAGGAAGGATGGCAGAGTTGCCAGTCAACAACAGTGCTACCAATTGGGATGAGGCAACACATCAAGTGGTAGATGAGCCCAGCAGGCTCCAGGCCCACTACTACCAATATGGCTTTGTCTTCATATTTTTTACATAGGATAACCCATTTTTAAAAACTCATTTCTGAATGGAAATCCTGGTCCTGTATTACAATATTCTATAGTAGCCTTGAAAGCAATATTACATACCGACTTCCTACCCCAAATGCAGGCTGAGATTTTCTAATTCTATAGGAAATTTGACTGTCCTGAGATACTTTTGAGATTCTTCAAGCCAATTAAAATTAACTTCAAATCAGATATAATAGGATTTTCAACTACTTGGTTTCTGGCATTGGATGAAGAGATATGGCAAGGAGGAAAACAAGAACATGTCTTCAACTATTTGAATTCTTTACAATTTGTTAATGAATATTATTTTTCTTATATTATTATTCAGGAAGGTCATCATCAGTTATTTGGACACAGTGTAAAATAGCACACAGAGTTCTTCTTCCTGAGAAGTATATGCTAGAAACAGGCTTTGAGGATCTTCAACTGACTGGACCACAATCTACCTTAAGCCAGATTGTTTGGGATCGCTTCCCCAAGGCACCTAGTCTTTAATCAAATTAGCCCCTAAAAAGTACTAGAACAGAATCCACACTGATTTTTCAGAAACCCTCCAAAGTAAAAATTCCCAAATGTTCTTTAAATATTCTTTGCTCTATCTCAAACAAGTTACAGCAATTAAAGGTCCATCCAGCTATGCACCACAGTTGAAAATGTAATTTCTGACAATAATCCTACATTTAGAGTAGTGACACACATGTATAGAGAAGAACTGTTGCCAAGCTGCCACACCACATGTGAGCAAAGAGTCCAACTGGAAAAACACATTAACTATAGGTAAGGAATATTCCAGAATAGTTTGTAGAATGGGTCACCAGTAACCTTTTACAAGCAGATTTTAATTTCATCAATCATGTCTCCAGATTGATTAGTAGCAAAGCATGGGGCACACACAGTAAGAAAAGAAAAAAAAAGCCCTGGCATTAGAGCTGCACACTGAGTCTGAAGAGCCACAGCTCTCAGCAGAATTTCAGTCTAGAGTATGGAAAATCTGAAAATGTGAATTAGTGTGGTTTGGGAAAGCAGTTAGTGAGAAAATGTCTGGGGATAATGGATGGGAATGAATGAGAAACTGATAGACTAATTCTTGGAAGTCTTACAATGGGTAGTTGGCCCCTTAGATGTACATCCAGAAGCCGCTGTATTCCTGGACATGAGGGGCTCAGAAACTTGGCTCCAAATTAACATAAAAGGAATTGAGATTGCAAGGTAAAAGATGGAGTTTTTTTAAAAAAAAAAAAAAAAAAAACCTCAGAAAAGAAGCATTTGCAGAAGCCCAATCCTTTAAGAAAAGACACATGAAACAAGAATAGTGATTTCTGGGAATGGAGGAATCCAGATAGAACAGAAGGGCCACTTTGAGTCCCAGCTATGGACCAACTATAGGTATACCAGTATCTAGAATAATATCTGGGAAATAAGAAGAGATCAATAGTTCCCACATGTGAATGCAACCTGGGCAATTTAAGGAGTATTAGACACAATACAGAGATCTGGGCAGAACACTGGGAAGCATAAAATAGAGCAGAGGAGGAAGTATTGGTGACTGAAGATGAGGATCCACTGAGGACAGCAAAGCATGAGAACCAATTCCCACAAACCTCCTCCTGGAAGATCAGCCCAGCTTAAGGGTGTAAGTCAAAGACAAGGAATAAATAATCTTTCCTTTGCGGTTACAGACAGGAGGAACTTCCAGGGGCCCTGTGGTTGAAACAGTGACTCTTTCTAAGTATACACTTCTTGTTTCCCTTATCTTTTTCAAAGTTTAAACTTGAATCATAGAGTCCTGATACCTTTTCTAGAAAACATTTCAGATGGCCTTTACCAAGCATTGATTTCAAAGGCAGTGTACGTAATGTGCATTTTTCAGTCCATAATACAGAATGAATTCCTGTGGAGGGGCCTGGAATCTAAGGCATACAGATGGTGAAAAGACCCGAGGACTTGGCAGAGCATGAGCAGTATGGTGCTGCTCACTCACTCATAGAGGGTGAGTACTTATGAGAGGTCCACTGACTCTTCCAAGGGAGCAGGTAAATGTAGTTCTTACAGAATAACTAAGGTCTAAAACAAGCAATAGGAAGCTTAAGGAAGGCTCATTCAGAAAGATTTACTAACATTACTAAGGAAATTGAGGCAAAAAGTACCTGGCTGCAAGCATCTGGCAGGATCTTGAGAAGACCACCCATCTTAGGTCTGGACTTTTTCTTTTTTTTTTCAACAGGTGAGGATTGTTTATTAAGGAATAGTGAGGGACACAGAACTTTCCACAGGTTTGGAGGTTGTAGGAGGGACTGGATTTTGGAGTGGGCTTATATAGGGCTTAAGAAGAAAGTAAAGGATTAAAAAAATGGGCTATGGTCTCCTTGGGACCAAGGGCGATGTCCTTGACCAAGCCCACAGTGGAAGCCGGGTGTGGGGGCTCTTATCTTCTGGGGGCCAAAGTCGGAATGACCTGCCTGCAGACAAGCATGTGAGCACACAAATGGTGCTTTGCTTAACCCTGGGGAATAAGGCAGAGCTCAATCATATACCATCTTTAGATACATAAAAACAGTGAGCCTAGAGAGGAGAGGCAGATCCTTCATATAGGGACTTTTGGATACATAAAAAAGTTGGGCCAAAGGGAGACAGGGGAAAGGGGTCGGTGGTTGTCTTTCTGGCTACTTCCTGCTGACATGGGGGCATCGAGGAGTCACTGAAGCTGGGGTCTTCAGGGCCCAGGTCTGCACTGGGCAGAGCAGGGCAGTATAAGAGATACTAGCCTTAAGCAGAAGTGCTCAAGGACAGTGCCCAGGCTTTGAGTTCAAACCCTCTGACTAACCAAAGAGATGCCAACTGAGAAAAGCCATCCCAGCACCGAGCACCTAGACTCCCAGGACAAAAGGTAGTCCTGGAGTAAGAGGTGATGGTGCCACATGCAAAACGGAGTTGCCCTTTTAAAATTAATTAGAGCTGGGAGATCAAAAGAAAATAGTTAATGTCCATCCAATTAATTAGTGCCCATCTAATGTCCATACCTATCTACCTTCTAACTGGACAGGAATTTACCTTCTTGCCTTCATTACCTGCTATTTACCAGAAATGATCAAGGCCTCTCACCAAGCCTTTAACCATGCCAATCCAGCCCTAGCTTCTGACTGGTTATGGACTCCAAATGAAACTTTTCTGGCTTGTGTCCAGGGTGTGTTTTCCTGTGTCATTCATTTTAACCAGTCCTGCCACCTTGTCAGCCTTTTGCCTGATCTCATCTCTTTCAAGTTTCTCTTTAACAGGATTACAGCCCTTACTCAGGACCTGGGAGCAAGTCAAGGGTATCCTTACTGAACTTCTTTTATTCATTTATTTTTTTTGCCAGTTCTGGGGCTTGAACTCAGGGTCTGTGCACTGTCCTGGTGAGCTTCTTTGGCTCAAGGCTCACACTCTACCAATTTGAGCCACAGCGCCACTTCTGGCCTTTTCTGATTATGTGGTACTGAAGCATCGAACTCAGGGCTTTGTGCATGCTAGGCAAGCACTCTACAACTTAGCCACCTTCCCAGCCCTGGACTCTCTTTAAAGAGTTCATTCTTTGTCTTGGATGAACAGACCTGGGAACCTAACTCAGGCCAATTCACATGCTTGCGACTTGAAGTTAGTTACTGAAAGAATGTACAGCTACTGTACAGTTAAGAAAGATCTGTGTTGCAACCAGAATACTTCGACTATATGACTAATGGATTCTGTAGCTCAAGTGGTAGAGAGCTCACTCTGAGCTGAAGAGTTGAGGGACAGCACGCAGGCCCAAAGTTCAGGTCCCATGACCAACCAAAAAAAAAAAAAAGATCAGAGTTGAACATGATTTCTATGAATCTGATAACTGGGTTTAATCTGAATCTGCCAAAGGAAAGATCAGTTAAATTTTTTTAAAAAGGCAGACAAAAAAGGCAGACTTACACAAAGTGCTCAATTGCTCAGGAATTAAGGTCGCAAAGTATACCTCAACCATTTCTAGTCTATGAAATAATCACGAGAAAAACAAGATGAAACAAGGTACGACGGCACAGGCCCTTTTATCTCTCTCTTTCTCTGCTCTCCTCTCTCCTTCGCACCCTGTTTCCTCTCTCCCTTTCTACTCTCCCTTCTTTTTCTCCCCTCACTTTTTCTCCCTCTCTCCTTTCCTCTCCTCTTCTCTCCTTTTCTATAATCAAACACACACACACATATACGCACACATTGTTTCTTAAATAAGTTTGAGAAATGCAACATGAACAGCCTTTCTTTAAACTATGATTTCCAAAACACTTGACTTGCTGGTGAATTTAGTACTCTCCAAAAGTGGCCTACAATTTTAACAAAAGATATTTCTCAAATTATTTCAATCATTAAACTTTTATGAAAGTATACCAATTAATTTCTCTCAGAAGAGCACATCACAAAATGATCTGAAATGCTAGGTAGCCTGTCAGACCTACACAGGAACAAGGACAGCCAGAGGAATATATACTGTGTGATTTTTTTTCACCAGAGTTAGTTATACAATTGACCTGATTTATTCAAAATTTGATTTAATATCACTTCAAAAGGATAACTATGCTTGCAATTGTATACAAGTCTTTAAGGAAAGGCTTTGAATAAATGCCAAAAAAAAGGCTATGACTTCTTTTTCATTAATTCATACAAATAGCTTCATTTGTTTTTAAGTATATGATAGCTAATTATTCAGATAGGGTGGTTTTAAAAAAAAAAGACCATGAAATCTTGCTAATCAGATGTTATGAGAAAAGTATGACATTTTCAAGAACCTAATATTTTATGGTCTTCAGAAACTTCTTTTCATATGTTGCTAATTAAAACTGTAGGGCTGGAAAAAGTAGCTTGGTGACAGTGTTTGCATGAGTCCTTGGGTTTGATCTTAACAGCATAAAGAAAAATTCATTTTTAATTATTTGACTACATATAAATTGTTTTGCTTCTCAAACAGAAGTTCCTCTCTACTTGTATTTCCCTATCATTTGTTTCTTTCTTGCTTGATTTTTGTTTTTATTAACTTTAAGTGGTTGTACAAAGGGTTTACCATTCAACATGTCAGTTTATGAGTGATGTATAGCATCCCTTTATCATTCATCCCTATCTCCCAAACTTGTTTTTTTTTTTGTTTCCTTTTGGTAATTTAATTTCTAACCCAACTCTTCATCAACACTATTCTGGCATTTTAACCACATACAATTTTTGTTTGCTCAAAATCCTTTCCCATCTCAGACTCCTTTCCTCTAGTCACTACTCTCACCTTTTTTCTTTCAATCTCATTTTCTTCCAAGTCCAGTTTTTCCTTCCTTTTCCTTCCTGAGCTTTTCTTCACACTCAACTTCTCTTTATGCTCTTTGACCTTCAGCTATGACCTGACTGACTCCTAGAAACTCAACCATGACTTCTATATGAAGTCTACAAGTGACACTGACCACACACACACACACACATACAACTTTTCTTACTACTTTCCTCCTAGTCAGTAGTCAAAACCCAACTCACTAACTACAATATGAACCAGGACTTGCAAAGAGGTAGAAAATGGCCTGAGCAATGTACTCAGAAAACTGAAACACATAAGGGCTATCTTCTGAATGGGTATGTAAAGGAGAAAATTTCACTCACAGGAAGTGGGTACCAGTCCCTTGAATGATCCCAATCATGGCCTCTCCTCAAAGAGTCCTACTTTTATGAACCAAAAATTAATTACCACTTTGTACTGGTTTGGAATACCATGTACAAACAAGTCCTATTTGGAAAAAACAAGCCCTTTCTACCATAAAGATGAGTAGACACAAAAAATACAGAACAGAGCTGGGATCCATTAGTTTGTGCCTATAATCTTAGATACAAGGCTTAGATCTGAGGGTCACAGTTTGAAGTCAACCAGGGTCAGAAGTAGAGCTATGGACTGGTTTTTTTCTTTCTTGCTATTTTTAATGCATTTAAAATTACTATGTGATTTTTTCTGTGTCTTTTGTATGTTCTTCCCCCATGGTATAACCCCTGTTTTCACTGTAATTGATGTCGGTGCCCTGCATCTTGTATATATATTTTTCTAATTTGGGGAGGGGAAAGGAAATAACAAAATGCTGAAATAAGGATACAGGTTGACCCATTGTAACAATGAGATATACAAGACACTATGCTGAAAACAAACTTTATAACTTTTGGGGGGAGGAGCTGGGGAGCTGGGGAAGGAAGGGAGGGTAGGGGAAAAACAAAGGAGGAGGTAACAATGCTCAATAGGAAATGGACTCATTACATTACTCATGAAACTATAACCCCTCTGTATAGTATTTTTACAATAAAAGAATATTTAAAAAAAGAAGTAGTGCTGTGGCTCAAATGGTAGAATGCTTGAGCAAAAAAGCCCAGGAAGAGTGCCCAGGTCCTGAGTTTAAGCCCCAGGACCTGCACCAAAAATAAATAAATAAATAAACACACATACCTACATACAGAGTAGAATTAAAATCACTAGAACATCAAGTAATAACGCTTCTAAGTAAAGATCATACTTTTTAAACTATAAGGTAATTCTGAGCCTGCAAGAAAAATTATTACTCATAAAAATACCACAATATTTTTAAACAACCAGATAACAATCTGTAAACAGAATAAGAATTTAAAGATTCAAAGAGACAGCTGAAGGAGAGTTGCTTTCTGAAACAGAACTTTGAAAGTTAATCCAATTTATCAAAAAGAAGAAATTAACAGTATGCAAAGGAGCTCAGCACTGGTGGCTCATGCTTGTAACCCTAGCTCTTTGGAATGCTAAGATCTGAGGATTATGGGTTGAAGCCAACCTGGGCAAGAAAGTCCACCAGCAACAAACAAAGCTGAAGGTATGGCTCAAATGATTTAGCATCAGCCTAGCAAGCCTAATTCATTGCATCCATGAATTACTTCATTGGATTATCAGCATACATAGTATATGTATAAGCTTGCTATATTCAAGAAACATACAACAGAAGATAAACAACTTTTCCCTCAAGTATTTGTTAACAGAGCCTTGCTGGATCCATTGCTTTGCTGACTCTAAATCTCCCTAAATCTTGAAACCTATTTGCAGCTCATGTTTCTGATTCAGACTGACATCCTTGGATAACCATTATCTAAATACACCTGTGATCGAGATACCTGTGATCATTTGGCCCCATCTGGATAAGTTTACAAGGATCCCCAGCACTAGCCCCTACTAATTTCTAATTCCAGCTTGTGCTAAGAGTCACTTTGTAAGTCCCAAGGTCACCTTTCCTAAGCTACGAAGGTGTCACTCTTGCCTGGATCTAGTTTTGCTTTGTCCATAAATGTTTTGGACTTGGAGACAAGAGACCAAGACTCTGCCACTAACTTACCATATGGCCTTTGGCAACTCACTTAAACCTGTCAAGTCACAGTTTCCTCATGTATAAATTTTGGGTGTTAGACTAGTCCCTCCCAACTATAAAATTCCATGATTTTAAGATCAAACATGAAATCTTGATAGGAGGATTGTAATAAAACTGTGAAAAAGAAAAGAAAGTGGTCTAGTCTAGATGAACTTTCATATTTTATTATGAGAGTTTCAGGTTATTTTATACATGTTTACACATACTTAGAGACATTTAAAATGAGGACATTTTACAAGGTAAGAAACAAGAAAGCCCTCACACATGATATTTAAAATGTGGCTCCACAGTGCACAACACCTCCATCATATATAAATAGAACATAGCATTTACAGCCACTTAACCTGTAATATATTTCTTTTGGCTGAAAGGTAATGTTCAACTACATGAGTCTCTGAGAACACTGGCTTTTTTCTTTATGTTGTTTTATAAAGTAATGCTATTTTGTAAAAACCTAGGGTTCCTGGGCACACAATCTCTTTATTGCTGAGCTTTTTTTAATAAAAAGAAAGAAAGGAAGAATTATAGTAGCTTCTATTCATTGAGTACCTACCATTGGGTCTGATTGCATGCTTGGTAATTTACATATATAATCTAATTCTCCAAAATAGTGCAAACTGTGTGTAATTGTCTCACTTAACCAGTAAGAAAAATTGCCCCTCAGAGAGTATATCAACTTAGATAAATATCCATTTAATAAGAAATCCGGGCCGATGAAGTGGAAAAGAGGGGAAGAATACAGTCAAGAATTGAATGTTTAAAAACAAATCAATGTATATCCTACAAAATTAAGAAGACTGAGGGGAGGCAGGGGGAGAGGGATGGGGAAGAATGCTGAAAGGGGTGATATTGATCAAGATTCATTATTTTCATATACTGCTTTGTTAAGTGGTACCTCCTTTGTAGAACTTCCTAAAGATATAACTAAATAAATAAGAAACTCAAACAGAACAAGAACCAAAACCAGCTAAACTTTGTCTTCCATTCTGCCCTGAAATAACATAAAATAAATCTACTCAATATTTCAAAAATAATAGTAATAAAAGTTATGGAACCCTTACTATAGACAAGAATTTTTTAAGCACTATTGGCAGGTTTCAATGAAATCTGTGTAAGAATAAAGGCTGAAGCATGCAAAAGTTAGGTAACTTGTCCAGTTAACATAGTAAAAATTACCCATGCTCACAAACCCCCACTGTAGACCACCTAAAATCTGGTAGAACTTTGAAATCTAGAAGAAAAAGTGTTCAATCCTGCTCAGTTTCCATAAATTGGTAATCCAAATGATAAGGCAACACTGAAATTCTTCCACTTCTCTTTCCATACATACATGTATATACATATGTATATGTATTATGTATATGTATATGCATGTGTATATATGTTTGTATGTATCTGTATATACATAGATGTTTGTATATATATATGTATATATATATATACATATATGTATACATACACACACATCCCAATACTCCTGTCCCATGTCAATTGCTTCAGTTTGCCACAACTGGCTTCTCTTCTTCATGAAAATTCTACAGGCCAATGTCTGCTCGAGCTAGTAAAGCCAACAATAATGATGATGATGATGATGATGATGATGATGTGGTGGTGGTGGTGGTGGTGATAATGTTGATGATGATGAGGCTGATGACCATGATGGCAGTAATAACAAATGGTTGACTCAGAACCAACTGCTCCGAGCATGTTTTAGACTTTAAAGCTCAAAAGGTAATTAACAAGGGAGAACAGGATAGATTGACCCCTTAGAGATCCTAAACTTTAATGCTATCCTCATTAACAATGGTTATGACTAGTCTGTTCCCAGCCTAAAGAGACACATAACAAATATTTTATCAAAGAAATGAGGAAAATTTTAAAGTAAGAAGCAGAAATAATGTATGGCCAGTTGTAAAATATGTTTTAAGTATTATAAAGCTGATGATAAAACTTCCTTCCAAATAAACCCCTTGATGTTGTAAACACACACTGTGTTGGTGTGTTTAAAAAATTTATACACAGAAATCAAATTCTCCATTGCAGCATTAATTTTCCATTACCTTTTCAATGGTATCCTATGAAAATATACACATATAGAAGATGGATTCTTTATGACAGCAGTACATTGGAGCCAGTGTAATGAGGCTTATGTCAATGTTTCCACTCAGCTACTTTTTTTAAAGCAGGTTAATGACTAGGCCATAAAAATGTGATTAAGTAAAATCTGGCAAGTGTGTTCTTAGTAAGTAACGTTTAAAAAAAAACTGAAAAGAAACTAAAAGCAATGATTGACCATTTGGAAGATTTAAAAATTATTTTTAGGAACATATACTGTAAAGGAAAGTAATACAAAAGCTTTTGGCAACTCGATTTATAAATGTATTTTAGAAGATGGCTGCCAAATAAATTTAGCCAAATCCTTTTTTCTGTAAAGTGATCTGTGACTTTGAATGGGTCGACATGCACTTTCCTATCAAATTTGACATACATCAAGAACACCAGTACTGTTGTACAAACCCTAGTCACAGTGCTTGGAAGTCTAGGTATTCCTACAAGGGTGGTGTATCAAGGGTAATGATAAAGTTAACTTTGAAGGGACTACATTTGTTGCATATGTATGTGTGTGTTCATGTGCACACACAAATACCCACCAATACTGGGACTTGAACTCAAGGCCTCTCACACTTAGCTTTTCCTAAAGGCTGTCCCTCTACTTCTTGAGCCCACACCTCCACTTCTGGCTTTTTGCTGCTTAAGTGGAGATGAGTTTTGTGGACTTTTCTGCCCAGGCTGCCTTTAAAGCACAATCCTCAATCTTAGCCTTCTGAGTAGCTAGGATTGCAGGTATAAACCTCCTATGCTCAGGGCTTGAAACAGCTCCATTTAAAAGTATACTTCTGATAACTGTCCTCAGGGCTGAAAATATGGGGTAGGAGACAAAGATATGTGGACTAAGGTATCAGCCCTGTCAGAGGCTAGTTGGTGTGGTCCCTGTGCTTTGGACATCTTGTATTTAAACTGAAAGTGGAATTTATATTCCCCATATCATAGGCCTACTTGTTCAAAAAAGCTGACTTATCTCCTACAGCAAGAAATAACCTGGGCATTTTTGAAACTTGCCTTATTTATTATTAAATGGTGAAAATGTATCAAAGTATTACTGACTCATACTGACTGTAGGCCTTAGGGAAGATGTTTGTTTTAACCTCTAATTCTCTAAGATGACAGAGATGAAGAATAAGGAATCATCTCAAAATAATTGCATTACAATTACAAAACATCTTAAATAAAATGTGAGCAATTAGCAAAGTGACCTGGTATTCCTAATATTAAATTCAACAATCATTTAATGAAATGAGCGTTTATTTTATTTAAGGAAATTGCACTGGGGTATCGTGTTAGTAGAGCATTTGCCTAGGATGTGTGCAACCTTTGGTTTGGTCATCAGAATCTCAAACACAACATACATATAAATACACATGCACACAGAGAGAGAAGATGTCCAAGTTCATGATGGATACAGATTGATTGGAACATCCTACAAGTTTAAGATGTGAAAAGGATTCACTCCTTTATTATTGGTTTATAAAAAGAAATTAATTACATCCTATTCTAATGACAGATTAAATACTACCAACATATACAGGATTGTACAATATATTCTATCCCAAGCCCCTGCTTCCACTATATTGCTTTTAGTTTATATTATAAATTTAGAATCACCTAAATCTATTTTAATGATGTTCCATGGTGAGAAGAGTTTTTGGGGACCTATAAGCCAGATCTAGAACTGGGAGCAAATGAAATGACTAATAGTTACTGAAAGTCCAATGCTAGTCACTAGATCACCAAAATATCCTGAGGGGTTTAGTAACTAAGGCTGTCTATCTCAACAGACAGAGCAAGATGAAGGATCCAAGACAGAAGGGCAGAATTCTCTAGAAACTTCTTCAAAGCAGTTGTCATTTTCTGCTTGATGTTAGCACATAGTTTTCAGGATGGTGACATGTGTCAGTGAATAGTCCAAGAATGAGTGACAAAGTAGCCTGACTTCTTAGTTTAGTCTAAAACTGACCTCCACCAGGATTCCTCTCCTGATGCAGAAGTGGTTACCACCATGTGTATTCTCATTTCCAGTAATCTTATATTTATTTTTTATTTTTTGTTTTTGGATCTGGTCGTGGGGCCTGAACTCTGGGCCTGAGTGCTGTCCCTCAGCTCTTCAGCTCAAGGCTAGTGCTCTACCACTTGAGCCACAGCGCCACTTCTGGTTTTTTTCTTTTTTGCTTATGTGGTGCTGAGGAATCAAACCCAGGGCCTCATGCATGCAAGGCAAGCACTCTACCACTGAGCCACCTTCCCAGCCCCCATCTTATATTTATTTCAGTGAATAAAATCCTCTTTCATTCCCTGTTCAATGAGAACAGGGAAATACCTGCTGTTTGGCTCACCACTATACAATGTATTCTTTCCCACTAAATTGTCCTTAAGTTTATATGATAAATTTAGAAGATCTAAGTCTACTTAATTGCCTTCCATGGTGAGAACAGTCCAGATGCAGACACAAGTAGAAAATAGAAGGTTGTGGCTAGAAAAAACTTGAGCTGCAAAGAATGGCTGGTGAAGCTCTCTAGAAGGGGCAAAGGCCTGAGGAATGGATTACGAAGCATCTATTATAGCTATCTGGCTGGATAACTAAGACAGGCATTTCATATGTAGAGATGTAAGAAAGATTAAAAATAGGAATTGTCCTGAAAAAATTAGATAAATAAAGGCACAGTGTGATATATAAAGATCTAGCTTTAGTTTTCTACAAGTAGTTAACCAATTTTGCCAGCACCATTTACTGAAGAGGCTGTCTTTCTTCCATTCTATT
>NW_012267377.1:1529957-1530326 GCF_000151885.1 Dipodomys ordii | reverse complement strand
TGGAGGGGATGTGGACAGAAGGGAACCTTACTGCACTATTGATGGGAGTGTAAGCTTGTTCAACCACTTTGGAAAGCAGTATGGAGATTCCTCAAAAGACTACACATAGAGCTCCCCTATAACCCAGCATCCCACTTTTGGGCATTTACCCAAATGATCACAAACAAGACCATACTAAAGCTACCAGCACAACTATGTTTATCGCAACATTATTCACCATAGCTAACCCAGATGCCCCTCAGTAGATGAATGTATCAAGAAAATGTGGATATATACAATGGAATTCTATGCCTCCATCAGAAAGAATGACATTGCCCCATTTGTTAGGAAATGGAAAGACTTGGAAAAAATTATATTAAGCCAGGCCCA
>NW_012267377.1:1519376-1529217 GCF_000151885.1 Dipodomys ordii | reverse complement strand
GGGAAGGTGGCTCAGTGGTAGAGCACTTGCCTTGCATGCATGAGGCCCTGGGTTTGATTCCTCAGCACCACATAAGCAAAAAGAAAAAAGCCAGAAGTGACGCTGTGGCTCAAGTGGTAGAGCACTAGCCTTAAGCTGAAGAGCTGAGGGACAGCGCCCAGGCCCAGAGTTCAGGCCCCACAACCTGACCCAAAAAAGAAAAAGAAATGTACTCATTATCTTGCCCATGTAATTGTAACTCCTCTGTATGGTATTCTCACAATAAAAATAAATAAATAAATAAAGGCACAATGTGACAACATGACCAAATTAATTGGATAAAAAGATAGGGCTGGTAAAGCACAATAATGGCAGCTCAGTTGGAAATGTGGGTCGGAGCCCTGATAGCTTCCATGTTAAAGAAGCTGGACTCCCATTCATGAGTCTGAAGAGAGGGGAGAGATGTGATCTAAGTTCTTGTTTCTAGGCTCAAGAGAGTACAGGAAACCTGACTTTCAATGGTTCCACTTGATGATCTTCAGACTGTGTGATTGTGTGAAAGAATTCAATCAACACTGTACTTCAGATTTTAAACTTGAACCCTTTCCAGCTGGGAACACATGTTGTGATCCTCTTGTGATTCTGGCAAAGGTAAGGAAGGAGCCTCAACTCTCAATCATTCACACAACTGTGAGGGAAACAAACCAAAATCCTGTGTTGCTGAACTATGGTGGTTTGTGGGATATGAAAATATACCCATTTTCATTTGTCTTTCCAAGTTAGGATGGGTTTATAGGCATGTAGCAGTAAGTCACAGAGTATCAAAGAATACATTGGCAGGAAGAGAGAAAATACAGTTTGTACAGTTGTCCAGGGCAGTGAAAATGAAGTAGGGTTGTGTCCACAGAAATAGAGATACAATTCTCTGCAGCACCAAGAATGAGCCAGTAAAACAATTCCCTGCCCAGTACTGAAAACTGATGATGAACTTACATAACGCTATCAATTCCTGCACTTCTACTGTTTCCAAACTACTGTTCCTAACTACTCTTTTTTTGGGGTCTGATTGTGGGGCCTGAACTCTGGGCCTGGGCGCTGTCCCTCAGCTCTTCAGTTCAAGGCTAGCGCTCTACCACTTGAGCCACAGAGCCACTTCCAGCTTTTTTCTTTTTGCTTATGTGGTGCTGAGGTATCGAACCCAGGGCCTCAAGCATGCAAGGCAAGTGCTCTACCACTGAGCCACCTTCCCAGCCCCCCAACTACTCTTAAGAGATCTTCTTCTCTCTGCAGATAGTAATAGCAGTACTTCCTTAGAAGCTACTTAGTCACAAGCCTTCACACAGTGCCCTTCCTCAGCCACCAGTGTCCCTTCTCTGTTTTCTTCATTTGTCAATCCCTTTGTATATTTCAGAATTCCCCCAGCATGTGATTCTCCTAAGGCTATCCTCTGATTCCTTTCCAGCCCACCAATGTCCTCAGCAACCTTTGATAATTTAGCCACAGCACTTAGCACATCCTGAGTGCTGATACACATTTTCTGTTCTCCCTCATGAAAGTGTAACCTATCACAAGGAGTGGAAATAGAATGCAAAGGATGAAAACACAGGTTCCTACTTCTGTAGGAACTAGCAACATACTACTGCTTTCTCTTGCCTTCCTCTACAGAATGCAGGCAATGCCTACCTCACAGGACTTATACAATGAGTACACGAGCCCATGAATGCCTGTGACTGCAAGATGTACCCAATAACACAGCTATTTATTAACTATCCTCATGGTGTTGCAGACAGAACAATGAAGCGGGCCAGGGCTACATGCCAGAGGTAACCACCAAAGTCAATGACTAGAACCAGACTTTCCACCAAGATCTCTAGCCTTCCAACCTTTTTTCCTTCCACATGCTGCCTCTTGCCAATGGACTTCCTCAATATTGGGTCTGCTCTACAAATGTATGAAAAGAAGGCCAAGTTCTCATTTCCTCTCACAGACACCAGACAAAAAGACATGTGTAGAGAGAGCTACCCAAAGCACAAACCAAACATATAGTTTGTGGCTAGAAAATAAAATTTAAGAAAGTAGCATATTACTGACTAAATTATATCCATTCTCTTTTTCCTTCTAATTCAAGCCAAAATTATTTTTCCCTTTTCAGTAATGAATCAAGTGATTCACAAGTAGACTGGGAATTCTGTCTAGGCTCATGGTTGTCTAGTAATATACAGAAGCGGATGTGGTTGCACTAAAAAAAGAATGCATGCTATCAAATCTCTACTTTTCAGTATCTTCGTCATCAGCCAAAGAAATTCAATCAATAAAGCCCATGAAAAATTACCCATTTACAATATCCTTTTACAATATGCAAACAGGAACTTTGTCTTTCATTCTCTTCAACAGGAACTCATCCTACTCCTTCTTAACTAAATATATTCATTTAAGATTCTAATATATCTCAGTATAAAACAAAAATTTAAAAACTGCCTAAACACAATATACTGCGATGCTCTTTATGTTTATATTTCATGCCAGAATAATTTCCAGTTATATTTACAGTACTCCTTTGTAAGCAGGAAGTAAGGAAAAATGCTGAGTGCTGGTGGCTCATGCCTATAATCCTATAGCTACTCAGAAGGCTGAGATTTGAGGATCATGATTTGAAACCAGCCCTGGCAGGAAAGTCTGTGAGACTAGTATCTCCAATTATCGACCAAAAAATCCAGAAATGGAGCTGTAGCTCAAGTAGTAGAGCACTATCCTTGAGGGGAAAAAAAACCCCTCAGGGACAGTGTCTAAGCCCTGACTTCAAGCCCTAGGATGAACACCAAAAAAAGTAAGGAAAAAAAGAAAAAAGAAAGCATCACTTCAAGACACTTGGAAAATATTAAATTCTGATGTCAAGTGCATTCAAGTTTAGGATCCTCATGCTTAATAAGGCACTTTTAAATTTCTTTCACTACTTTAGAATTAAGCTGACCAACATTCAGAAAACAGAGAACTGGAAAGATAGTATTCTTCATTTAAAGACCTTCTTAGTAAATAGTAGATTATAGAATAGACACTGTCTCTGCCTGTCCATTCCATAGCCCACCAATGGGACCTCCTTCTTGCCATAGTTGAAAGGAGCTAGACAAAGTCACATGACCACTAGCAGCTCATACATAGGAGAACCAGTCAGTGTTCCTGAACAACAATTCGAGCAATGCAAACATTACTCTCTCAAGTACATGAGATTGAGGGAAAGAGAACCTAATCTGTGTGAATGTGAAGCTTATAGAAAAAAAAAATACCCCACAATGACCTCCTAAGAATTTCTCAATCCAATCATGTTGGCATTCATGATTGACCACCATATACTGTAACTGACTGAAATAATTTTACCTATCCCTTTCTTCCTTTAATTTATTTGGTTTTTGGTTTGTGTGTATGTGTATGCCAGAATGAGGCTTGAACTCAGGACGTAGGATACAATCCCTGAGCTTTTTCACTAAAAGCTGGGAAGACACACAGCTCCTTTTTTTTTTTTTGCCAGTCCTGAGACATGATCCTCTTTTGCTCAAAGCTAGCACTCTATCACTTGAGCAACAGCACTACTTCCAGCTTTTTCCATGATTTAATTGTAGATAAGAGTCTCACACACTTTCCTGCCCAGACTGGCTTCGAACTGTGATCCTCAGATCTCAGCTTCCTGAGCAGCTAGGATTACAGGTGTGAGCCACCAGCTCCTGGCTTCTTTATTCCTTTTTAAAGACATAGCAGACTTAAGTATTTTATGATTCAATATGTCAATTTGTTAATATCTTTGTTTCTGATTTCTACTAATGTTTTCAAAGCTTAAGTAATGAAACTTCTGGAGATTGAAAAATATATTTTCTATTGAATAAAAACATTCTGTTTGCTTTTAAGTTTAAATCATCTATATTAATTTCTATTTTATGCCAGGATTTCATTAGGTACTTGTCATACTAACACATTTCTATTATAGCATTCACATATAACATTGTACCAGTTCTACAGCTTCCTATCAATGATAGCTCTTTGGAGGTCTGAACTGTGCCCTAACTCCCTGTCATACAGGCTTTTGATCCATAATATCTCTCAGGAAATGTTCACTGAATTGAAGTGAATGCAAATTTTAACACTGCATGCATGTGCGTGCGTGCGTGCGTGCGTGCGTGCGTGTGTGTGTGGCTTGAATTCAGGACCTGGGTACTGTTCCTTAGACTTTTTTTACTCGACTGGCACTTTACCACTTGAGCCACAACTCTACTTCTGACATTTTGGTGTTTAACTGGAGATTAGAGTCCCTCAGATCTTGGCTTCAAACCACAATCTTCAGGTCTCAGTCTTCTGAGTAGCTAGTATTACAATCATATTCCAAAACTTGCTACTAGAAAGTAATGGCTTAAACAAATACTGGAAAACCATGTCCTTGTCCTCCCAGGTCCTGCTCAGTTACTTCTCCAGGGTCATTATACTGGTCAGATAAGGATATTAATTCAAACCAAAGGGGTGGTAAAATCTCAAAAGAAGAAATTAGGAACAAATGAAGCAGTGGTACTTACTAGAAATTAGGTCATAATGGTATGGGAGAGGAAAACTGGGAGAGATTGAGGGAAGGGTTGACGTTGTCCACAAAGAAATGTACTCATTACCTGATTTATGTAACTGTAACTCTCTGTACATCCCCTTTATAATAATTTTTTAGTATTTTAAAGAAGAAATTAGGCCCAGGACTTCATTCTACTTTGGTCATGAGCCAACAGAGAGATACCTATGGTGCCACTGGGGGATCCCACAGCATATAGGCTAGCCCAAGATACCTAGGAATCACTCCCAAGTGCTGTCACAGGAGAGATCACCAAGAAAATACACAAGAGTCACACTGAGAGGCTAAAGCAGTACTGAATGTTGAACCTAAGAAAGGCTGGAGGAAAAATAGGTATCATCTCAAAAAAAAAAAGGACAGACATTTGCGGATTAGTACATTGTAGGCCTCCTCCATACAATCATCCTTATTATGCATATTGTGATTTACAAACTTGACTTGATCCCTGAAAGTGAACAGAGTCATTTGTTGGCAAAGGGAAATAATGCAGCATCCAAGAAGGAATCAGTAACTGAAAGAAAGACCAAGATGAACACTAGAACAGACACTAGTGAGGAAATAAAACTGCTAGAGGAGGCAGATGGCAACTTTAAAAGAAATACATATGATAGGACAGCTGAAAGAGATTCAATTATAACATTAATAAGCTTTTCTATAATTGTTAAATTGCAAAAAATAAATAGAGGTAGTATAGCATTAGCCAAGAAAAGACATAAATCAGTGTAACAGAATACAGAACCCATAAACAGATCCCATAAATATGTCCAGCTGATTTGTGAACAAGGTACACAGTGGTGCAATGGAGAAAATGTAGTCCTTTCAATACACAGTCTGCAGCAGACAGACATCCTTAGGTTTAGAAAATAAAATGAGGCTAGGCCTTATATAAAAATCGAGTCAGTGCTGAGCACTGGTGGCTCTCACCTATAATCTTGGTTAGCCAGGAGGCTGAGGATCACAGATCAAAGTAAGCTCCGCCAGAAATGTCTGTGAGACTTTTATCTTGGGCAATTAACCACCAAAAATCTAGACATAGAGCCGTGGCTCAAGTGGTAGAGTATCACGCTCAAGCAAAAATGTTAAAAGACAGCTTAGTTTTTTATTTAACTTGTCCGTGTATTGGATTTGATGTACAAATCTCCTACTTAGATAGTGCATATGTGTGTTACACATATACACACACACATATATACATACATACAAATATACAGGTATCTAGTATATACATAAACAGTAATGTATAAATAATGGCATATAAATATTTACATAAGTATTTAGTATAGTGTATATATACTATACTACCCAAATAGTATATAAGTAATTTTAGCCTATTTCCTTTGAGGATTTATATAGCTTTACTTGATTTTTAACCCAGGTAGAGTTTTCTCTGATGGGTGGTTAGCTTTTCTCACTGAAATAGGCTTTGCCTGAAACAGCAGGCTGGGGCTCAGGAAAGAGGTCAGACACAGCTAAGCAGTAGTCTTGGGGGGAAGCAGAAGAAAAAGAAACTCTGTACAGTTCATATACCAAAGCAGGGGAGGGGAGAAATGTGTTGTTTAGATGTCCTGTGTTGCCAAGTTCTTCCAATATACTCATATTAGGGCTGGATCACTAATATGAGTATACCTTACCCCTACATGTAAAGGGAAAATTCAACCTTACACATGAAGGGGAAATCTCAGACATTCCATAACAGAATGTTAATAGGATTCAAAAAGAACCTATCCAAAAGGTCAGGTAAGTTGATGTTAGGTGAAATGAACCCCAAGATAAGTATTCAAATGTGTTTTTTTTTCTTTCATGAGATTGTTTGTAACATATTTATAAGATGATTTCTTTGTTGCTTTGCATGCCCCTCCCTCACAGTATAACCCCTGCTCTCACTGTATTTGATGTTGGTATAATTTGTGGAGGGCAAGGGCAAAAACAAATCATTTAAATAGGGATACAGGTGGATCCATTGCAACAATGAGATATACAAGTCGTTATGTTGAAAAACAAACTTTACAACTTTGGCCGGGGGAGGGGGGGTGAGGGGGTAGAGAGGGAGAGTGGGTGGGAGTTGGGAAGGGATGGGAAGGGGAAACAAAGGAGGAGGCAACAATGCTTGATAAGAAATGTACTCATTATCTTGCCCATGTAATTGTAACTCCTCTGTACGTTATTTTCACAATAAAAAAAGAACCTATCCAGAATATTTAAAGAGCAAATAAAAGGTCAGAAGAAATCTTTTTCACTTAAGAATGAATAAATATAAAAAGGTGAAATATATATAAATAAATAAATAAGATACTATATCCTACAAAAGGTAATAAATTCTACAATTGATTATCATGTAGAATTTATTTCTATATGCAAAGAACATATTTTAACATAATATGGCAGAACATATCATTATAGAAAGCACTTATTTACACTTGCACAGAAATTAAATAAGATATTTTGGACTCACAAGCACAGCTGAGACACTAAAGACAATTAGCAAATTCCCTTAAAAAATGGTTAGAAAATTCCTCAATGCAATCTAAAACTACATATAAATTTCTAAAGGCTAGAATCTACACCACAGAAACTCTCACACATCATATGGAGGATAAACTTTATTACAAACCCAGATAAAGAAAATACATATGAGTTAGAAATAAGTAGCAACTGAGATCAGAAACATGCCAACAGATCTCACAATGTTTTTTAAAATCTTGTCAAGTACACATCCCTTTAATTCATACACACGGAGATCATCAATATGGCTGGATCCATAATGTGTGTAATTAGAAAATAAGCATATTATCAAGTAATTTTAACAGAAAAAAATGAGTCTTTAGCAAAAACAAAAGCATATAAGCATATGTAATACCCTCCAAATTACTAGAATGAAGAACAGAAAAGTGATATAGCATAATATTTATGAAAAAGCCAACCACAAAGATTTTTTAAAATTCAAATCATGCCGTGAACTGGTGGCTCATGCCTCTAATCCTAGCTATTCAGGAGGCTGAGATATGAGGATCATGATTTGAAGCCTGCCTGGGCAGACAAACCCAAGAGATTCTTATCACCCAGAACATTAAGTCTCTTGGGTTTGTCTGTGGCTTAAGTGGTAGAATGCTAGCCTTGAGCAAAAAAGCTCAGGGATAATGCCCAGGCCCTGAGTTCAAACCCCAGAACCAGCACAAAACAAAACTCAAATCACATGTCAAAAATAGGACCAAACTCACTTGTTGAACTGAAACCTCTTTGTTCAATTATTTTAAAATAATTTTAAATAAATTTTTGTAAACATATAAAAAAGAAATAAACTAAATAAACTAAATACACTCATTACCTTGCTCATGTAACTGTAACCCCCTGTACAGTATTTTCACAATAAAAAGCTTATTTAAAAAAACAAATATATTTGTAATATGTTAATGAGTACTCAAAGAAAAAAATCTACACATACACAAAAGACCCAAATAAATGCAAATGATTCCAAAAGTTTAGAATGAATATAAGAAAAGCAATAATTGCAAATATTCCTATAGTATGAATATGTTCAACTTAAATATTAGCACAAGTATCTTGCATCTAGCAACTCATTTAAACCCTCAAAACATCCTCATTTTATAGAAGGTAAAATTGAGGCACAAAGAACCTAAGTGACTTGCTTAAGGACACATAGTAAATAAGTGAGAATGAAAACTGAGCCCAGGTACCAGCTCCAGAGCACAGGATCTTAATTACACTACTGCTCCTTAAACAAAGCTAACTCTAACTTACTCTCAGCTCTTGCAAATCCATACCATCTGTGGAGCCATGATTATGCAAACAATTAAAATAATTCAATAAAAATAAGTTTTATAAGATTCAAGAGAAGCAGTATTAACTTGGATTCAAAAGAATAATTAAGAATAAAAAATAAATTGAAGGTTATTGTCCAGCTCAAGGTATCTGAATTAGAACTCATAAGGAATTTAGTGATGTGGTCATTTATAACCCAGATATAATGTAAGCAATTAGCATGCTCTGATTATGCGTATATTATATAATGTGAAAAATCTTATCCACTACAGTACCCAAAACATGTCAAATATCTAGGAAAATTTACAAGAAAACAAGTGACCCATATAAAGAAATCTACAAAACTTAAGGCTGAGTTGAGTTGACTCATACTCAGGTATGACAAGATTTGATTATGGTTAACAGACGAACTCTAACCAACATAACCTTTATATTTATATATTCATAATAATAGGTAATTTTACCTTTTAAAATTATACTTTCCATGTCTTTCAAAATCCGAATGTTTGTAACTTGACATTGTGACTCAAAAGAAATGCACTCATTACCTTACTCATATAACTGTAAACCCTCTGTATAGCATCTTTACAATAAAATAAAATTTAAAAAATATGTATCTGCAATTAGATATGGTAATAGGCAAGACAATGGGCTTTTAAAAACAAATCTCTACAGATACTGTGAAACCAAAATAATATCAACAGAGTTGAGCTGAAGCAATAAGAAATAACTGAACAGAGCCCGGGCGGCAGTGGCTCACGCCTGTAATCTTAGCTACTCAGGAGGCTGCGATCTGAGGATTGTGGTTCAAAGCCAGCCCGACGCTTATCTCCAATAAAGCACTAGAAAACCGGAAGTGGTGCTGTGGTTCAAGCGGTAGAGCACTCACCTTGACCCGAAGAGCTGAGGGACAGTTCCCAGGCCGAGTTCAGGCCCCACGACTGGACACCCCCCCCAAAAAAAAAAAACAGAAAAATACTTAATTCCATAAATTTGAGGTTCCTTCTACAATGAGAGCCAACTAAGAAGAAAAACACTTTGGTAATTAACCAGGAAAACTGAAAGAGAAAAAGTGTTTAAAAGATACTCAGAGTTGATTTCCTCCTTGGATAAGCAGTTCTTGGTGAAAGGCTGCAAGTGGTAACCTTCTAGGTATGGGAAGTGACTGGGTACCCTAGGAGGCATGAGAATAGCCAGAGATTGTTTAAAGAGACCTCAATTTGCATAAGCATCAGTTTCTAACATGGTTTGGGGAACAAAAAAGAAAACCAGAATCAACTCCAAATGGTTCAAAGACCTCCAAGTCAAAGCAGACACTCTGAAAACATTACAGGATGGAATAGGAGAAACCCTAGGTCTCCTTGGCTCAGGCCAAAATTTTCTGAATAGAGACCGGGAAACACAACAAATCAAAGAAAGGTTGGACAAATGGGATTGCATGAAGTTGCAGAGCTTCTGCATGGCAAAGGACATAGCTAG
>NW_012267377.1:1517979-1518301 GCF_000151885.1 Dipodomys ordii | reverse complement strand
GAGGCTGGGAAGGGATGTGAAGGGTAAACAAAGGAGGAGGTTGCAATGCTTGGTAAGAAATGTATGCATTATCCTGCCCATGTAATTGTAACCCCCCTGTACAGTATGTTCACAAATAAAATAAAATTAAATTAAAAATAAAACCATAAAAAATATATTTTCAACTTCAGGCCAGACCTAAGTGATGAACACACAAGTCCATGCATGTACATGGACACTGAAAATTAAGAAGGATAATCGTAATAAACAGTGCTTTCCAGTTTAAGAGGAGTTCTAGTAATATTGCTGTTGTTTTTTACTTTTTTTTTTGGGGGGGGGGTTC
>NW_012267377.1:1515276-1516102 GCF_000151885.1 Dipodomys ordii | reverse complement strand
AAAAAAAGAAAAGAAAGAAAAAATTAAAATTAAAATAAAATAAAATTGTTCAGGCTGATATGGATTACAAAATAAAAAGAACAATGAGACCTTAAGTTCAAACCTCAGTACCATTAAAGAAGGAAAAGGAATCCCTGCTCTTACCCTTTCTGTCAGCATTGTACTAGAGATGCTAGACAATGCAATAAAGAAAGAAAAATTACCAAATGGTATAAAGATGGGAAAGCAAAATAAAACTAATATGCTCACTTCATTATGCTGGCTACTAGGAGAGATGGCTACTGGGAATAATTCTTGAATTGGTAAAAATACTCTTCTCTAAATTATATTAAGTGAAGTAAGCCAAGCCCAAAGAAACATAGGTCCCATGATTTCCCTTATTTCCAATATCTACTATATATATGAGTCAAGCAGAAAAGGTCAGATAAGGTGATGTTAGGAAAATGAACCCTAAGATATGTATTTTAAATGTATTTTTTTCTTTCATACATTTGTTTCTAACACAATTATAAGATTATTTCTTTGTTGCTTTGTATGTCCCTCCCCCACAGTATAACCCCTGCTTTCACTGTATTTGATGTAGGTATAATTTGTGGAGGGGAAGGGGAAAAACAAGTCGTTTAAATAAGGATAAAGGTGGACCTGTTGCAACAATGAGAAGTACAAGGTGTCATGTCAAAAGGAACTTTACAACTTGAGGGGGGGGAGGATTGGGTGGGGGGGGAGAGAGGATGGGAAGAGATGGGAAGGGTAAACAAAGGAGGAGGCTACAATGCTTGATAAGAAATGTACTCACTATCTTGCCCATGTAATTGTAACCCCTCTG
>NW_012267377.1:1504837-1515226 GCF_000151885.1 Dipodomys ordii | reverse complement strand
TGAACTCTGGGCCTGGGTGCTGTCCCTCAGCTTTTCAGCTCAAGGCTAGCACTCTACCACTTGAGCCACAGCGCCACTTCCGGCTTTTTTTCTTATTTGGTGCTGAGGAATTGAACCCAGGGCCTTGAGCATGCAAGGCAAGTGCTCTACCACTGAGCCACCTTCCCAGCCCTGCTGTTGTTTTTTAAATAGAAAGGAATCATCTTCAATTTGTCTTTTTTTTTAACATAATGACTACTAAGATCACAGAAAAGTACATTTGGAATGAATGATTTGGAAAAGCTTACTGGCATCAAAATCAACAAGCCATTAATAACCTTCTTAGAAAAATAGGTAAAAGAGGACATGGGAACTTGGGGGTAGGTGAGTGAGTTCACTGTAATATAAAACTAACCCTATACTAGAAAATGAATCAGATGGCTCTTATTTCAGAGAATGTGTCCTGCTTTAACCTAAGAGAAATAGAGATGAAAATGTTCTTCTAGTTTCTGTTGCCAGTTCTTCTGTATGCGTTCAGAAATAAATTGAGGGTAGAGGGCAAAGATGCTTCTTCTAATTTATTCTTTCTTTAAAAGCCTTTGAGAAGCTCAATCTGCCAAAGCCCTTTTCAGGGGATTGCCAAAGCTGAATCTGGGGAATTAAAAGGAAAGTAATGATAATATTGTGTGTTCTTTAATACCTACAGACTGAGCCCAACACCAGCAATATTTTTTAATTTTTAATTTTGCCATGACCTTAAGTCCTAAAGCAGACTATTTCTATCTTCTTAAGACTGAAATCATACCACACTTTAGCATCCCATAAAATTTAGCACACTTTATTTTAATGTTAGTATACACAACATTTTATATTTTCATGAACCTAAAAGGTAGAATATATAATAAATGAAAGTTTACCTTAACTTCAGATAATGCTCTGCAGAGTGCTTTTTGACTTTTATTACCTTAATAAAACAAAATTATCTGGACTTGTTCTTATTTCTTAAGCTATTTCATCCTGCTTTTCAGATACCACATATCTATATTAATTATAATTTTATTCATACAGACAAATATCAAGAAAAAATGTATTGACTCAAAAAGAAATATCAAGAGTTAACTTTTACCTAAGGGCACTATGGTCACTTGCAAGCATTTTCTATAATTTGTGCATTTGGTTTCTCATGTTTACTGTTACACTCCTAAGAAAGAACCTAAAGACCTTTGTTGTCTTTTCTTTTTCAAACAAATTAATTAAGTTTTTATATTTTTGTATAGTAGATATGTCAACATTTGCTTTAAACAAAAAATCGAGACTTTCATTTTATTTCCAGTTTTCTCTCCATGTCTATAATTTCAAACACAGCAAAAAATAGCTGAGGGATCCTTTGTGTCTATTCCCAAGTCAAATGATTACTGTAAGAATTCAGAATCCTCTCAGCTGTTATTGAATATGAATGAGATCTAAAAAAAAGTCCAGTACACTTTGCAATATTATTTACTCTTTTAAAAACAGCTCAAAAGTCTAGAACAGATTTTTGGCATACTTATCCCTCAGCTGTATTTTCATGACTAAATTACAACTTTCTGAATAAAAGAGATTGGTCTAAATTATCTCTGATTGAACAAACTCTAATCAGGTTAGCTTTCTAGTTAACCTTAATAAACCTCTGATTTCAAGTGGCATTGCTAATAAAATCTGCTGTGATAGTTTAATCATAGTAAGCTATAAATTGACAAGGAGAGTTAAAAACATTAATTTTTTGAAAAATATTTTCTATATTAATATTGATATTATAAGTAGAAAAGTAAATGTGCTTTGTAATAATTAAAGTGTTACATGTTCAAATGTCGATTTTAAACTGAAAAATGCAATCCAGGCACTAGTGGCTCATGCCTGTAATGCTACTAAGGAATCTGAGATCTGAGGATGGCAGTTCAAAGCCAGCCCACGCAGACAAATCAAAGAGATTCTTTTTTTTTAATCATTCTAAAAATATTTTCTTTTTTTATTGTGAAAATACTGTACAAATGGGTTACAATTACATGGGCAAGATAATGAGTACATTTCTTATCAAGCATTGTAGCCTCCTCCTGTTTCCCCTTCCCATCCCTTCCCATCCTCCACCCTCCCACCCAAATCTCCCCGCCCCCCACACCAAAGTTGTAAGGTTCGTTTTCGACATAACAACTTGTACATCTCATTGTTGCAATGGGTCCTCCTGTATCCTTATTTAAACGATTTGTTTTTCCCCTTCCCCTCCACAAATATTAAGTGAAGTAAGCCAGGCACAAAGAAACATAGGCCCCATGGTTTCCCTTATTTGCAATATCTAGTATATGTCTGAGTCAAGCAGAAAAGGTCAGATAATGTGATGTTAGGGAAATGAACCCTAAGATATGTATTCAAATGTTTTTTTTCTTTCATGAGATTGTTTCTAACACATTTATAAGATTATTTCTTTGTTGCTATGTATGTCCCTCCCCCACAGTATAACCCCTGCTTTCACTGTATTTGATGTCCAAGAGATTCTTATCTCCCACTAGCCAACACAAAGACAGAGTAGAGGTGTGGCTTAGGTGATAGAGCACCACCCGTGACCAAAAATGCCAAGTCAAAGTATAAGGCCTTGAGTTCAAGCCCCAGTGCTCACACAAAACATAAATAAAGTAGGACATGTTATCATATTAATAAAAAGAAAAATAATACATTATACTCATCCCCAAAAAAGAAAATTTGAGACCCTTATGTCTCAAATATATCTCCTATAAACCTATGCTTTTTATTTATTTATTTTTTGTGATAATGGGATTTGTACTTGCATTCCCTCTTGAGTCACAACCCCAACACTCTTATTTATTTCTCAATGTCTCCTATCTTCATCTACCCAGGATATGATGATCCTCCTACCCATACTTCCTGCATAGCTGGGATCCCCCAACATATACTTCTATATTCAGCTTATTTTTTGAGATGAGGTCTAGCTAACTTTTTTGCCCAAACTGACCTTAACTACAGTCCTCTCAATCTCTACCTCCCAAGTAGCTGGGAATCCTGTATCTTCCATTATGCTAAAGCAGCATGAAATACCTAATGTGTTTACCTGGAGATAAGGTCTCTACATATACATGACTGAGACTCACCTTTTCCAGTATTCCTGATCTTGGCCCTATCAATCAGCTCAGAAAGAGGCCTGGCTAGGTAAACTCCTCACCTGTTCTGAGGGCACTGTGGGAAACTATCATCTCTGGTTTCCTACGCAGCTCGCAGAAAAGTAGAGGTCTAGACTTGCACTTTAGGTGACAAAAGGAATAGAAGTTGAAATTGAAGTAAACACCAGTTCAGAATTCCAGCAATCTTCTCCTGTTATGGTTTAGGCTAATGCCTAAACCATACTATAGCAATTCCAGAATTAGAATGCCACTATCCCTAGCATTGCTGGAGACATCTTCCTATGCAGTAAGGATCTGGCAGAGCCTGGGATCCTACTAAAGAACTTTTTCACCTCAAAAGCATGTTTCTCTCCAAGTAGCTTTGCTGTCAAGCATCCATTAGTCTGTGTACAAAGACAGATGGACACCTGCAATAGTGCCTCAGACAATAAGAAATGACTGCAAGGTTATTGCTTGGTGACCTATTCTTGCACAAGTTATCAGGAGTAAGACCAATGTCACCTCCTCACTTTCCTTAGAATGATGGAAGGTTGACTCTATAAGCAACCTTGTCAGAACACCTTCTTCATCTTCTGATGAGGAAACCCAACCCCAAAGAAAGTGGACACTTTGCTCAACGTCACCCAGAAGTGGCACTTTCTGAGGGCCAGGAAGGATGATGGCCCATGCACCTATTCACATGCCTATCCAGTTTCTAAGTGACCTCCCACACTGCATTCTGCATGTCAGCCCTAATTTAAACTATTAGTCTCCTTTTCTGATCTCTTCCTCATCTCTTTGTCCTGGAAATGAAAACCCACTCAGGAAAAAGAAAGAGTGGCCAAGAATGTAATGCATGATTCCCTCTAGAAAGATGGAAGCAAATGTCAGTCTAAGAGAGTCTCCTGGAGCAGAAGTTGCCTCCAATACTAATCTTTAAGGAATTTAAAAAGGATGGGCTATAATCAGCATTTACAAAAGAAGGACAGGAATATAAACATATCTTGTCAGGGATGGGGTACTAGTTAGAGGAGAAAGATGAATAGAGAGGATGAAGGAAGGTAAATAGGGTCAAAATACTTGATATACATTGTGAAATGAAATAATAGAGCTTTTTGAGATTGTTTTGGGGAGGGAGGGTGATAGATGTGAGTCTGATTAAAGTACACTGTATATGGACATGTCAAAATGAAACTTCCATGTACAACTAACTGATACTAATTCTTAAAATATAAAAAAGGATATGTTGGAAACTCAATCTATATGCCACACAAAGAAAATATGAAAAAAAGCCTTGCCATGAAACTGTATCAATTAATTCCATTCCCCTATTAGGAACCAGAATTGAGACAAGTTGAGAATCAATGAAGCATAAATCAAATACAGAGACAAAAGCATGCCAAACTCAGATGGCAATCTACAGTTTTAGGGACTCTGTCTTTTGTTCAGGTCACAGTGATCTCTTTGGATGACGGAAATTCTCCTCCTGAAATTGAAAATGGCTCCTCAATATTTTCTGGCTGCTGTAATTTTTTCTCTTTTTTTCAACAAAATAACAGTTTAAAATACAATTATTATTTTAATATGGTTATTAATAGTGTTAATTATAATGCTGTTATTATGTTATTCTCCTTCCCCTTTAGAACAGTGGTCCCTCTAGCAAAACTTCCAATGTTCCTGAAAATATTACCACTGCTTCAAATCAGTAAAATAAATAAGTTATACCCTACGTCAAGTGTGAGTTACATAAATGCACAACCCAGCTTCATGAAGCATGACAAGTCTTACTTTATCAGTGAGAAAAACTTGTGTATCTCTTCATTTTTTGACAGAAAGATTATATTGCAATTTACTAGGTGTATCTACTTTCTCAAATTCATACCTGGTCAGCAGCAAAATGACATGTACTTTTGTGGAAAATTACAGCAAAAAGACAATCACAGAGTTTATCACAGAGTTTGCAGTCATCTATAACCACAAAGCAAAAGAGAGAAAATGGACAATACATGTAAGCATGAACATAGGATGCAGGAGGTGAGGGAAAAGGTTGCAGTTGGAAGTGTAATAAGTAGCTCAGATATAAAGACCAGATAATGCTCCCGGGCACATAATCCTGTCTTGGGCTGCCTCTAACCTATTGGAAATTCAGTGAAGTACAACATGAAGTTTCCAGGCCTAAGTTCTCTGCTGTTTTCATTGAAACCCATGGAAGACTATAGTGTTCATCTCTAAAAACACAGATAAATCAGAAAGTTGACAATGCTTTCTCTGGAGAGTCTAAAGTTTAATCTGTTTGGAGACTGAACTTTCTCTCACCCCAAACAAGGTGGATCCTACCTGATCAGGGTAAAGCAATAACAGGACTTACTGAGAAGACAGAGACAGAGCAGACAAACAGACAGACACAGAGGTAAACATAAAAAGAGAGAGACAAGAGACAGAGTCAGAGAGAGAGTTTGGATATTTGTAAATCAGCATAATGTAAACCTTATTTAAAAACATATGTGGATTCCCATCCCAACACATGGAAACCAAAAAACTACAAATATTTTCAAAAGGAACAGAAAGAAAGCTAGCACAAATAAATAATTCTTAGAAAAATGAGAAAAAATCACTATTTTTCGAAGAGGACATTGCTATTGGGGAATGGTTTTCTATCTTATCATCAGTTTTACCAACATGAAAGTTCATAACAGGTTGCATTAAAGCAGTTGATTTCCAGGCCACAGGTTGTCAGAAAGGACAGGAAGAGCAAGAAACTGGGTTTCCTATGGTAATTATATACTAAGCTCTTATAACCTCCTTAGTTCACTCATCTTAAAAGTAAAATCAGATGATACCAAATCAACTCTAATATCTCAAACAGCTCAAAAGAAAACACTGAAACAGAATCCATGTTTAAGCTCATAGATCCCAAAACCAGCCTTCCTAACTATGACCTTTGTCAAGATAATTAATGCCCATGTGACTTAGTTTTTCCAATTCACAAAAGGGAATAATAGTCTCTATTTCATTGAGTTTGTATGATATATAGAGGAGGTAATCCACATAAAGCACTTAGGAAATACTTGACATATGAACACTCAATAAATATTAGTTATGATTATTATGAGTTCTCTGCAAATGTGTTTTTCCTGAAGCAATTTGTCATGTTTGCAGCAAAAAAAGGGTGTTGAAACAAAAACTATCACAGTGAGAACCATGGGAAATTCTGAAAGGAAGAAACAGAATTAGGTTTAGAGAAGATCCCTAACTAGACAAGAGTGCCTACACAGATGGGATATGCTTTTACCTACGGTTCTCTCTGTTCAAATTCTCCATTCTCAACAAGTTGCTTTCTCATCTTGATTTATACCTCTTGTTATTTCTGATCTTATGTAAACTTCCATTCTAAGAAGACCTATTTCCTATTTTAGGTATTAAACTAGCTTGTAGCTAAAATCAGAATTTAGTCATTGTGAGTCCATTTTCCCTAAAGCTTAAGCATTCACTAGATTAATCGAAGGGGCAAACAAATACAAGACAGCAAAACTGCAGGACAGTCCAGAGAATAATGAGTTCCTTACCTACCTTTCCAGAACCCTTAAATTTAACTGATCATTCCCTGACTGGACCCTAAAAGTATCCTCTGTACGTAAATTAGTAGGCTCACACATTCTGTTCTACTTCCTAATTTTCTTGTTCAGTCCTTAGTTCTCAACATATCCACTTTACAGGGCTGTAGAACACATGAATAGCAGAATCTATGATTAAATAAGTTTAATTATCTCAATTCTAGCCCTTTTGCTACCTAGCATGTCACAGACCCTTTAAAAACATTGACACTTGTACAAGGCACTACTGTGTCCTATAGGATCAATGATCTCTTAAATTTAGTGTAATAAAACCCAAGTGAAACTTTTACCAGCTGATAATAATGGAAATTTGTCCTTTTTAGTATCACACAGCATGTATGTGTTTGTATAGACATAGATGATAGATAGATAGATAGATAGATAGATAGATAGATAGATAGATAGATAGATAGATAGATAGATAGATAGATAGATTGATATGGAGAGGGGGAGAGAGAGAGGAGAGGGAGAGAGGGAAAGAGGGATAGAGAGAGATCAGAGACTATGGAATACAGACTAGTCCAAAAGGAAAAAAAGATCTAACCTCTTATTGTGGCCTAATCTTGGAAGTTAAGAAGAATATTTCGTGATTGTCAAGAAAAAGGTAAATCAGAGCGGCAGATAAACGTGGACATGAAAGAAAAATTTAAAAGAGAAGTATTTTGGCAACTTTGAAGGGATGAATTGGGTTATTCTTTCATGATTACCTCTACTGGAGAGTTCCTTCTAGCTTTGTTCAAACCCGTCCAAGTATAGGTTCAAGAAGCTGTCCCCCTCCCATATCTTCACTACTCCTGGGGGCATGGGCATGGGCAGGGGATAAGCTCATACCTTTCATCTCCAGAGATTGGGAGATGAGAATCAAAGAATTCTGAACAGTGGGTTGGGCACTTAGTTAAGCTGAATAAGCAGTAATACAGATGCAAAATACAGATACACAGAATGAATCAGACTAGAAGAAAGTCAATGAAGTACATGCTAGCAGGAGGTTAGGTCCTCACCAAACGTCAACAAGGAATCTGTACAAACTGTAAGCATATTAATAAACACTGTTCATGTGGAAAATTAAGTCCACACCAAGAGGTTCCTTGAGTGTAGGTATGAGGCCGACTCCAAGTTTATGACTATGCTCCTCCTGTTCATGACTCCTTATTAACAGTTTTATTTTTTCTCATCCCACCCCAGGGAATCTTCTTAAGTCCTGGAGATGAGAAGCCTTCTGCTTTGTGTGCATAAAGATCCAATCATTCATTTTATCAGCCACCAAACTTCTACTGTTCTCTCTTATGGCAATGGCATGTCAATCTATATACTTCTGTAAAACTGGATCTTCTTCCTTAAGATCTGAAGAAGATCATAAACTAAAATAATTTCATCTTTCTACACTCAGAAAACAGAGGAAGAAGAAACACTTCCCAATTCATTTATGAGGCAAACATTATCCTGATTTCATAACCAGATAAATTAGATAAAAATAATATTGCATAATGAATAATTAACATAAGAATTAAGCAGGTTTGGGGGAGGGGAGGAGTATGGGAAGGGATGGGAAGGGAAATGAGGAGTCTATAATACTTGATAAGAAATGTACTCGTTATCTTGACCATGTAATTGTAACTCTTCTGTACGGTGTTCTCACAATAAAATAAATAAAAAATAAAGAAAATAAAAGAAGAATTAAGCAGGTGTCCAGCTGCAGGAATATCATGAGTTTGAGAGCAGCCTTGGGATTAAAAAAAATTAAACATGTATACCACACAGAAAGATCAACATACTATCAATACACGTATTACTAACATAATGCATTACACTTAAGAAGAAATACACATAACCATCTCAATTGATACATTGAAAGCATTTGACAAAAATTGGCATTACATCATGACTGAAAACAACAACCACCTCAGAGCTGAGTGCAATGGTGCATGCTTATAACCCTTGCAAATGGGAGGCAAAGAGAAGAAAATTGTGAGTTCAAGTCCAGTCTGAGTTCCCTAGCAAGATCTTGTCTGAACAAAAAAGGAAGAAAAGAAAATGAAAGAAAGTAAATTTAGGGAAAGACTAAGGATTAACTTCAGTGCTAGCATGTTTATCTGATATACATAAAGCCCTAGATTCAATTCCCAACACTGTAATATATATAGATATAGATATATAGATATTGCAAACCACAGGGACTGCTTCAATCAGATGGAAGAAATCTATGAAAAACCTACAAATTGTGGCTCAGTAGTAGAGTGCTTGCCTTGCATTCATAAGGCCGTGGATTTGAGTCCTCAGAACCACATAAGCAAAAAAGGCCAGAAGTGGCACTGTGGCTCAAGTGGTAGAGTGTTAGCCTTGAGCTGAAGAGCTGAGGGACAGTGCCCAGGCCCAGAGTTCAGGCCCCAGGACCAAAAAATAAAAAAATAAATAAAAATAAAAATAAAATAAAAAACTTACAAATTATCTCATAATGGGGAATGGCTTTAACTTTATTGCTCTAATATCAGGAGTTATGCAAGAATACCTACTCTCAGCTTGGGGCATGGCTCAAGCGGTACTGTACTTACCTAAGAATAATGAGGCCTTAAAATGGAATCCTGCACTGTTGGTGGGAGTGTAAACTTGTCCAACCACTCTAGAAATCAGTATGGAGGTTCCTCAAAAGACTAAACATTGAGCTCCCTACAGCCCATCACTCCCACTTCTGGGCATTTACCCAAACAAGGCCGTACTAAAGCTACCAGCACAACTATGTTTATCTCAGCATTACTCACCATAGCTAAGATATGGAATCAACCCAGATGCCTCTCAGTAGATGATTAGATAAAAAAAAATGTGGCATTATATATATAATGGAATTCTATGCTACCATCAGAAAGAATGACACAACACCATTTGTTAGGAAATGGAAAGACTTGGAAAAAATCATATTAATTGAAGTAACCCAGTCCCAAAGAAATTTAGATTCCATGGTTTCCCTTATTTGCAATAATTAGGATACATATAGGATAATCTTATCAGATGAGCTGAAAGGCTCAAAAGCCATGTATATGACCATATAAGATGATGCTAAATGAAGTGAACCCACAAGAGGTCTGTCTTTATTGTTGTTGTTTTAAATGTACCATGTGATTTTATTTGTTGTTGTTGTTGTTTCTTTGTATGTTCTTTCCTCTATGGCATATCCCCTGTTGTCACTGTACTTGATTTTGATACCCTGCATCTTGTATATACATATGTCTAATCTGAGGAGGGGATGGGAATAACAAAATGCTGAAACAAGGACACAGGATGACTTACTGCAACAAGGATACACAGAGGACAGTATATTGGAAATGAACTTTACAACTTCGGGCATAGTGGGGAAGAATGGGATGGGATGGGGAGGAGCGTGGGAGGTGGGGGAGGGAAGGGATAGTGAAACAACAACAAGGAAGAGAAGGAGTAACAATGATCTGCAAGTAATGTATGCATTGCCTTACTCATGCAACTGTAACCTCTCTGTACAGTATCTGTACAATAAAAAAATACAAGATACAAAGAAACATACGTCCCATGGTTTCCCTTATTTGCAGTATCTAGTATATGTATGAGTCAAGCAGGAAAGGTCAGATAATGTGATGTTAGGAAAATGAACCCTTAGATATGTATTTAAATGT
>NW_012267377.1:1490605-1503332 GCF_000151885.1 Dipodomys ordii | reverse complement strand
GGGGGGGAGGATTGGGTGGGGGGGGAGAGAGGATGGGAAGAGATGGGAAGGGTAAACAAAGGAGGAGGCTACAATGCTTGATAAGAAATGTACTCACTATCTTGCCCATGTAATTGTAACCCCTCTGTACAGTATTTTCACAATAAAAAAATAGTCTTTTCTGTTGTGCTATCTTCTGTTGTGGTAAATTGAGTCAAGCTTTGGCCTTCTACCCTATAGAGATTGAGAATAAAACTATTTCATTAAGATCAGGGCTTGAAAATGATCCTGGCAACATTAAACCATGAATCAAGATCATTTGGGAATAGTTCTAGACCTATAGGCACCTTTCAGTTATGTAAAACAATAAATTCTTTTATTAAGCCAATTTAGAGTTTATTTTATTGTTATTCATTATATCTAAGTCCTAATTCCTGCCTTATATCTTCTTTTATATCACTTTTTCTAGGTTTAGCTCAAAGTCCTTTATTTTTTTCTGGTGGGTTTTTTTATTTTATTTTGAACAAGTATATGTGTAGGACAAGCAGAAAAGGTCAAAAGCTATGTACATATGACCATATAAAATGATACTAAGCAAAATGAACCCTAAGATAGAGACACAAGACATTTTATCTTTCTTGCTGTTCTTTTTAATGTACTTATAATGTACTATGTGATTTTTTTTGTTTCTTTGTATGTTCTTCCCCCATGATATAACCCCTGTTATCACTATATTTGATGCTGGTATCCTGCATCTTGTACATATAGTTTTCTAATTTGAGGAGGGGAAGGGAAATAACAAAATGCTGAAATAAGGATTCAGGATGATCCACTGTAACAACAAGATGTACAAGACACTATGTTGAAAACAAACTTTACAACTTTGTGGGGGGGAGGACGGAGGAGTTGGGGAGGTGGGGAAGGAAGGGATGGTAGGGGAAAAACAAAAGAAAGGGTAACAATGCTCCATAGGAAATGGACTCATTACCTTGCTCATATAACTGTAACCCCTCTGTACAGTATCTTTACAATAATATATATTAAAAAATTTAAATGTACTTATTACCTTACTCATGTAACTGTAACCCCTCTGTATAGTAGTTTTACAATAAAAATATTTTAAAAAGAAAAAATTATTTTATTCTCAAGGTGATATACAGAGGGGTTATACTTACATACATAAGGTAATGAGTACACTTCTGGTTGAACATTGTTACCCCCTCCCTCATTTTTCCCACTTTCCCCTACCCCCCAGACCCCCAAAGCTGGAAAGTTCATTTCCAACATACTGCCTTGTGACTATTGCATTGATTTCCTTTTGCCCTTTGTCTCACCATTTTGTTGTTCCCTTTCCCTTCCCCAATTCAGATAAACATATATACAAAAAATGGGGTACCAAAATCAAATACAGTGACAACAGGGGATAAACCAAAGGGAAAAAAAGAAAAGAAAAAGAAATAACTTCATGAAGTACATTAAAAACAACAACAAAGAAAAACTTCTTGTTTCTGTATCTTGGAGTTTATTTCGCTTAGCATCATCTTATATGGCCATATGTACATAGCTATTGAGCTATTGTGATCCTCTTCTAGGACTATCCTAGACATATGCTAATTATTACAAATGAGGGAAACCATGGAGTTTATGTTTCTTGGGTCACTTCAAAAGTTGTGTTTTTTTATTTCTATTGCTTCTATTTTTTTCTTTCCTTTCCTTTCCTAGTAGTTAATTCAAAACTCTAACTTGAGTAGGTAGAATAACAAAATAATGAATATAAATAAAAACAAAATGTGGGCTGGGAAGGTGGCTCAGTGGTAGAGCGCTTGCCTTGCATGTTTGAGGCCCTGGGTTCGATACCTCAGCACCACATAAGCAAAAAGAAAAAAGCTGGAAGTGGTGCTGTGGCTCAAGTGGTAGAGCGCTAGCCTTGAGCTGAAGAACTGAGGGACAGCGCCCAGACCCAGAGTTCAGGCCCCACAACCGGACTCAAAAAAATAAATTAATTAATTAATTAATTTAAAAAAATGTATCCTGCCACATATGAGAAATATTATTTGGTGAATTTCCTTCTTAAGTCTCTGACCAGTGAATCAAGATCAGTATTTTATTTTTTATTTTTTTTAAAGATCAATATTTTAAAAGCCTCTTTCTTGGCATAAAAGGTGACTAGGAAGCTCAACCCATTACATCACTTCTGGAGTCATTATCCACATTGCATTGACAAAGGAATAGACATATTTGTGCAATGTAGATAAATACCACACCTGTTTTACTTCATTGATTATAGCCAAAGTTATCTTAGAGATGTAAGACATGTGTGGTACACATTAGATTTCAAGCACAAAGACAGAATATAATCACTTTAATACCCAAGATCATACTCTAACAATTTCATCTTTTGCTCTTGCATAAATCTCTCCAAGACCCTTCCAATATTCCTTCTCCAAAATAATGCTAATTAAACCCTTTTCCTTACTTTGATTAGTCTACGATTCTTTTATCTGTAGAAAATATCATTATAATATCATTACTATTAAGATTGAGCTTTAAAACAGAAGGAAATTCTCTTTGTTAAGACTTCACATCTACTTGGTTAGAATATTTTAGAATGAACCGACCCAAAATAATACCCTGTTTATTATATGATTAGAGATATATAAAAGGAAAATAGAAAAAAATTTAAAATGTTAGTGATGAGGTAAATGCTCTGGCTAATCGTGACTTAATCTTAGTGGGGACTTTCTGAAAAATCACCTATAACATACCTAAAAATTGTCTAAAGAAAGCAGAATATTTACTGAAATTCATACCTCATTGGTTAATATTAATAATTGCCCATTAGGCAAGAAATATCTGGTGATTCTAATCTGCCCTGGTGGGGTAAACAAGAACCTGTGATAGGAAACAAGCCCTTAGTAGTCAGCTATCAGAGAGACAAGGCTGTGTACAATGGAATGTCATCAGTGAGCACAGGGTCTGATTATCACAGGGTCTGAGTATCTCCTATGTCACCAGTGAGCACAGGGTCTGAGTATCTCCTATGTATCTCATAGGAGATACATAGGAGTCTGAGATTGGGCAGGGAAATACACAGGACTCATCTCCAATTAATAAGTAGAAAGTCAGAAGTAGAGGTTTGGTTCAAGTGGTAGAGTACTAGCTGAGAGTAAAAAAGCCTAGCCAGATTATGAGGCCCTGAGTTCAGTAATGTCAGGCCCTCAGTAACATCACAAAAGAGAAAGAGAAAAAAGAATACCATTTACATTGTCCAACATAGCTTCCAACACAGCCTCTAACTTAGAACTTCCAATTTAGAACTTAAGCGTTGCAACTTTCTTGTTTCTCCTCATTATCCCCATGAATTTCTCTGTAGTCTTTTTGCACATTTTCATTCACCTTATTAAAATACAATTACTCTGCTTCATCCCTAGACACAATTCTCTTATTAAGTATGATTCATTTCCTCCTTTTATTGACATCAATTAGTTTTTTTTGTTTTTTGGTCAGTTGTGGGGCTTGAACTCTGGGCCTGGGCACTCTCCCTCAGCTCTTCAGCTCAAGGCTAGCACCCTACCACTTGTGTTCCTGCTCCACTTCCAGATTTTTCTGCGCATGTGGTGCTGAGGAATTGAACCCAGGGGCCTCATGCATGCGAGGCAAGCACTCTACCACCAAGCCACCTTTCCAGCCCTCATAAAGTATTTTGTCTATATTTGACCTACCACTTCTTCATTTATCTGCCCCTTCCCACTAATGCCTGTACCTCAGATGAGACCTGTTTCAACTTCCTAATATTCTTTTTTGTTAAAGTGCACATTAATTGTTCAAATGGGTTTCATCATAGTGTCTCACCCATGCATACAGCACACTTTGGTCAGATTGATCAGATAGATAGATAGATAGATAGATAGATAGATAGATAGATAGATAGATACATAGATAGATAGATAGGTAGATAGATAGATAGATAGATAGATAGATAGATAGATAGATAGATAGATAGATAGATAGATAGATAGATAGATAGATAGATAAGTGGATGCATAAATAGATGATAGATAATAGAGAAAGATAGCAGATGGATGGACAGATATAGATTCTCTCTGATAAATATCCTAACTCCAAAAGAAATATAGCCTCAATATAATATTCCCTTTCTAACCAGTCTATCTTTTGTCCCTTTGAGAATGATACTGAGGAAATAAGAGAATTAACATCCAAATATTTAAGAATAAAGAAGACATAGTCTCTTCTCTCCAGCTGCCTAGTACAGGAAAAAGTCAAGGTCACCAATAGCAAAAACATAAGGCAAAATGAGCTAAGAGCCATAAGAGAGGTACATACAAAGTGCTTTGGGGGCTCGAAGGGGATAAATATCACATCCAGTTGGCAGGATCAGGAAGGATATGTGAATGGGGAGGCTTGTGAGCTGAGTTTTGAAGGATGGATGGGATTTTGTCAGTAAGAGATGGGCTAGTGGACTTTCTAAATATAGAGAATACTATAAGTGAAGTTCCAACCACAGAACAATGCATGCTCCTTTGAGAAACAGTCTGGTTTGGCAGGAGTATAATGCATACATACATCACAGAAGTGGAAAGGAGCTATGACTGGAAAAGATCCCTCTATGCCTGAATTTTAACCATTTCAGTAATATATTATGAGAGCTTTTTCAGCCCTTTAAAGTACCTTGAAGTTTTTGGTCATATGAGCTATCAAATACATGTTACTTTGTAACTATGTTGTATGTGTGCTCATGAGCTCATCCTGGGCTTGAACTCAGGGCTGTGGTGCTTTCCCTAAGCTTTTTTGCTCAAGACTAGTGCTTTACTACTTCTGTCTTTTTGGTAGTTTAATTGAAGGAAAGAGCCTCACAGACTTTCCTGCACAGAGTAGCTTCAAACCGTGATCCTCCTGAGTAGCTAGGATTGAAGGCATGAGCCACCAGTGCCCAGCTTGCATATTTTATTACCAGTTGCATACTCATATTTTAAATAAGGATCAAAAGCTTGTTGGAAGAGAATATAAGAAGTCAAGAGTCCACTCCTTATGGTCATGTACAGATTGTATAAAAGTATAAGCACTCATATTCTGCTGTGTCTTTGTCCAATTACTTCTTTAAAAAAAGTAATGGTTTACATTTTACAAAAGAAGTAGAACAAGGTCATAAAAAAAGATGAATGGACAAAATAAGTCAGTGTTTAATATTTTCTTCAACAGGTGCCTGAATCCACACACATACATGAGTTTGAAGGAATTAGCCAAAATAAACAACGTGGGAAATCAATGCTGAACACATTTGTGTGCATGTGGTTTCCTCCACATCCTGGAGGAAAGCACATTTTAGACTTGCTGCAGTCCATTATAAATCTTCTGCTTACTGGTCAAATGGGAAGTAAATCAGCCGAATTTTAATAACTGAAGCAAAAGGGAGATTGTTTCTTTCCTACAGAATACCTCAGCCTGTGGACTGACTTAGGCAATCATCATGGTTAATTTATCTAGAGCTTATGAACACACAATAGCTTGAGCTCACTGGCCCTTAAGAATTAACTGGTACTTTGCAAAGAACATTCTGAAAGATGAAAGGGATGACACATGAATAGAATACTTTACACAGTATTTGAAGATAATAAAAATGAAAACATTTTCTAAGTAAACTTGGTTCAAAACATATTATTGCCCAGTATATGAAACTCATATGACTTCTGTTGATTGTCATCATTTGACAATATCAAACTCAATGTACCCCTGACCAAACTCCTTTTATCCCTTACCTACCCTTTTCCTCTATGTCTGTATTATATGGTGGCTCTACAACCTACCAGTTATATACTATTCTCTGTGTGTGTACCAGTACTGGGGCTTGATCTCGGGACAAGGGCACTGTCCCTTAGCTTTTGCACTCAAGGCTGGTGCTCTACCACTTAAGTGACAGGTCCACTTCTGGATTTAGGGTGGTTAAATGGAGAGAAGAGTCTCAGAGACCTTTTGGTCCAGGCTGGCTTAAAACTGGAATTCTCAGATCTCAACCTCCTGAGTATCTGGGATTATATGTGTGAGCTACCAGCACCCAGCCACACCTATTATTTATTCACCCTATTATTTACTATTCACCTATTATTCACTTGTTTATTACACTGAACATTAGCAGGTACTACAAACTTTAATCCAAACTATAACTAATATGGGTTCCCCTACTACTGGTGACCTAATTCAAAGTTTTCATCACTTTTTATGTAGAAGACTAGAACTTATTTCCCTATCTGAAGTTTCATCTCCTAAAACTAGCTCCTCATTTATTCATTGGTGATTTTCAACACAAATATTACCATGATAGTTAATGTCTGAAATCTGTTGGTGTCAATCACACAAAATAGTGCTAAAGTTTTCCAAAATTGGGACCTCACATCTGACATCATCCCCCTAGAATACTCAACACTCTCAGTAACCATATGTAAGAGTAACAGGTCCCTGGTTACAGAATCTACGACCTGGAATTCCTTTCCCTACTCTTCCCTCTGCCCATCATATAATCTTATTTCTGGGGGTTGAGGGGGGGCACCAGTCCTGGAGATTGAACTCAGGGACTGACTGCTGCCCCTGAGCTTCTTTGCTCAAGACTAGAGCTTTACCACTTGAGCCACAGCTCCACTTCTGGATTTTTGGTGGTTAATTGGAGACAAGGTTGTCATGGGCTTTCCTGCCCAGGCCGGCTTCAAACTGTAATCCTCAAATCTCAGCCTCCTGCATAGCTAGGAATACAGGTGTGAGCCACCAGTGCCCAGCTGCCACCTTGTATACTTTAAGATTCTTGTCCCCCAGGCTTGGTGAAATATTCACTTCTGAATATCCATAATAGCCTGTGGATTTCTATATTACTACTACTACAATGGAGTTACCACAGAGAAATAGGCACATCCAAAGTTATGGATTCAAATTACTACTCTACCATCTCTCAACTCTCTTGCCTGGGAAAGTTATATTAGCTCCTTATTCCCTTCCTATGTAAAATAGGGATCATATATACCTCATTATTTTGTCATTAAGAATTAATGAGATAAAGTACTTAGAGTATAAATAGGCATAGGATGAGAAAACAATAAATTGTAGTGTTACAGATGTTACTAATGGTTGTTATTGATTTCAAAGACGAAACCCAAAACAGATGTCTCAATAAAGCTCATACAAAAGCATTGCTTTTACAAAGAATCTCTGTAAATTAATTTTTATTTTACCTAAGTTCATATTTTCATTGCTTAAAATAACTTCCTTACAAAAAGAAATGATCATGATACTAATTGAAACCATAACAAGAGAAAAGTAAGGTTGATCAAAGACAGAAGCGTTTTTCTAACTAAATGACACATAGCGACTTGAGTTGAAATCTCACTGTCATACAAACTGACCTCAAACTCAATCCTCTTTCCTCAGCCTCCCAAGTGCTAGGATTGTGTGTACCATGATGTCTGGTTCTTTAATTTTTAAGCTGCTATATGGTTAAAAAAATGTGTATACTATGAATCACAAATTACTTTTCTGGGGAAAAAGTAAGAATTCTGAGAAACAAATTATTATTAATTATTCACATAATTGATAATAGGAAGTTATGCTTTTATCTTACTTCAGTGCCTGCTGATATTAAAATATAAAAGATCTATAAGAAGGTCTATAAGAATATCTGCTAGTTTTAAAATTGTTTAAGTGGTCTGAATTATGTTGAGTTTAGTTGAGTTCAATTCCAAAGCCAAGATTGCCACATTATAAGATTAATCATTATCCTAACTAAAAAAATACAATTCATTACAATACACATTGGCCTGCTTCATTAAAATGTCTCTAATTACATCATATTATTTAATAGCATATATAGGAGATCAAAAATACCCCAAGTGTATAAGCTTTATACACAATAGACATAGATTAATTTTTCCTAGGCTTTTTGTGATACTTTTGATTTGATTTCTATGTATTTTTTCTACTTGCAATGGAAATCAGTTTGCATATAATAAAGGGACAAAACTCAGCAGAGTACTGACTGAGGTTATTACAGACAGTGACTCACCCTCCTTCCTGTCCCACAACTGGAGAGAGATGCCTCACATTTCCTTCTGATTCTAACTCATCCACTTATAGACTATGTTCTCTTGAGCATGTAATAAATTCTATAAGACTCATATTGCTCATCTGTGACATGAGGATAAGAGCATTTATTTCAGGAAGTTTTTTAAGGCATGTCCAATGAGAAAGAACACAGGTATGAAACGCTCAACATAATTCCTGGATATTATGACATTAACCCTGTATATAGTACTCAGTGAGTGCCAGCAAACTTTCTGAATACTTTGCATACATTAATCTCTTAAATCCTTAATAATCTTGTGTGGTAGGTATTCTACATCCTGTTTTCACCCTGTCATTGAACAACAATGCCACAAAGAAATGCAACTAGAAAATAGAATCCAGAAGAGACTGAAGAAAAAGTCATTGCTCCATCTTCTTGTAATCCTAGACCCTTTCAAATCATTTCTTGCCTTTTACCCAGCCATACACACTGTTATGTATTCCTCAACACCCAAGTCACATCCTCCCATGTTAAATCAGTGGCCCAATCTTGCAATCCTAGTCACTCGGAAAACAGATTTTGAGTATCACGGTTCAATGCCAGCCCAGGCAGACAAAACTGACAGATTCTTATCTCCCAAATAACCAATGAAAACTCAGAAGCAGATGTGTGGCTCAAGTAGTAGAGTGCTAGCCTTAAGCAGAAAAGACTCACACCAAAAAAGGGGGAGGGGAGAGCAAGAGGATGGGAGGGGAGGAAGAAGGCAAAAGGACTGAAGGGAGAGGAGCAGAGAGAGAAATCAAAGAGAAATGAGACAGAAGCATCTATTTTTAAGGAAATATAATATGATTAGGTGGCAGAGTAATTTATTAAGATATTAATTTATTAAACTTTTTGTTTTTGCATCTGTTCAGTAGAGGAAAGAATAAAACCACATGTAATGAGTTGTATTCCCTATTTGCCTTCTTATATCTCTCTTCTCTCACTGAGTAAACAGCCAGACCTTCTGGACTCCCTTATCACAGGGTAGCCCTGCTAGCCCCACCTCAGCAGAAGACACAAGAATCTCACTTTCCTGAGAGGTTTTCCAAAAACCTGTGCTATGAGACAAAAATGAGCCACTGTATTTGGTGTGCCAATGAGGACCAAGGTGGGAGTAGGTGTGGCATAAGCAACTCATCAGCATGGAGTGCTGAAATGGTTCTACAGATGGATTTCCAGATTGCTCCTGCATCCTAGTGCAACAAAGAAGTAAATGACCCATCCTTCTGTCCCCATGAGAACAACCAGTACTTCTTTATTCCTGCTTTTTCATGTGAAAATGGCAGGGGTAATTGCAATAAACTCAATAAAATATGTTTTAGCATCTATAGTTATACCCATCCCACCTAACAATTGCCATGTTACAAGACTGGCAAGAAAGGATTTTTTCCATGCTATATATATAAAATAACACAAATGATTACTTTCAGGAGAAATGTCCATATATCACCTGAAAAGCTCAGTAAATAGCCACAAGGGTCTCACAAAACAGAATTAAAGAAAGACCTGAAGTATTAAAGCATTTTCAATTTTAGAATAAAAATAGATTTGAGGTAAGAAATTGAGTACCATCTATAGAACATCTTTCTTTAAAAGTTAAAAATAATTTTATGACCTACTCAAATTCCTCTTTAAGAGACAGAAGAAGTAATATAGCCCAGTATGACCTTATGATCTTCTAGAGGTCATGGGGCAGCATGTCCCAAAATGCCATCTCAACACTGGTGTGGATTCAATTCACTAAGTCATTGTTGATATGCTGTTGTGTATTTAGCATTAGCTCATTCAACCTCCTTCCCAGACATTTATCCACAGAAGATGGAGGCCACAATGAAAGGTCCCAAGCATGACAAAGATCACAAGCAATCATCAACCTGTTGGTTGATCACCAGTACACAGAGAGACCTCATACCCAAAGACTGTACCCCACAGATGTCAGTCTTTAGTCTTTTTTTTCAGTCTTTATTCTTATTTACTCATATTGTGGCCAATCCAACAACCCAGACTTTTTGAAGGAGGTAGGAGAACTGGAGATGAATATGGATAAAGAACATCCAAAATCTGGTCCCTAAACACTTTCCCCAGTAGACCCCTTTTGAAGGTGGCCTTCAAAGGTCATATGAAATTGTTCTTTTGCTTACCACAACATATTTCCTATGGTGCTGTCACTCCTATGATTCATTCAGCTCTGAACTGTACAAAGAGCACCAAAGCCCAAGGTAATGAGTGCAGTCAATTGAGAATAATAGAGAATGGTGGGATCTAAGAAAAACCATTTCCTACCTTTGGAAAACAAGTTCAGATTAAAAAGCAACATAGGGCTGGTCAGACTAAGCTCAAATGCAGGGATAAAAATACATAAAACTTTAAAGTACTTTCTATTCAACCAAATTTTTATAAACCCTATTTTATTATAGAAAGGGGGAAATTAGAATTAAATGTCTATTATTTCTAGAACCAATTTTACTTTTTAACATTAAGCCCTTTTTCAGAAATTTATACTGCAATAATGTTTCACCAGAAGTAATTCTCACCTATGAATGCCATGAAACTGCATACCAATTATTACCTCTATAATATACAATCATGCCACAGGATATGCACCGTGTTTTATGAACACAGTGATACTGTTTTAGTTGGCTCTTGAAACAACTGCTACAACTTCTTTTCATGAAAAGTCAATACAGATTTGAAACAAATTCTTAGCGGGCAGAAGCTCTAGATAGCTTAATCTTTCACAATTATTTGAGCAAGAACTTACCAGCTCCTCAGTCATATTTGTGCTTGTGTTTTAACAAACATGAACTATAATATTGAACAAGACTTCTTTATGGAATACTCTATCCCCTTAGAAAGAATTCTCTGTAATTTCTGGTTTGTCTTTTCAATGTTTACTTATAGATATATGGCTTATTCAATGGAAAATTTTTACATATTTCTTCACTAACATAAAAATGCAATTCTCTTAAAAATTTAAAAAATATAGAAAGAATGTTTCCCTACTGAGAAATAAAACTATAACCTACAGAAATCTATGCTTTCTGGGAGAGGAGGGTTACAAAGAAGACATTACCATTTTCTATTAAGAAAATTTCTATTTTCTACTACAATTTTCTATTAAGAAAATCATGGGGTTTTTTAAGAAAAAGTCCTTAGAAATCATAATAAAGTTTTTTCATTTTTTCTTTTTTCTTAATTGGCAAAGTGATGTACACAGGGGTTACATAAATAAGGTAATAAGTACATTTCCTGTCAAACTTGTTACCCCTTCCCTCATTTTTCTCCTACTTTCTCTCCTCTGCAACCTCCCCACCCCCAAGTTATACAGATCATTTCCATTATATTTTCTTGTGTACATCACTGTTGTCTAATAAAGTTTTTAAAAGTCAGAATAATGCATTTGAGAAGATAATCACACCACACACACACACACACACACACACACACACACACACACAGAGTCAGGCTACCTAGTTTCATTCACCAACTGTGAAGTATTTGTGCACGCTAGAGATGAGAGGTCTAACATCTGCAATATGTTTTGTGATGTCTCAGTCTTGAAAGTTCCAGATGACAGATAGAATTAAGCACCTGATGGATGTTGTTACAAAGACCATCTACCTGTCACACTATCAGCTCTTCAACTTCTATTACTGAACCTGAAGGAAACAGGAAAAAAGTATCAGAAAAAAAATGTCTTCACAGAAATGGAGAGACAAAGGGTGAACCAATGCAACAGTGATACTCACAAGACCCTATGGAAATGAACTTTACAACTTGGTGAGGAGGACAGTTGGGAGGGAGAGAAAACAAGGAGGTAACCATGTTCAACAAGAAGTGTATTCATTTCCTTACTTATGTAACTGTAACCTGTCTGTACATCACCTTCACAATAAAAAAGACCTTAAAAAATAAAAGACAACTATGCCTCCATCAGAAAGAATGACATTGCCCCATTTGTAACGAAATGAAAAGACTTGGAAAAAATTATATTAAGTGAAGTAAGCCAGGCCCAAAGAAACATAGGTCCCATATAACTAGTATATGTCTGAGACAAGCAGAAACTGTCAGATAAGTTGATGGTAGGTGAAATGAACCCCAAGATAAGGACTCCAATGGTTTTTCTTTCTTGCTATTGTTTCTAACATATTTATAGGATGATTTCTTTGTTGCTTTGTATGTCCTTCCCTCACGGTATAACCCCTGCTTTCACTGTATTTGATGCTGGTATAATTGGGGAGGGGAAAGGGAAAAACAAATTGTTTAAATAGGGATACAGGTAGACCCATTGCAACAATGAGATGTACAAGACGGTATGTTGAAAAATGAACTTTAAAACTTTAGCGCGGGGTGGGGAGGGGAGATGGGAAGAGATAAGTAAGGGGAAACAAAGGAGGAGGCAACAATGCTTGATAAGAAATGTCCAGTTTTAGTTTACTCTTAAGATGAAATAAAGGTAGGCTATTGATGGTTAACTACTTGTAGAAAACTAAAGTAGATCCTTATATATCACCCTGCACCAGAATCAACTCCAAATGGATCAAAGACCTCAGAGTCAAAGCAGACACTCTGAAAACATTATAGGATGGAATAGGAGAAACCCTAGGTCTCCTTGGCTCAGGCCGAAATTTTCTGAATAGA
>NW_012267377.1:1484745-1489999 GCF_000151885.1 Dipodomys ordii | reverse complement strand
GCCTCCATCAGAAAGAATGACATTGTCCCATTTGTTAGGAAATGGAAAAAATTATATTAAGCGAAGTAAGCCAAGCCCAAAGAAACATAGGTCCCATGATTTCCCTTATTTGCAATATCTAGTATGTGCATGAGTCAAGCAGAAAAAGTCAGATAAGGTGATGTTAGGAAAATGAACCCTAAGATATGTACTTTAAATGTTTTTTTCTTTCATGCATTTGTTTCTAACGCAATTATAAGATTATTTCTTTGTTGCTTTGTATGTCCCTCCCCCACAGTATAACCCCTGCTTTCACTGTATTTGATGTCAGTATAATTTGTGGAGGGGAAGGGGAAAAACAAGTCGTTTAAATAAGGATACAGGTGGACCTGTTGCAACAATGAGAAATACAAGTTGTCATGTCAAAAAGGAACTTTACAACTTCGGGGGAGGGGGGAGGTTTAGGTGGGAGGGAGGGAGGGAGGATGGGAAGTGATGGGAAGGGTAAACAAAGGAGGAGGCTACAATGCTTGGTAAGAAATGTACTCACTATCTTGCCCATGTAATTGTAACCTCTCTGTACAGTATTTTCACAATAAAAAAAAGAAAAATTAAAAAAAGAAATGTCCTCATTACTTTGCTCATGTAGTTGTAACCCCTCCATACAGTATTTTCACAGTAAAAAAAAAATGTAAAATAAAATAAATGAATAAATAAAGATAGAAAAGTCTATTTCCTAACAAATGAGAAGTCATTCTTGGAAACAATCATACTAAGTGAGGTATGCCAGGCCCAAAGAAACATAGGTCTCATAGTTTCCCTTATTTGCAATAACTAGTACATGTCTAGGACAAGGAAAAAAGGTCAAAAGCTATGTACATATGACCATATAAGATGATGTTAAATGAAATGAACCCTAAAACAGGGAAACAAGTGTTTTTTTCTTTCTTGCTATTGTTTTGAACCTCTTTATAATGCACTATGTGATTCTCTTGTTTCTTTTGTATGTTCTTCGCCCACAGTATAACCCCCGTTTTCACTGTATCTGATTCCAGTGTCCTGCATCTTATATATATATTTTTATGATTTGGGGAGGGGAAGGGATATAACAAAATGCTTAAATAAGGATACATTGTAACAATGAGATGTACAAGACACTGTTGAAAACAAACTTCACAACTTCAGGGGAGGGGGGACGGAGGAGTTGGAAAGGTGGGGAGGGAAGGGATGGTAGGAGAAAAACAAAGGAGCAGGTAACAATGCTCGATAAGAAATGTACTCTTTACCCTATTCATGTAACTGTATCCCCTCTGTACAGTATTTTTGCAATAATATATATGGAAAGAAAAGAAATAAATAAAAGACAAAAACTAACAATAACAAATGTTTAAGTGAGTGTGGCCAAAAGGGAATGCTACTGCACTGTTGGTAGAAATGTAAACTTGTTCAACTACTCTGGAAAGCAGTATGGAGGTTCCTCAAAAGACCACACATAGATCGGAAAACAAACATTACAATTTAGGTGGGGGGGGCGGGGGGGATGTAGTTGTGAGATGGTAGGGAAGGAATGGTAGGGGAAAAACAGAGGAGGAGACAACAATACTTGGTAAGAAATGTACTCATTAGCTTGCTCATGTGATTGTAACCCCTCTGTACATTATTTTCACAATAAAAATAAAACATTAAAAAAAAGACCACACATAGAGCTTCCCTATGATCCAGCAATTCCACTCCTGGGCGTTTGTCCAATAGAACCCAAATAAAGCCACACTAAAGCTACAAGCACAACCATGTTCATTGCAGCATTGTTTTCCATAACCAAGATATAGGAGTTAACCCAGATGCCCCTCAGTGGATGAATGGATCAAGAAAATGGAATTCTACTAATCCATCATAAAGAATGATATTGTACATAAGGAAATAGAGAGACTTGGAAAAAATTTATGTGAAGTAAGCCAGACCCAAAGATAGATATAGATATAGATATAATAGGCTTCCCTCATTTGTAGTAACTACACTGTTCCTATAAATCTACAAGTAAACACAGTGGATGGTTAAAAAAAGAATACACTAGCACATGATAAACTATACAGGTCTCCAGGTATTCACAAACAGTGAGATATTTTTAGGAGAGGAACACAAAGGTGCAATACCTATGTGCAACCGATCATATAAAATAATATAAAATGGAAACAGGAGACTTTTTTTTCTTTTTTGCTATTTTTGTTTTCTTTTCCCTTTGTCTTGTTTGTTCATTTATCTGTCTTGGAGGGTAAGGGAGACACAGAAATGGTGGGACAAAGGGTGAACAAATGAGCAGTGATACTAGATACTATGCTGAAAATGAATTATATAATTCGTGGGTGGGGATGGAAGGGAAAACTGGGAGAGAGTGAGGGAAGGGGTAACATTGTTAAAAAAGAAATGTACTCTTTATCTGATTTGTATAACTGGAAGTCCTCTATATAACCTTTATAATAACAATTTTGAAATACATTAAAATTAAATAAAAGACAGAAAAACTCAAAATAGTAAACTCATGTCAAAAGCACACACCAAGGGCAGGGGTTGGGCTGGGTTGGGAAATGGAGAGAACGACTCAAGGGATAGTATCAAACAAGATGCATTGTACTTATAAACCGATTTGCTGAGTGATTATCCTTTCGTAAAACTGCTTAAAGATAACAAAAATATAACAAGTTAATTCATAGGAAAAACACATACAGCACGTTGGTTCTATTTTTAAGAATGTGTTTCATAATCGTAATCTTTTTTTTTTGGGGGGGTCCAGTCGTGGGGCCTGAACTCTGGGCCTGGGCGCCTCAGCTCTTCAGCTCAAGGCTAGCGCTCTACCACTTGAGACACAGGGCCACTTCCGACTTTTTTTCTTGTTGCTTATGTGGTGCTAAGGAATCAAACTCAGGGCCTCATGCATGCAAGGCAAGCACTCTACCACTGAGCCACCTTCCCAGCCCCTCATAATCGTAATCTTTTTAAGCACATTTTACTCCACAATCTATACTATTTTTTCCACATATTACATATGTATCCCTAGAAAATAATTACATTTTTGTATACTTAAAGGAATTATGAAGAAACTCTTTGAAATACAATTTCTTAAATCAGAGAATAGACAATCAAGATTTTCCCCCAATATCTCAGGAAGTGAAATGAAGGTTTTTTTGATGAAAGATTTTTATTAATCTGTTTAATTCTAAAACAACGCTGAATGTCACTTCTACTTTTAGCACTATTGAAAGCAATACTAAAAGTTTCTAAGGGTCGAAAATATCTTCTTTAAATGTTCAATTTTAGCATTCTAACCATGTGTCACATGTACATGCCATGAAAGAAAATGGAGCACAGAATGAGACCAATCAAGAACAATAAACCCCTAGGTCTCTAAAATTAAATTTCTATTCTGTGTCTAGTTTCATCCCCCTATGTTCCCCACTGAGACTTCCAGCCTAATCATGGATCTCATTTAATCTAACATAGCCCAGACACACTGAGCTATCACACGTTTCTTTCTTCCATTCCTTTCTTACTCCATTCTCAACATAAATGCTCTTCACCTGTAGAAGCCTGGCTCTGCTATAACTGAGTAAGCTTCCATGGAGAAGCTTGATTCAAACTTCCTATTGGCCTCCATGTAATCACTCAACCCCTCCTTGCTCATCACAGCTGGAATCTCAAATATTAACATCCAGCGAGAACCCAGTTCTTCTACACCTCATAACAGACAGAAATCCATGCCTCCCTACCTAGCTTCTTGAGCCAAGTATTGCTGTAGATTCCCTCTCTGGCATGGCCCCATATTATCTCAACTTGACCCACTGCACATTTTCTGACTAACCTAACACAAATCTACATTGAACAGTTATACAATAAGCTGCTACAGTGGTGGATATTAGAAGTTAGGATTAGAATTGAATATATGACATGTGAGAAAAGTAGAGCTGATAGACACATTGTTGTAAAAATAACGAGGAGCCTATTTCAAACAGTATTCAATTTATGGGGCTGGGAAGGAGGCTCAGTGGTAGAGTGCTTGCCTTGTATGCATGAGGCCCCGGATTCAATTCCTCAGCACCACATAAGCAGAAAAATCTGGAAGTGGCACTGTGGCTCAAGTGGTAGAGTGCTAGCCTTGAGCTGACAACAGTACCCAGGCCCAGAGTTCAGGCCCCATGAACGACAAAAAACAAAAAATTCAATTTAAAAGCTATTTTCTATGCACAAAAGCAAGAGAAATTTTTAACAGGATTCTGCATGTCCATATCACAATGAACTTACTGGTATTGCATCAACTACTAAGCGAATTCTCTCAGTTACAAGTGAAGTTCCTAGGAGCCGAGACAATGAATTGTTTTCAACATTAACTCAGTACTTGGCACACAGTAGGTACTCAGTATTTGTTGAAATAAAGAATTAACTCAGTCAGTACTTGGCATATTATAGAGACTCGGTACTTGTTGAAATAAAGAATGGATAAGTCAATGAATGAATATTCATCGTGTTCCTCTCACAAATTTCAATAAAATTTTCATTAACCTTCTTCAGGCAAAGCTAGAAAAATAGAAAAATTAGAAGAGAATCTTGCACCCACATGCACAGCAGATCTAGGGGCTATCCAGTGGAGAGTAAAACCCACATTTGTAAGCAGTTACTGCTATGACCACAATGAGCCTGTATTATGCAGTGACAACAGTCACCTACTCATCTTAAATTAGGAAATACTAAAGTAAAATATCTGTCATTTAATGCAAATAACTGCTACCATTACCATACTGTAAGCCTTGTGCTAAACTTGACAAGCAGACTCTGAAGGTTTCAAGTAGAAAGTGTTATTCTGCAGAGGAGAAGACAAAGCCCAGCTTGCAAGGTAAGTGCCCTGCCAGCCACAGCCCAATCATGCTGTGGGCAAAGTGGATAGCTAACCCTTCTTTACTTTGTTCCTTGGTAGGTGAGTGTATTTCTGCTCTTGTACCACTAATAGGAAAAATTCATAGAAATCTTGCACAGACTTTGTTTTGTCTGATCCACTCTTGCTCTAGTAAATAACACAACATAAAATTACAGCTGTTGAATTGAAAAGTCTCTGAGTTGGTAAAACAGGGCATATCAGGTAACATAGCAATATGTCAAACATGATGCTGAAAAGCTTACTAGGTTCTTTTTTTAAAATTTATTTTATTTTATTTGTGAACATACTGTACAGAGGGGTTACAATTACATAGGCAGGATAATGCGTACATTTCTTACCAAGCATTGC
>NW_012267377.1:1470492-1483665 GCF_000151885.1 Dipodomys ordii | reverse complement strand
CTAGCTATGTCCTTTGCCATGCAGAAGCTCTGCAACTTTATGCAATCCCATTTGTCCAACCTTTCTTTGATTTGTTGTGTTTCCGGGTCTCTATTCAGAAAATTTCAGCCTGAGCCAAGGAGACCTAGGGTTTCTCCTATTCCATCCTATAATATTTTCAGAGTGTCTGCTTTGACTTGGAGGTCTTTGAACCATTTGGAGTTGATTCTGGTGCAGGGTGATATATAAGGATCTAGCTTTAGTTTTCTACAAGTAGCTTACTAGGTTCTTTATTTGAATTCTATTTAAATGAGTTTAAAAGGTACTGTAAAATATGTCTTTGGTTAACACTGTAAGTCCCACAGTTACTCCTGTCTTAAAGATAAATGGTACCTCAAAATATGCATTAATTGGAGGACTTATTAAATAGTTAAAATATCATAGCATTAATTCCACTCTCCCCCCAAAATACTATTGACTACTAGCTTTTTTCCTTGTTCCCTTGTTTTCTCTTAATTCATTGTTAAAAGAAATTTTTTAGCTGGGTGCTGGTGGCTCATGCCTATAATCTTAGCTACTAAGAAGGCTGAGATCTGAGAATCGTGGTTCAAAGCCAGCCTGGGCAGGAAAGTCTGTGAGTCTCTTATCTCCAATTAACCACCAAAAAACCATAAGTGGTGCTGTGGCTCAAGTGGTAGCGAGCTGACCTTGAGCTGAAGAGCTGAGGGACAGTGCCCAGGCCCAGAGTTCAAGGCCCACTACCAACTAAAAAAAAAAAAAGAATTTTCTTATAAAATCTAACAGTGAGTAGCTCACAGTAGCCTAGAGTTTTGTTTGCTACATCTTTCTCATATCTAAATTATCCAAAATAATATACTCTCAAGTTACTGTTATTTAAATTAGAAACATATTCAAAATCATTCCCAGCTACTAACCACTTCTACATACTTCTCAGGGATAACCCTTTCCTATTTTTAATCTTTCTAAGATTAAACAATTCATCTTAATCCCTTCATATGTAGGTCCCCATATTGTATAAAATAAATATCAAAGAATTCATTCATTTCATTCATCCCACAGACCCTAATGGACTTTGCAGGCATATTATTAAAAGATGCTTGCTGATATAGACAGAAACAAACTAAACTGACTGAAAGATGTTATACTTAAAGAGAGGAACCCAAATATGTAACTCCTCTAAACAACTAATTAGCTTTTTAACAAAATAAATACCAGGAAGTAGAAATGAGGGGGAAGGAAAATGAGGAAGGATACAAATGAAGAGGGGAAAGGTGAGCAAATATAGTCATTCTATTCAATATACATTGTGTAAAAATTGAATTACATAATTTGAGTGTAGAGATGGGAAGAGGAAATGGAGGAGAATAATGGAAGGTGTGAACTGATCAAGACATGGGGTATTCACAAATTAACTTACAGGATTGTAACGTCTTTTTTAAATTTTATTTTACTGTAAAGATACTAAACAGAGGGGTTACAGTTACATGAGTAAGGCAATGAGTACATTACTTGTCAACCATTGTTACCCTTCCCTTGTTGTTCTCCCATTGTCCGTTCCCTCCCCTACCTCCCTCACTCCTCCCCCCTCTCCCCCACCCAAAGTTGTAAAGTTCATTTCCAATATACTGTCTTGTGGGTATCATTGTTGCAATGGGTCATCCCATTGCAAAATATTTCAGCATTTTGTTATTCCCTTTCCCCTTCCCAAATTAGATAAATGTATACCTCTTCATACAACTGCTTAATCATAAATTTTTAAGATACTTGCTGAGTACTGATATCTGTTGAGGATTTCATGGTACACAAAAAACCCTGGTTTCCTATTCTTACATGGCAGATCAAAGACAAGATATAAACATTTGTATTCATTAATGTGTCTAAGATTCTCCTAGACAATAGATCAGTGATGCTCAACAACAGAGGTGCTCAAAAGTGGACCACTGGCTAAATCCATCCTGTGGCCCATTTTTGTATGACCCAAAAGCTAAGAATGGTAAAAATAGCTGTCATCATCATCATTGTTATCATTTTCTTCTTCATCATCATCATCGTCATTGTCGTCATCATCATTATCATCATCATCATCATCATCATCACTATCTGGAGGAAATTAACCCATGATACCTGAGAACTATATGGAATCACATCTCAAGGTCTACATGAACAAAGTTTAATTCATGCTCATCTGTTTCCATCTGTGAGTTCTTTTACATAATTTTGGCCTAGGTGAATACTTGTGACAGAGACCATGTGACATCCTCACACTTGGCACTTGCACACCTGCTGATTCACATCATGGCCACATAGCATTTCCAATGTCATGTGTATTGCCATGCACATTTTTATTACTAGTATACTAAAAACATCAAAACAAGAAGAGAAACATGGACTTCAAAATGCAATATACTGGACAACTGAATGTTTTCTAAACTGAATCAGATGACTTGGCATTCTTTATACTCACACTAAAACTGTACTAAACAGATACATTCCTAATCTCCAGGAAAGAAGGTCATAAAAATGAACCAAATTTAAAACAATAGCTCAACAAAGCAGAATTTACTCACAAAATAAATAAAAGGGAAACCACAACCAAAGTGAATTTCTGAGTGGCCTATAGTTTAACTCAGCAAAGAAATGTATTTAGCAGTAGTGAATTAAGTAAATTGGGTCTGATTGAGGTTCAGAATCAAAGTGTCCAGAAAAAAACAATAAACTAGATGAACTATTAATCTCTTGGTAAGAATAGTTCCTTGTTCAAAGAGTACATCAATTCAATAGTCAACTTAAAAGTAAGGAAAATTATTTTGAATGGTTTTCCATGGCTTTAGAAGAGTCAGCACATGTTCAAGTGTTTTTTGCACAGGAATCAGTGTTGACTTTGAGGGAATTGAGTTCACTTCTAAGAAGAGACTGCATGTATACACAACTATCAGCAAGAATATTTTCAAACAAATTGAACATTAATACCATTTAAGTAGGGTATATTAAGATAAATTTGGTACCTTAATGCCAAAAATGACCAACAACGGAACTTCAATTTACACAGATTACAAAATGTAAGATGTTTACAATGGTAGAACCATAAGATTAACCCCTAATGATATTACATCTGTGGAAGTGGCACAGAGCAGGGCATTACTCCCATATTTTGGTGATGCTGGTATAAATACCTGTTGCACTGGCAGTCTTATAAAAGTATAGGGGTCACAGTCACATACAGCTCTAAATAATGTAAATAAAAATGACCGTCATTCAACATTATAAATGACTGTGTTGTGCATGTATTATACTAAAACAAAGCAAATGTGTTAAAAAGCTTGTAGTGCTTCATTGAATATTCATCAGCAATACTTTTCAGAGAGCATCTGAACCTGAGTATGGCCAAAATCAATATATAACCAATGGCACATGATAGTATCACAGTGGTAATACAGTCATGATCTCCACTGGCTCTGACCAGCTTAACCATTGTAAGTTCTTACAATGAAGTTACCTCACAAATGGGAACCTAGAATTCTATTCCACCTACTCACACAGGGGTTTGGTGCTTTCACAGAGATAAATTACATTGTGATTTTTGAGATTAGGATCAAGAATGAAAATTTTCTCTATCTGAAGAACCACCCTCAACCACTGCCACTAAACTCTGAGTAGCTTTGAAAAAAACCTTTTACGTAGACTTGGTAATAATGTTTCCTGATTAATTCAGATGAAAATTATAAGGCAAAACTCCAGTGACAGTAAAATCTTTTGGTGAGTATCAATGTTTGAATCATAAGTAATGTCAAGTTGTTTCGTGTACTTCCAGTGCTGTCAAGAGATGTTTTTTTAAAAAGTGACATTTCCATTTCCACATGCATTTGAAGCAGATATATTTCCTGAGTTCAAACTACTAAAGTGTTTTTCAGATCTTGATGCAAAAGGGCAAAAGAAATTTGTATTCCAAAATTCACTGAAGCTGAAGGCGTGGCTCACACCATAGAATGACTACGTAATGAGTGCAAGGCCCTGAGTTCAAACTCCAGTAGAGTGAAAGAGAGAAGGAGAGAAAGAAAGGGAGAAAGAGAAAGAAAAAGAAAAAAGGAAGGAAGGTAGGAAGGAAAGAAAAAAAGGAAGGAAGGAAGAGGGAGAGAGAGATCAAAATCCATTTAGCTGTACAATCAAGAAGTTTCCACCTCACTTTCAATTGGAAGTGATTATCTGCAGAAGAATGACATGTAGACAGAAAATATCAGGAGAAAAATCTAATAAATTCTACAAATGTCTTCCAGGCAATGAATCTGTCAAATTAAAATCATATGTCTGTGGACTGATAGCACTTTTTTTGGCAGCACCTTTCTGTGTGAAAGACATTTTCAAAGATGAAATATGTAGATTTTTGTTACATAACAGCATTAACAGACAAACATTTGCAGTTAATTCTGATGAAGAATGATTCTCACGAAAATGAACTGGGTTCTTTTTATTCGGAAAAACAAGTGTATTACAAAAAAAGTTGTAATCAAAGAAAGGTTGGACAAATGGGATTGCATTAAACTGCAGAGCTTCTGCATGGCAAAGGACATAGCTAGCAAGATCAATAGAAAGCCCACTGATTGGGAGAAGAACTTCACTAGTCACACGACAGACAAGGGCCTCATATCTAAAATATTCTTAGAACTCAAAAAAATTAAATCCCCCAACAACAAATCCTCATAGAAACAACCGCCCGATTAATAAGTGGGCTAAAGACCTAAACAGAGTTCTCTGAAAAGGAAATAAGAATGGCCAACAGACACATGAAGAAATGCTCAACTTCTCTAGCCATAAAAGAAATGCAAATCAAAACAACATTGAGATTCTACCTCACCCCAGTTAGAATAGCTATAATCAAGAAATCTAATAACAACAGATGTTGGAGATGTGGTCAAAAGGGAACCTTACTGCATTGTTGGTGAGAGTGTAAACTTGTTCAACCACTTTGGAAAGGAGTATGGAGGTCCTCAAACGTCTACACATGGAGCTCCCCTATGACCCAGCAATCACAGTTCTGGGCATTTACCCAAATGATCACAAACAAGGCCATACTAAGGCTACCAGCACAACTCTGTTTATCACAGCATTAGCATTATTCACCATAGCTAGGATATGGAACCAACCCAGATACCCCTCAGTAGATGAATGGATCAAGAAAATGTGGCATATATACAAAATGGAATTTTTTTAATTGTGAAAATACCATACAGAGGGGTAACAATTACATGGGCAAGGTAATGAGTACATTTCTTATCAAGCATTGTTGGCTCCTCCCTTGTTTCCCTTCCCATCCCTTCCCATCTCCCCCCACCCCCACCCCACCCCCACCTGGTCAAAGTTGTAAAGTTCCTTTTTTCGACATAACAATTTGTACATCTCATTGTTGCAATGTGTCCACCTGTATCCCTATTTAAATGGTTTGTTTTTGCCCTTCCCCTCCACAAATTATACCAACATTAAATACAATGAAAGCAGGGGTTATACCGTGGAGCCTCGAGGGACATACAAAGCAACAAAGAAATAATCTTATAAATGTGTTAGAAACAATCACATGAAAGAAAAAAACATTTGAATACATATCTTGGGGTTCATTTCACCTAACATCAACTTATCTGACCTTTTTTGCTTGTCTCAGACATATACTAGTTATTGCAAATAAGGGAAACCATGGGACCTATGTTTCTTTGGGCCTGGCTTGCTTGTCTCAGACATATACTAGTTATTGCAAATAAGGGAAACCATGGGACCTGTGTTTCTTTGGGCCTGGCTTACTTTACACAATGGAATTCTATGCTGCCATCAGAAGGAATGACACTGTCTCATTTGTTAGGAAATGGAAAGACTTGGGAAAAAATCATATTAAGTGAAGTTACCCAGTCCCAAAGAAATTTAGATTCCATGGCTTCCCTTATTTGCAATAATTAGTATACATATAGAATAATCTTATCAGAGGAGCTGAAAAGCTCAAAAACCATGTACAAATTACTATATAAGATGATGCTAAGTGAAATGAACCCCAAGATATGGACACAAGAAGTTTAAATGCCCCATATGATTTTATTTGTTGTTGTTGTTGTTTCTTTGTATGTTCTTTCCCCTATGGCATACCCCTGTTGTCACTGTACTTGATTTTGGTACCCTGCATCTTGTATATACATATGTCTAATCTGGGGAGGGAAAGGGGAATAACAAAACACTGAAACAAGGACACATTGCAACAAGGATACACAGAGGACAGTATGTTGGAAATGAGCTTTACAACATGGGGTAGGGGATAGTGGGGGGACGCGGGAGGGAGGAGTGTGGGAGCTGGGGGAGGGAAGGGATAGTGGGACAACAGAAAGGAAAGAAGGGAAGGGGTAACAATGATTGACAAGGAATATACTCATTACCTTACTCATGTAACTGTAACCACTCTGTATGGCATCTTAACAATAAATTTTTTTAATCCAAAAAAAAAGAAATGCAAATCAAAACAACATTGAGATCCCAGTTAGAGTGACTATAATCAAAAAATCTAATAACACCAGAAAATGGGAAGTGGCGCAATAGCTCAAGTGGTAGAGTGCTCGCCTTGAGCTGAAGAGCTCAGGGACAGCAACCAACAAAAGAAAAAAAAATAATACATATTGGAAGGGGTAGTGAATATAGGGGGAAGGAGAGAAATCAGGAGAAAACAAGGGTGGGAATAACACCTTCTGAAAAGAAATGTACTCACTGCCTTACTTATATAATTGTAACCCCTCTGTAAATCACCTTTACAATAAAAATAAACTTCAAAATATAAATATAAAAAAATCTAATAATATCAGATGCTAGAATGCTACTGAACTGTTGGTGGGAATACAAACTTGTTCAACCACTCTGGAAAGCAGTATGGAGGTCCTCAAAAGACTACACATCAAGCAGCCCTATGACCCAGCAATCCCACTTCTGGGCATTTACCCAAATGATCACAAAAAGGCCACATTAAAGCTACCAGCACAACTATGTTTATCACAGCATTATTCACCATAGCTGCGATGGAACCAACCCAGATGCCCCTCAGTTGATGACTGGATCAAGACAATGTGATGTGTGTGTGTGTTTGTGTGTGTGTGTGTGTGTGTGTGTGTATACATATACACAATGGAATTCTATGCTTCCATCAAAAAGAATGACACCACCCCATTTCTAAAGAAATGGAAAAGACTTGGAAAAATCATAGTAACTTAAGTAAGCCAGACCCAAAGAAACATAGGTCCCATGGTTTCCCTTATTTACAATAATTAGTATATGTCTAGGATAATCTTATCAGATGAGCAGAAAAGCTTAAAAGCTATTTACATATGACCATATAAGATGATGCTAAGCAAAATGAACTCCAAGACATGGACACAAGAGGTTTTTCTTTTTTGTTATTTTTTAATGTACTATGTGATTTTTTTCTTTTGTATGTTCTTCCCCTAATGGTATATCCTCTGTTGTTACTGTGTTTGATTTAGGTACCCTAGTATTGTATATATGTTTATTTGAATTAGGGAATAGAAGAGGAACAATAGAATGGTGAGACAGAGGACAAGGGGAAATCAATGCAACAGCGATATACACATGACAATGGTCTGTACAACTTGGAAATTATCTGTATAACTTGGGAGTGGAAGGATAGGAGAAGGGAAAGTAGGAGAAAGTTGAGGGAAGGGGTAACAAGGTTGACAAGAAATGTACTCATTACCTTACTTATGTCACTGAAAACCCCTCTGTACATCACCTTGATGATGTTATATTTAATCTAGTGAAATTTGCTTATATTCACATGAGCACTTGTATAATATCCTCAGTTTTGCCTCTTGACCTGCAAAGCTTATATTATTCATTATTTGGCTCTGCAAAAAAAATGTCTGCCAATCTCTGTTCAAGAGAGTGGTAGTAAAATCAAACATCTTCCCATCTCTAAGGAACATGAGCTGATTATACTTCTTTAAAGTAGAAGATATTATAAAAAAAGAAAAACTTATCATAGATTAGGATTGATATAAAGTCTAAATATAACCTTGTCTAAAAGGCACTAATATATGGCCAGGGATCACATAAAATCAGCACAGATCTATCGTTCATAGTTTTCCAACTCTTGTTCTAAAAGACTTCTAGCTGCATTAGAAAAAATTAAATTATCCAGAAGACAGGGTCAGTAGTAAAAGTTGTTAATGAATACCAAACAATAGAAGGTCAAGATTGGGCTGGATATTAAGGATCTTAGAAATATCAAGACAAAATAAACATAGTTAAAAAATAACACTAACAAATACAAATGAGGCACTCTTGGGAAACATGTCTCTAGCTAGCATTTAAATTTATAATCTCAGCCAGCGCCAGTGGCTCACACCTGTAATCCTAGCTACTCAGGAGGCTGAGATCTGAGGATCAAGGTTCAAAGCCAGCCTGGGCAGATAAGTCCATGTGACTCTTATCTCCAATTAACCACCAGAAAACCAGAAGTGGTGCTGTGGCTCAAGTAGTAGAGGCACTAGCCTTGAGCTGAAGAGCTGAGGGACAGAACCCAGGCCCAGGGTTCAAGCCCCACAACCAACAAAAATAACAAAAATTTATAATCTCTCAAGTTTTAGGGAAGTAAGAAAGAAGTATATATTTGTATGGATGGAACTTCACAAGAGTAACTCTGCTGATGAAAATTCCAAGTTTAAAAATAGGTAATTTGCCTCTTGCTGAGATTTTATTTCACTTATATACTCCTAGTTCTCCTGACGAAGAGGCTCTAAGTATATTGTAAGCCTCCTTTCTTCTCAGTTATTCTGCTGATTTACAAACTACAGAAAGCTTAGTTTTCAATTAGAGCTGATAATTAGAGCTGTTCAACAGTTAAATTATTCCCCTGTTAGAAATAATTTCCAATATAGAGATATATTTCTCTATAGAGATATATAGACAGACAGATGGCAGACAGACAGACAGATGGATAGATAGATAGATGGAAGGAGAGATAGAGACATATATCTATATTTATCTATTTATATACACATATGTATATTATACATATTTATACATTTTATTATACATATTATACATATACTTTCAGCCCTGTGCATATATATATATGTATATGCACACACATATATATATACATATGTATATATGTGTGTATATATATACATATGCATATTAATACTAAGAACCAGCTTTGAATTGAAAGTTTGAGTTAAATAACCTTTGATCTGTATACATAGACACACAGATAGACAGATATGAGTGAAGAAATAAGACTTGTTTCTTGTATTTTAATAAAGGAGGACGTAACAATGCTCGATAGGAAATGGACTCATAACCTTGCTCATATAACTGTAACCTCTCTCTGTACAGTATCTTTACAATAAAAACATATATTAAAAAAACAGAACATTCATATATACTTTAAAGACTCCTTTCAGACATAGGTAATACTATGTAAAGAAAATTTTGATTTGACACTTTAAGTCAAGTTGTAATTTATTTCGTTATTTTCATACTTTCTAGTGTGATTTATTCATTTATGGACTATTGTATGTGTATAAAGCAATAAGATAAATGTGCATTAAAATTCTACAACATTCTTTTTTTTAATTTTATTTTATTTGTGAACATACTGTACAGAGGGGTTACAATTATATGGGCAGGATAATGCGTACATTTCTTACCAAGCATTGCAGCCTCCTCCTTTGGTTTACCATTCTTAAGAAAGAAAGAAGAAAGGAAGGAAGGAAGAAATAACTTTCAAGCTGAGCTAGTGACTCATACCTGTAATCTTAGCAACATGGAAAGTTTAAAGTGAGAGGATCATGGTTCAAGCCCCTACAGGCAGAAATATGAATGTAATGATATGTTCCTGTCATCCCAGCCATAAAGGGAAGCCTAAATTAGGAGGATAGTTGTCCAGGCCTGCCTGGGCATGAAACAAGACCTTATCTCAAAAATCACCAGTGCAAAAACATGGCCTAGAAATGTGACTATTGTACCCCTCATAAAGAAATGGAGAGACCTGGAAAAAATTATATTAAGTGAAGTAAGCCAGAGCCAAAGAAACACAGGCCTCATGGTCTCCTTCATTTGTAGTAACTAGAATGTACCTGTAAATCTGCAAGTTTTTACACTGAATGAGTAAAATAAATATATATATAGGCACACACTGGTACATGATAAATTATATAGGATTCTAGACATTCACATACTGAGACTGAAGGAGGATAAAACAAAGGAGTGGTTGACAAAGGTCAATAGCTATGCACAGATGATAAAATAAAATAATATTCTATAAAATGAACTCCAAAAAAGGAAACAAAAGACATTCTTTAGTTGCCAATAATGCTGTCTTTGTTTTCTTTTCCTTTTGTCTGGTTTGTTAGTTTGTATTTGGGAATATAGGGGAGGGCACATAAAAGGTGGAACAAGATGAACAAATACAACAGTAGTAGTCAGTAGACACTGTGTGGAAAATGGACTGGATATCTTGTGAATGGGAGAAGGGAGGGGAAAACCAGGGAAGAGCAAAGTAAGGGGTTCAAAAAAAAATGTACTCATTACTCATTACCTGATTCATGTAACTATAACTCCTCCATATATCAACTCTACAATAACAATAAATAAAAAGATGAAAAAAGAAAAAAAAGAAGAGTGCCTGCCTACCAATTACAAGGCCTTGGGTTCAAACACCAGAACTACGGAAAAAAGGGGAGAGACATTGAATGAGTATCTGGCACCAAAATTCTCTGAAGTTCTTGTATAGTTCCTGTACCAAGTAAAAGACTGAAGGACTTTTTTCTCTCCAGAGATTTTAACTTCATGTCTTTTGAAGAAAAGGGATTCCAGAAGGTTCAGCAATTTACTTATCACCAGCATGCCAATGAGTTTAAACATCCTGTGCCCTTGCCACTGTTTGGTGCTTTTGAGGTTACACACTCAGTGCAAGCCCTGGGGTCTGTGGTGCCAGACATTCATGTGCTTTTGAGGGCTGAGTTCAGATTTGAAGCCAGGTCCTTCTAATACTCCATTGTTCTTTTTGGCCTATGACCATCAGAACCAAAAGGAGTGCTTTTGTTTCCAGTGTGCCTTTCTCTTCAGAACTTGGTAATACTGTGTTGGTTTACACAGAAGGATGAATCGATGATAGCCCAATCTTTGCTGACTGCCAAATGAAACCCAGTTCCTGACTGACTCACAACCCAAAAGTTTTCAAGTTTAAGTGGTTTCTATAATCCCAGCTACTGAGAAGGCTAAGATCTGAAGATCATGGTTCAAAGCCAGCTGGAGGAGCAAGTTCCATGAGACTCTTATCTCCAATGAACTACTCAGAAAAAGCCAGAAGTGGTTCTGTGGCTCAAGTAGTAAAGCGCTAGCCTTAGCAAAAAGGAGCAGAGGGGCAGCACCAAGGCCCAAAGTTCCAGCCCCAGAACTGGCAAAAAAAAAAAAAAAACCTGAGTGTAGTTGCTCTTCCAAATTATCTACAAAGGTGTTTAATAAAAAGGACCAGCAGAAGACTGGAAAGCCAACCTTGGCAGGAAAATCCATGAGACTCATCTCCAATTAACCACTAAAAGGCAGGAACTGAGCTCAAGTGGCTGAGCACTAGCCTTGAGCAAAAAAACTCAGGTTGTGAGTTGAAGCCCAGGACTGGCACCATAAAGGGCAGATGGGGGGCGGGGTGGAGGTGTCTGCACAGATCCATAGGAGTTCTCCCTGCTGTAAGCCAATACTCCTACTTTGTGTTTCCTCTGTTAATACCTATGTGTGACAAAAAAACATTCCTCCTGATACCATGGTTACACAATCAGAATTGCTTTATTGTGAAACTTTTTAACTGACTCTAGGGAAGTCTAAGCAAATTATGTTTGCTTGTTTATCTCTGGTGCTTATTTTCCCCTTTCTGCATAGCTCAAGTATATCTTAGGAAACAGGAGACTTTTCTTCATTCATTACACTAGGTCATCAATGATGCTACAACTTTGCGGGTTCACCAGTCAACAGATGATAGGACATTCTCAAAAGGTTTCAGTAGCACGGGAGCAGGAGTAGGACTCATTAACAATGAAGAGTGACTACAGTAACTGATTTCCCTTAGAGGTCTGTTCATTCTCCTGAGTTTCTTCTGATCCCTATAATAGATGTCATAAAGTTTCAGCAATTTACTTACATCCAGAATGCCAATGAGGCAGAACATCCTGTTCCCTTGCCACTATTTGATCTAATACTACATATCTCACCTCTTTGCTTCAAAAGGCATGATGACAGTGGAGATTTCTGCGTTTTAACAAAGACCAAAGCAAAGAATTCATAGTCTCCAGATTTCCTTTCTTCCCGTGAGCACCCTGATCATCAAGCAGTCCCATTGATTCTCCAGTTGACCTTCTGCCTTTCATGGATAAAAAAGCTTTTATTTCTGGATTGCAATCCTTTTGTGCTGTTTCTTGGATTCCTTTACAGCCAGGTTGGCTTCTTATTTACACCTGACCTGTCACACTTGGAGATCTTCCCCACTCTCACTTGAACAATCTTTCACCTACTTTTGCCCCGACTTTTGCTTCTTTTACTTTTCAAAATGGATGCAAAACTTTCTCTATGAGCTCCTAATCTTTGGTAGGTGACATATTTTCCTCCCCTCCCATTAATGTATTTAACACTTTTTCAGATTTCCTATAAATTACAGGCTTTAAAAAATCACTTCCAATTTTAATTTAATGCACACATTGATTTGATCATGGTTCCATTCTCTAAAACTGAGTAATAATGTAATCGGATTTGTTTTCTTTCTTGGGTTCTTCTTTGTACCAATCTCTGCCTAGTCTTAGACTCAAGCCCTCATAATTCTATTCCTTAATTCTAAAACTTCTTGCCTAATGAAGAGACATTTATGAGAGAGATTCCTTTACTCTTAAAATATGATCTACTGTTGAGACTAATGTCCTATATTCTTAACACAATTAGACTATCCTTCCCCCATTTGTCTTTGGTAGGTGATCTTAACTTAAGAAGGGCCAATGAGGGCTGGGAAGGTGGCTCAGTGGTAGAGCACTTGCCTTGCATGCCTAAGGTCCTGGGTTTGATTCCTCAGCACCACATAAGCAAAAAGAAAAAAGCCAGAAGTGGTGCTGTGGCTCAAGTGGTAGAGCGCTAGCCTTGAGCTGAAGA
>NW_012267377.1:1466854-1469657 GCF_000151885.1 Dipodomys ordii | reverse complement strand
CTCAAGGCTAGTGCTCTACCACTTGAGCCACAGCACCACTTCCGGCTTTTTTCTTTTTGCTTATGTGGTGCTGAGGAATCAAACCCAGAACCTCAGGCATGCAAGGCAAGCGCTCTGCCACTGAGCCACCTTCCCAGCCCAGTTTTCACTAGTTTCTAGTTGGATATTTTTGTTGTTTTCATTCTGCCAAGCCTATGAAAGGAAGATAAAATGACAATTCTTACTTATTACTCTTTTTTATAATTCTAAAGTTTATACCGCCAATATTCATATAAATAGCTGGGACTCTGCTTTTTTATAAAACAGTCAACTGTCCATATAGACAGATTACTTTGACATTCACAACATGTTATCTTCATACAACACCAAACCCCTCTCTTTCCACTCCTCCTTCCACAGACTACCACATAACCCCAGCAAGGCCTGTGTCAAGTCAGGTCTCATGCTTCCTCTGCACTTAGCAACTTTCTCCTAATTTTTAGGTTAAATCCTCAATTGCCACTTAACAGATTCAATACACAGAGAGCTCAATTTTCTGGCCCCCACATTAACACAACACCTCAATGCACCATTATGTTTGCTGAACAAACCACAGATTCTTCAGCAATCTACACAGTAACACCATTATAAGTTTTGTTCCCTACCCCCTGGATTCTTTGAACTAGGACTGAACTTAACTAATTTGACTCCTACAAGAGGAACAAGAATGACATAGTAGAGAGAAAAAAAGGAACAACACATACCCCTCTGACTGTTTTATGAGTGTTTTTTAAGCAATTAACAAAAAATATATATTAACATAAAGACTAAAAAATCCAATGTATACTCTGTGACAAGAAACATGAGTTTGTTTTTTAAAACACAGAATGTTCATAATTTTTTTTTTGGTTGTTCGTGGGGCTTGAACTCTGGGCTTGGGCGCTGTCCCTGCGCTCTTCAGTTCAAGGCAAGAGCTCTACCGCTTGAGCCACAGCGCCACTTCCAGTTTTCTAGTGGTTTATTGGAGATACGAGTCTCACAGACTTTCCTGCCCGGGTTGGTTTTGAACCGAAATCTCAGATCTCAGCCTCCTGAATAGCTAGGATTACAGGTGTGAGCCACTGGCACCCGCTGTTCATAATTTTTTAATAATTTATATTCCCTTCTATTTGAGACAGCACCATACAGAGGTGGTATTACATTGGTATCTCTAGTATTCATCTTCAAGAGGATATTACTCAATAAAAGCACAGTTCTGCTTATGGCAAAAGTGCAAAGACCCTAACTAAGATGTCTTCAGGATTATAGCTGTCTTCAGAATTCTTTACAGTATCTTTCTGAGTCTGGACAGCTGCAAACCAAGCATTGTTAAAATTACTGCAAAGTGTGAGCATTATAGTTATTGAAAGCCTAGAAAAATAATAAGCATCATCCCAGTGCAGTAAAAAAACAATAAAGTCCAGGCAATCTGGAATTTCTGTTCTCCAAATAAAAAAAGTCAGTGTGTTTCTCTCTAGAAACAATGATTAAATTGGTGATTAAGATCCTGAGTGCCAGTCTATGATACATCTATACTGACAGGAATAACAGTGCTAACATTTCTATGTGTTAGGTCACCACTAATAACATGGGGGGGGGGCGGATTTCATTGAGATTCCAAGGTAGGTTGTAAGAACATCTCTCCTCACTGTTGTCCCTACTCCTCCATGATCTTACCTGTCTGTACCCTTTGACTCACTTCTCCCTCTGGGACACATTTGCCAGGCAGAGAACATGCAAGTCCTCTTCATGACTTGGATAAGAATGAGAGCTCTTATTACAGCTGGTCTGAAAAACAGAGTTCACAGAGTTTCCTGGATGGGTGCAGAAATTGGCCATATCAGCTATAGACAGCTGAGTGTGCTAAACCAAGTGTCAGACTCTGTGCCATGTATGTTCTATGGACTGTCTTACTGAGGTGATATCATGACTCTTGATGCAGTCAGTGTCATCCTTAGTATTTATTGAAGAATCTCAATGGAATGAAGGACCTCTGATTCCAAAGTAAATCCATATACCTTCGCAGGTCATGTCTGTAGCCTGAGCAGCAACAGTTACAAAGGAAAGAGGAAAAAAACCAACAATAAAATGAACATCATGGAAAACTATGCCACAAGAAGAAGTATAGACTGTGGCTGTGATTAGGAAGGCACATATTTCTTGTGGTTGAATTCTATTTGAATAAAGCTGAATTTTATCTAAAAAAAAAATTCTGAAACAGAAAGTAGAGGTGTGGCTTAAGTGGTACAGTGACAACCTTGAGAGGGGAAAACAGCCAACCAAGAACATGGAGCCTTGAGTTCAAACCCCAGTACTGCACAAAAGAAAACATGACAAAACAAAACCTCCTGCAATAATACAATAATTGAACCTTACTGTCAGAGATTATTTTCTAAGAAAAGCTATTTTCCCTGATGAGTATTTTAGCCTCTGTTTTTGCTTTTTCTGTGACAATTCAATCAGGAATGAACAACTTACTAAAGTTCCCCACCCTCTATAATTTATACACTTCCTTAAAAAAAAGGAAACTGAATTTTACGTGAATGGCCAATAGACACATGAAGAAATGCTCAACTTCTCTAGCCATATAAGAAATGCAAATTAAAACAACATTGAGATTCCACTTCACCCCAGTTAGAATGGCTCTAGAATCAAGAAATCTAATAACAGATGCCGGAGGGGATGTGGCCAAAAGGGAACCCTACTGCATTGTTGGTGGGAATGTAAACTTGTTCAACCACTTTGGAAAGCAGTATGGAGGTTCCTCAAAAGACTACACATAGAA
>NW_012267377.1:1447531-1464999 GCF_000151885.1 Dipodomys ordii | reverse complement strand
AAAAAAAAAAAGAAAAAAGAAAAAAAGAAATATACTCATTATCTTGCCCATATAATTATAACTCCTCTGTATGGTATTCTCACAATAAAAAATAAAAATAAAAAAAGAAATGTACTCATTACCTTGTCCATATAATTGTAACCTCTCTGTACGGTATTTTTACAATAAAATTTTAAAAAAGAAGATGTGGTATATATATATACACACACACACACACACACACACACACACACACATACACACACACAGTGGAATTCTATGCCTCCATCAGAAAGAATGACACTTGGAAAAAATTATATTAAGTGAAGTAAGCCAGGCCCAAAGAAACATAGGTCCCTTATTTGCAATAACTAGTATATGTCTAGGACAAGCAGAAAAGGTCTAAAGCTATGTACATATGACCATATAACCTGATGCTAAGGGAAATGAACCCCAAGATAAGGACACAGAGATTTTATCTTTCTTGTTGTTAATTTTAATGTACTTAATGTGATTTTTTTGTTTCTTTTGTTTGTTCTTTCCCCACAGTACAACCCCTGTTGTCACTGTATTTGATACCAGTGTCCTGCATCTTAGATATACATTTTTCTAATTTGGGGAGGGGAATGAGAATAACAAAATGCTGAAATAAGGATAAAGGATGACCCATTGTAACAACGAGATGTACAAGACACTATGTTGAAAACAAAAAAGAACTTTACAACTTTGCAGGGGGGTAGGTGGAGGGAGGAGTTGGGGAGGTAGGGAGGAAAGGGATGGTAAGGGAAAAGCAAAGGAGAGGGTAACAATGCTACATAGGAAATGGACTCATTACCTTTTTCTTTTAACTGTAACCCCTCCATACAGTATCTTTATAATAAAAAATATATTTTAAAAAAGAAAATTGTATTTTAGTAAAATGCTGTAAAATGAATTCTGTTCCTAGTTATCATGTCATAATAAATAACACTAGGAAAAGGTTTCTTTAGCTTATAAGAAAATAGCCCAGTTGCAATAATTAATTTGAGCAAAAGAAAATGATGTGTAAGTGAAAATTATATTGTTTTCACATCGATAAGAATATGTTTCATGACTGAAATCAGGCAAATTGAACACTTTTAATTCATTTAGCAATATATTCTATAATTCAAATAGCCCTTCCAACATACAGAAGAGGAAAAACATTCATATACACATCACACATGTTCTCTCTCTCCTCTGTCTCTCTCTCTCTCTCTCTCTCTCTCTCTCTCTCTCTCTCACACACACACACACACACACACACACACATACACACACACACACACACACACCTGCTACTTTATGACTTGTTTTTACCCTAGTTAACTGAAACAGGTGAAAAACCACATCAGACTCAAAGGGAAGCGAGTTGTGCAAAAGGCTGATTTATTTTTCAAGACCTAACTTTTCTCAAGCTGGGCATCCAGCAAAAAACATTCGATCTTCTAAAGCACAGTCTTTAACCTTTTCACCCCCGCTTTTCTAATATTCAGACCTACCCAGTGGTTAACAGGCCCTTTCCTGGAGGCTTTTTCCTTCTCCTTAGGGATATTAGTTTACCTTTAAATGTCTTTAAATTCATCTTCACGACTGAAACTAACTCCCTACAAGATTACATTTGAGACAATTTGGTTTTTTTCTAAGAAGACTCTGTCTTCTTTACAAAACTACCCTGAGACATCCCAATAGCTTAGCACTTCCTCCAACAATTAGAGGTTGATACTAATTTCAGGATACAACCTTGCTTCCTTTCTGCTCGCTGATAATTTCTACAGAGATGAAACCTGCACATTTACTCTGTGATGCTGTGCTGGGCAGCCTGGGGTGCAGTTCTCTCATTGAGGGAATCAGCATCAGCAGACTCGCCTGTGTGGAGGTTACATAATGATACACTAACCCATGCAACAGGGGCTTGAAGGAGGGACAGAGAATAGGCAAGAGTGCTAATTCAACAAAATGAAAATCATTTCCAGGAACCTCTACAAGCACTTTGGATGGAAGAGAAAGGTAATTTTACCTTAAATAACTAATGTGGGATTTGGTAGCCCTAAGGGTAGGGTGGAAATCATCTAAGAATGTGATCGCATCCAGGGATTCTAACAAGTCCTGACTGGAGAAAAAAAAAAAAAATCACATTCCGTTACCAGGTTACAAGAGTGCCATCTAGTGGGTTCACATTGGAATGACAAAACAGGGATTCAAATACATTAGAGCAAGTCTAACATGACTAAAAAAAATCACCTTGGAACCTTGTTAAACTACACATTCAGTTCAGAAAACAAGACAGAATCACATTTCAGGTATTGCCACTGCTCCCAGTTCATGGACCAATCAGAGGGGCCTGGAACTAAAGCATTTACACCTGCCTTACCCTCAGAAGAGAACAGGGAAAGGACATCTAAGAATTTCCAAGTTAAAAAAAAAATGGTCAGATAAAGTAGGTACAGTGGCTCATGTCTATAATCCTAGCTACTTGGAAAGCTGAGACAAGAAAGATCACAGTGTGAAGCCAACCTGGACCAAAAGTTTGCAAGACTCCATCTCAGGTGTGGTTCATAGGCCTGTTAGCTAGGTGGGAAATGTAAAATAGGAATATCATGGTCTAGACATAATCCTGGGCAAAAGGCAAGCTATCTGAAAAATAATCAATGCAAAAATAAGATGAGGAGATTCACTTTCCCAGCAAGTGTGAAGTTCTGAATTCAAACTACAGCAACAAAAACAGTCAAAGTGATGTTCTTTTTCTGAAGTTCTTATTTTCCTAGCCCCATTGTGCATTCATTCCTATCTGAGGAATCCCAGATGTCCCATCTCCAGTCTGAGCAGGGCCCATGCAGGAGTATTCTTTTCCTAAATGTAAGGAGCACATGTAAAAAGGAAAAGAATACAGTCATATTTATCCATACTTTTATAATTTGTTCAACTTTCCAAAACAGATTCACCTCAGCACCTACCATCTTTTGGGTTTACTTTCATTTCCTTCTCTTTCATTTTATTTGCCTCATCATGAATGATACTTCTTTGTAGGTATTGGGGGTCTTATACATGGTAGACAAGCCCTCTACCACTGAGCTACATCCAACTACACCCAGAGTACAACTGAATGATAATAGTAAATTTTCCTAATACAAAACTGTTTTTCTCCTCCAGGGAATTGGTAACTGAGCAACATTTGTCAAGATACATAATTTGTGCTAAGCACAGTTACTCAGTATGTCAATATGATTTTGAGTTGGATGCCCCTATGAGCAAAATAGAATGTATAACTAAATTTAAACACAAGAGGTTTTAGAACCTAGGCCTTTGTGATTTATTTGAGCCAGACTTAACCTCCACACAAAGCCACCAAACTAGCCTATTAGCTGTGAGTTCCATAGTGGAGTCCTGTCAGGTCACACAAGGCCTCCTGCCTGTCTCTTTTCTCTGCTACAGCAGAACCTTTGATTTGGTTCTAGGTCCATGGTTCTAGAGTCCAAAAGATGGAGAAAGCAGAGAAATTGGTCTTTCTGCTCCAAAATATACACAAGCATATTCAAAACCTACTTTGTAGTCCAGTAGCATTCTTTAGCACAAGTCATTGTTCTAAGGCAAGAACAGAAAAGGTTCTCATTGAAAGAGGTTTGGACTATCTGGAGATGAGCCTGATTGAAAGGGAGTTGGTAGATGTGCCTACCTGGTTCATCTGTAGTGTGCATCTCCATAAGTAATGTACTGTAAGTACTGTTTCTCGCATCTAAAATACTCTTTCCCACCCAAATTCCTCCCCTAGCCTACAAACCTCACAGATATGCCACTTGAAGACCATAAACCATGGGTTTCATAATAACCAACAGTACCCCCCATATTCCTATACTGGCATTGTTCTCATTGAATTCACAGACAGACAGAGCTGATTCTCTGTAACTTGACTTAATTATAATTCTAATGTATTTTTAACATATGCAATCAACAGAGTCATACATCCTGATTTCCTGAAGGAAATTTGCTCTTAAGTCATAATTAAGGATCCTTGTGATGTGTAAACAACAGAATTGTTTATAACTCTTCAATTGCTCTTGGCAGTTCTCAAGGGGGCTTTACATAGAGGAAAATGGCACATAGTTCTTCCTCAAGAGGAAGATGAAGGGGCTGGGATGTAGCTCAGTGGCAAAGCGCTTGCCTAGCAAGTGCAACGTCCTGAGTTCGATCCCCAGTACCAAAAAAGAAAAGACTAAAAAGAGGAAGATGAAGATAGAGAGAAAAACTAAACACTCAGCACTGTATCATCTACCTATACATTGTGGTAGGCTCAGATCCCCCACTTTCTTTAGACTCTCAGTTATACCACTTACTGGTGACCTTGCAAAACTTAGCTCAACAGTTTCCTCATGTGAAAGTGAGAGTAGCAGCCAAACCTATTTCAAGGTTTGTTGCCAGGGCGCAGTTGATAAAGTATTTAATAACTGGCAATAGTGTTATCTCTGATGGTTACCATGATTATAATTAGCATATTACTAAGATTAATAATTAACATTCTCATTTATCTATCAATTTGTGTATATGTTGAAAATGGAAGCAAAACAGATAAAAATCCTACAGAGATGCTGAGCTTAAGACTTACACACACTGTCTTTCATCATCTTTCCTTCTTTACCACTCAGTGAAATGAAAATAAGAGATTGCAGCTGTCAATTGCAGGCAAATAATGACTTTCAAAAATCAAAAGATTTTGAATAGGCATACATGCATTTGTTGTCTAAGCAATCCCCATTACGTTTCCTAATTTTTCTCAAGACTAGGAATTTTGTTTTAAAGGGTGTCAAACTTTTTCTAAAGAGAAGCCCCTAAGGGAGCAGTTGGCGTATCTGCCCTAAATTTATCTGCCTCTTAGACTGTCTAATGACCTAATTTCTAAGAATTGTGAAGTCCTTGCTACTTGGATTCAAAGTAACCAAGACTTATTTCACAAAGGACTTCATTTTGTCTTAGCCAGAATTGCAAATTTATAAGAATCCAGGTACCCACAAGCTTTGGAGCAAATGTACAAAAGATGTCTGTCAAACACCTTTAGGACATAAAAGGTAGGGGGATTTTCAAATTATTCATGCTTAAATTTACCAGGAATTCCACTTTTTAATATTATAAATTGTCAGTGTTTGTTATTTAAGTTTGCAGAAACTTCTGAAGTGCAATCTAATGCATTTTCTATCACTTGGCTCTTTAGCTCCCCCTAAAGGGTTTTGGGTGTTATTGTTTTGTATAAATAAACATTATCAAAGTTCATCTAGTTGGTACACATTGAGTAGTACACATCTATAATTCTAGGTATTCAGGAGGCTTAGATAAGGGAATTAGGTTCAAAGCCAGGTGAGTGGACAAATCTAAGTAACCAGCAAAAATAATAATGGAAGTGAAAGTACGGCTCATGTGATACAGTGTCAGCCTTAAATGAAAAGGTCCAACAAGAATGGAAGGCCCTTAATTAAAATCCAAGTACTAAAGAGGAAATAAAAAGTTCACTTCACTGCTAATAAGAATAAGCATAAAAAATAAGTTTTAAGTATAAAGAACAGATTTTTACCACAATTTCTTGGCTCTCAACACAGAAAGTCTGTATGCTTTGCAGAGATTAGATCCCACCTTTTGGGCCTCTGAGAGATTACTCCTGAAAATTATTTTTCCTATATTTCATTTTGTAAGTTATGACTTTAAGCTGAATTTCAATGAACTATTTTAAATAGTTCAGTAAACCTTTAACAACTCTACATGATTTCTAAACAATATTTCTTTTAATAATGCTACATTTGGGCAATCACTAAACCCTACAATTTCAGAGAAACATCAATAAGGTTTTTAAAACAAAAATACCTCCACATGTTGCCCTCTTTCTTCTTTTAAGAACAAGAGTGAAACTAAAATTTTCATTACATTTAAGAAAGAACTTCAGCCATGTTTCCTTAGTTACTCTGCCCTTAAGCTTCCATGGACATTCTCAATGGCACTGTTTCTTACTTACAAAGCTATAAAAATTAGGTTCAGCTTCAGACATAATAACAGATGCCTGGAGAGCCTAAAACATTTAGCACTACTATCTTACTTAACTCCTCGAAGCCTGTCTTCCTCCAAAGCTCATACCCTGTCAGCTACTCAAACCCTCAAATCAAGGACTTAAAATCAAGGACTCGTTTCTTTCTCAATGGAGCTTTACTAACTAAAAGTTTAATCAAGAAATTGTTTACTTGATTCATTAAGAATCATATAAGAGCAACGAATTAAAACTTCAATCGAGGGAAAATGAACCTGTTCCATAGCTCAGACTTCAAATATACTTTCATTTCTAGGTCACTTATGATTCTTGTACCTTCTAGAATTATAACAGAGATCATTTGTCAAAGAGATAACGGACTGGAAACAGATTAGAAGAATTGCTCTATCTGCTAAAGAAATGGAGATTATACATTACTCTGTATCAAGGAGTGAAAAGAACTTCTAGTTTTGATGTAGTAGATAGATTAAAGCCATCATTCTAATTTAAGCTAGGACATAAAAGAGTTGCTTAACATCCCTAGATCTCCTTGTGTGGAGTAGGAGTGTCATTGTACTGTAGTCTCTTTCATCTATTTAAAAGGAAAAAATGTGTGTGTGTTTGTGTGTGTAGAGATATATAAATTTGTCATAGATATATGGATAAGTATAGATCCACTACAGTTACACAGTATTATATGTTCAAAGGGAAATACATGATTATTGCCACTACATTTAGCAATGCATCTATCAAAGTCAATACACAACAAAATCATATATCTGTTTGAATTTCACCTTCACACATCAGTAAGAGCCTCAGTATGATTGGGGGGGGGGGCGGTAATGTATCTGTGTCTGTGTATCTGTGTGCCAGCCTTAAGGCTTTAACTCAGGGCCTGGGCACTGTCCCTTAGCTTTTTTGCTCAAGGCTAGCACTGTACCACTTGAGCCACAGATCCACTTCTGGCTTTTGGGTGGTTAATTGAGGATTAGAGTCTCACAGACTTTCCTGACTGGGCCCACCTCAGAACTCTGTCCTCAGGTTTCAGCCTCCTGTGTGGCTAGGATTACAGGCATAAACCAGTGGCACTTGGCTCAAAGTGACTTTTCATGTGAGTAAATCACATTCAAAGAGATAAATGTGAATTGTTTAAATTTTGACTGTTAAAAGAAGCCTTTCACAGTGATTTACAGGGAAAAAAAAGTTCTCAGTGTTACCTAATCTGCCATGAGTTGATGTTTTCACAGGAATGATAACCAAGTATTGCACCTCCACAAATTTGGAATTTACTAACTGAACCTTTATAGTTAATTCTGCCAAATGTCCAGAAATAACAAAACACAGTCTTCTGCCCTACTGCTTAGTTGAATACAAACAAATTAAGCAAAGAATATATAATTTTATTTAATCATCCAAGTAGTTGTTTCCTTTAATCTATTGGCCTAGAAGTCATTTTAGAAGGACAGCTTTGAAGAGATCACCATATGAGTTATCAGATTGTTTTAAGGAAAATTTCTCTTTGAAGGCTCCTCTTTTGAAAGGCTGGGAAGAACACAAAATGAACCACTCCACAATCCCACTCCTCCCAAACTCCTGAGTCTTGGTCTGCTGTTAAACTTTTACCTGTAAGGCACATATAAGCCACCAAGCAAATCCTAGTCAAACCTCTTTGGAAAGCCAGGTGCCAGTGAATGAAGGCTATAATCCTAGCTAATCAGGAGGCTGAGACCTGATGATTGCAGCTCAAAGCCAGCCCAGGGAGGAACAGCCAGTGAGACTTTTTTAATTTAAATTTTATTGTAAAGGTGATGTGCAGAGGGGTTACAGTTACATAAGCAAGGTAATGAGTACATTTCTTTATCGGTGTTACATACCCCTTCAATGAGACTCCAATTAGCCACCAGGAAAAGCTGGAAGTCAATCTGTGGCTCAAGTAGTAGAGCACCATCCTTGAGAGAAAGTGAAGGGCAGCACCTAGGCCCTGAGTCCAGGCCCCAGTACCAGCAAAGAAAGAAAGAAAGAAATATCCCTTTAAAGAAGCTTTTGTGATTTCAAAGGACTGAAGGCAGGGAGGAAGAGAAGGGAGGAGGGAAGAGAAGGGGAGAAGAAGGAATGAAAAAGAAAAAGATAGGAAGAGGGAAGGGAGGAAGGAAAGGAGGAAGGAAGAAGGAAGGAAGGAAGGAAGGAAGGAAGGAAGGAAAGAAGGAAGGAAGGAAGGGAGAGAGGCAGGGAGAGAGGCAGGGAGAGAGGGAAGGAGGGTAAAAAGGAAAGAAAGAAAAATGTTGGCAGTCAAATAATAGAGGAGAGCCACACCAACAATCTGAGCGGTTAAGAATAAAGATAACTACTTTTCATAAATCTACATTCCAAGTTATACAAACTTCAAGACAGGTTTTAACAAGTAAGGAAAGTGAGCTGGGTACATTAACTCCTGAGATGATCAGGGTCTTCCATTATAGCTCAGCTCAAAATTCACATTGAAATTATACGCAAAGTTATAATTATACAAAACTGAATTATAATTATCTTGGCACTCACCCTTGAAAATAGTCCCCAAATCTATTTAAAAATTGAAAACAGACCAGGATATCTAGCTTATCTAGGACCCATCTTGCTATGCTAGCTTCATTCAGGTTAAATTTGCATTTACTTTTAAACATTATGCTGAACCAGTTCTCTACCAAGAGGAAACAAATTAAGTCTGGGCTCTTGACAAAGAATCTTGATAGATCTTTTATTTCCTTTAGATAATGAAGCTGCAATCAATTAAGATCAAATAAGCACAGAATCCATTTAATATAACTCAGTTCAACCAAGAGAAAGACATTTTTGTATCATTTACCTTCCAAAATAAAAGTTAAAGATTCTTTACTTTCTTTTTACAAATGAGATTATATACAAGATAACAGAATTTTGGCATGGATGCCCACAAGAGATAGCTGAGGTCTTCAGAAAGCTTTTTAAAAAGACATTCTAGCTGGTAGCTTACACCTGTAATCCTAGCTACTCATGAGGCTAAGATCTGCTGATAGCAGTATGAAACCACCCCAGGCAGACAAATCCAAAAGACTCTTAATTGCCAATTAATCACTAAGAAGCCAGAAGTGGAGCTGTGGCTCAAGTGGTAGAACACCACTTTGAGCAACAAAAGTTGCTTTGAACACCAGCCTTAAGCAACAAAAGTTAAGGGACAGTACCCAGGCACTGAGTTCAAGCCCCCATACCAACACACACACACACACACACACACACACACACACTCAGTCCCAGGGGCTCAGATCTATAATTCTAGCTAGTCAAGAAGCTGAGATCTGGAGTATCACAGTTGGAAACCATCCTGACCAGAGAAGTCTAAGAGACACCATCTCCAAAATAAGCAGAAAAATGCCAGTCTAGAGCCATGGATCAAGCTTAGAAAGAGTGGATATCTTCTTTTAATGGTACTCTGGGTTAAACTTAGGTCCTCATGCTTGCTAGGCAGGTGCTTTACCTTTCCAGCCACAAAGGTGTTTTTCTTTTTAAGTTATTTTGGAGTAGACTGTCCTGGACCATGATCCTCCTATTCATGCTTCCCACAGAGCTCTAATGATAGACATGCATCACTATGCCCAGCTATTGGTTGAAATGAAAGCTTTACTGTGTTTCTGGCTGTCCTTGAAGCAGTATCTTTTCCCTGGAGTAGCTAGTATTTCAGATGTGAGACATCACTTCAGCTGGATTTTTTAAATAGTAAAGAAAGTAGCTTTGTACTTCTTTAAACTTAAAAGGATGTGTAATAGTGCTGAGAGGTTTCCTGGCAAATGGGAAACACTGACATCTATGATTACCATCAAGAGCAGTAGCATTAACATTACAAGTAACATTTACTCCTTCATTCCACAGATAGTTTAATGGTAGCAGGAAGAGGTACAATGATGTAAAAGACAAATCTGCTCTTGAGCTTATATAGTACAGTGTGCAAGATAAGGCCAATAAGTTAATAAATATAATATGATGTGAATGGTCTAAGCAAAGGTAAGGGCTTTGAAAGTACTTGAGTGCTTGTTTTTATTTTGCAAAGATCATAGTTTCTTCACATATTCATTCACACTAGCCAAAGTCCAGAATTTTGAAGGGTAAGTTTAGACATTTAATAAAGAACAGCAGCAACTGAACCATCTGTTTTGCTCCAAAAAGATCTGTCACACACAAATTTTCCTTTCACTCCAACCCTGTGAGAATATTATTGTCAGATGGAGAAGGTAGCATTCGTTTTATAACTGACATGGTAACAAATCATGCTTTCTAAAGTGGCTACAGTCCCTGCCTCTTTGGGGCAAAAAAAAAATCACATGAGTCCAAAAGTCACTCACTTTCAGCAAGTTCCTTTGATCCATTTGAGCATCCTGTTTCTAATCTTCTTCTGATGAAGAAATGTGCAAAACACAGAATTTAAAGAGAACAACAGAACCTTGTTTTAACCAGACAGAGATACATTACAGAATGCCCTGGAGGGTTTTTGAAGAAATCCATTTCCCAAACTCAAATGGTACAAAACTGCAGATCCTAGCAACTCAAGACAAAATTTTATTCTTACCTGGTAAGGGACAATACTGCCATGAGCTGTGCCCCAGCGTTTGGCTTCCTTTTGGCCAATAAGATAATTAGCAGCTATCTGGGTCAAACATGCCACCTACCAGAAAGAAAAGAACAAAAGTTTAAAAAGAGAGAGAGAAACAGTTTAATTATACTCATAAACAAAATATTATCATATGAAAGTGATTTTACTTTATGTCATTGTAAAAGAAAAATAAACTATCCGAACAGATTTTTATTATTATCTTTTAAGAATTATACAAAGGAGTTGCCATTTAACAAAGCACTTTACAAATACAACATATTTTGATCAATGTCACCTCTTTCAACATTCTCACCCATGCCTTCCCTACCCATCCCTACCCTACCCACCACCACCCTTCCCTCAGTCTTCCTAATTTTGTGGTATATACATTGGCTTTTGTCTGCATTTTCTCCTTCTCTTTTTTATTCTAATCTACCCCTTTCCCCTTGACCCCCACTCAAAAAATACACATGTCTATATTCTTAAACAAAGACTGTTACATTGTTGCATGAGAACTAAGTAATTATCTATTGAGAACTATATAAATGTAGTATAGACATTCAGCTTGTGAAAAGGTACCCAAGCAAAGGGCACCTTAGTCCAGCCTAGAGCATCAAAGCATCCAGCCTAGAAAACTATATCAGCTACTGCTACAGGCCTTTCCCTCTCCAAAGTGTTTGTATGTGCTTGCTTCTGTGGACCAGTAGCAGAGTTTGAACACAAGGCCTAGATGTTGTTCCATAGCTTTTGTACTCAAGATTGGTGGTCTACCACTTGAGCCACAGTTCCTCTTCCAGTTTTTTGTTGATTAACTAGAAATAAAGAGTCTCACGGACTTTCCTGTGCTGACTGGTTTCGAACAACAATCATCAGATCTCAACTCCTAAGTAGCTAGAAGTATATGCATAAGCCACCAAAATCCAGGAGCCACATTCCTCTGAATTTCCCATTCCATGAAAAAGGGAATAAGAGTAAGCTGCTATTTTTTTTAGTTTAGTTTAGTCATGTTTTCTGTTACTTACTGCCCAAGCACTTTTGACATAATAAATCAAGATTTATTTGACTTTTTAAATAACTCATTAGTGAATCACCCTGATTGAATAAAAAATTACTGTGCCTCTACCCATTTGCTCCTTGCCCCATAGCCTTATCATTATTTTCATTTAGGTTTTGGAGCACTTTCTCCATCATTAAAGGGATCATCTAGAATCTTAGTGTAAACTTCTGAGTCTTGCAGTATTTTCATGAACTGATCAAGTTCAACTCTATATGAAAAGACCATGAGAAAAACCACTTGATTCCTTATGAGCTTTCATAAGTATTTATGTTCAGTGGACACCTATGATTCCAGGGTCCCAAATTGTGAAAGGAGATGATTGAAAGATTTTCCATAGTTTTCAAGAGGGTGGGGGGATCTACTTCTGGTTTCATGATATAATCATGATATAGCCTTAGCTCATTTTGACCTTTCTAGACCATCAGATGTGACTGGGAACAACCCAAATGAACAATTCAATCACACATTTCAAATTGATACTGGCCCCTGAAACAACTCAAAGGTTGACTTTTTCCTCGCAGGGTCTGGTGCCCCTGGTGCAACCTTTTCTTACCCTCTCACTGGCATGTCAGCTGCACCTCCTACAAGCATTACCATCAGGACTCACCCTGGATGAATCTCCTTGCTGGAACCTTTCTCCTTTCCTATATTCTGGGGATTTACACTCATTTTTATGTTCATTTACTGCTCTGTTGAAATTGGAACTGCCTTGTGGCAGCTGGTTCGGCTGTACTGCCCAGGTGGCAAAACTAATAAACTTTGAGTCATCCACTTCTGGACTTCCATCTGGTCTTGGGCATTTGAACCGTGGAGCACTCCAGGGCTGCCTGGGGCTGCCTTGTGCTAATCACCATTTCACAGACCATTTTTGTGTCTTTCAAAATGGAAAATCAAAATAACATTTCATAGTTTAAATAAAATGCCAGGGATGGGAAGTACAGATTCATTATTTCTAGTTTGTCAACATGTAATTTCAGGCTTATGGTATCTAATTCAATTTCTTTGACCTTCAAATACATTATCTATAAGGTGCTAAGCATTTGAGCTAAACTGATAGTTTTCAAAAAAAATTCTGAAAAATCAGAACTCTTGAATCAAATGAAATAATATGAGAATCCCTATTATATATGCTGATAATAGCTCTGGGGTTTTGATAATGCAACAGTGAAACCAGGCACGGTGGCTCACGCCTGTAATCCTAGCTGCTCAGGAGGCTGAGATCTGAGGATCACGGTTCAAAGCCAGCCCAGGCAAGAAAGTCCGTGAGACTCTTTATCTCCAATAAAACCACTAGAAAACCAGAAGTGGCGCTGTGGCTCAGGCAGTAGAGTGCTTGCCTTGAGCTGAGGAGTGCAGGGGACAGCGCCCAAGCCCAGAGTTCAAGCCCCACGACTGACCAAAAAAAAGCAACTGTAACTTCACTATGGGCAAAAAAAAAGGCAACTGTAACTTCACTATGGGCAATATAAACATAGAGAACAATGTGAAAGGGGGAATAGTTTTATATTTGCTTCCAAAGTCTACATTTCTGACCCTATTATTCCTCTTAACAATCTAGCAGGAATATAATAATCTTTTTCTCAGGATGCTCTTTCTGAATTTAAGGATGATTTCTCAAGTCTGAGATCATTTCCACAAGACAGATACATGATTTAGGGAGGGGGGGCAGTACTTCAGTTTGAATTCAGGCCCTTGTACTGCCTACACAGGTACTCTACCATTTGAGCCATAATCGTTTTGCTTTAGTTTTCAGGTAAGGTTCGTTACCTTTTGGCCCAGGCCAGCCTGGATTCAAATCATGCTACCTGTACCTCCTGTATAGCTAGTGGTCTTGTTAACCTTGTGCCAGGCTGGTCTTGAACTATAACCCTCCTATTTCTGCCTCCCAAGTAGCTGAGATGTCAGGCATGAACTACCATGTCTGGCCCTGTGAAATACTTTCTTGATCTAGCTACATTGTACTCATTTTTATTTTTATTTTCCTTTCAAAGTAATACTGCTGAAAGTCACTCTCTAATAAGCTCTGTCAGTGGCCACAAATCCAAATAAGTAAAGATAATTCCTTGCAACCTATTAATCACAAGGGGTTAGTTATTTCTATTATTTTGCTTTGAAGCTAATTAATGGTTAATAGACCAACATCAGCAAGACTACATAAGGTAGTGAATTGCTCATAATAACAAATTAATTTGTAAATCATAGAATGACATGAGACACTTGCCAGGGAGAGGCAAGAGTTATCAATCTACCATCTTATTTGTTCTTTTCGATTTTCAATTCCTATGTTTTTGACACTGTCCCACTTAGAGTGAGTTAGAACAAAGGGTCAGCCCTTATCTTTCAAACTGTTTCTAAATGAAAGACCATACCCATCTCCTCCCTACAGCGATAATTAAAACCAAAAAAAGAAAAGAAACCATTTCAGAATTAGCAGGCTCTCACTTGGCAGAAGGGTTAAATAAGATTTTAAGCCAGCTACCATCAAAAAACAAAGTGTGATTTGTTGGTAGCTACTCCAAAGCAGTTAGGAGGGGAAAAGGAATTCTATTTTAAAAAGAGAGCAACAGGGATAAACTTAGCAACTCAATGTTTAAAGAAGGCATTACAAATCTGAAAGTAATCTACTGTTTATAAGGATATATTTTAAGGGAGGAGAGGGGGGAGAAAGTCAACAGCTATGACGTGATTATGTATAAAAAATCAGAGGTTTCTTGAGCAATTAATTACAAATTTTCCACAAATTAAAAGAATGCAGAATGTGACTTTTAGGTTAATAACTACATACTACATATCCATTCTAAATATTGCATTAGATCATTACTTTCATCCCCTAAACTTAGGCTCATTATTTCATCAAGTGGATGCTATATAATTTACTCAAAATGTTGCCTTTACATGGATTCATCTTTTTTTAAAAAAGCTAACTTTGGCTTAATAATAATCATTCTGCATCAAAACTATTATTTTAGATAACATATAAGGTCTTTGTATCTAACCAAAGAACCAATGGGGTGGTCAAAGCAGATTTCAAAGGGCCCAGCCCTTATAAGCTGGAGGAAGATGTTCAGTTATTTTACAAAGCAGCTTCACAGTGTCTCTTATCACTTGACCACATGCTTGTTTCACTTCCTCCGAACAATCAAGTTGCAGTAATAAAATCCTCATTAAGGAAAATGAGTTTGAGGGTGAAACAGGAAAATCTAGACAAGAATTGTGGCCCATTGCATAAGAATATTTCAGTTTCCCTGAAGGTAGCAAGCATATACAGACACACATTCTGGCCTCCAACTAAGTTAGACCAAGCACCAGCCATGCAACCATGCTCCTACCCCTATCTCTACCCTTTCTTCAAAATTCATTTTAACATCAACTTTTACATTAAGCTTCAATAACCCAGATATCACCCAGATAAGAAAGTATTTTGCTTGACTTTGAATAAATACAGTATCTTCATTTACCTAATGCCTGAAGTTCTTTCAAAGTCTTCCTTGTCCTATGATTAGAATTCTCTAAGATGTCAAAGTGAAAACATACTAAATTCTTCCTACACCTAGATGTGCATCAAAATTACCCACAGAATTCTTAGACCCCCCACCGTAGAACTACGGAATCAAATCCTCCAGGGAAAGAACTTGGAAGAAATAATTTAACCAGTATAACATTAGTTATAATGTAGGTTAGCAGAAAAACAGGCAGGGTATTGTAGCCAATTGTTCACAGATGGTAGAATAAGCTGAAAAAACCGGCCTGACAATGAAATGAGGATGGAGGCTACAAAAGGCAGGAAGAACTAACAAATAAAAAAATAAGGACAGAGTAGTAAATCTTTTGTGTTATAACCTTAAAGAAACAGAAAGGAGACTCACCAATCAAAGGGACTTCAATTGTCACTATTTAACCCAAGGCCAAACTCTATAAGGAAGAAGACAGCCAAGATGGCAGACATGGACTAAACTACCATTTTCCCTGTGGTTGTCTATGCCATGTACTCTCTATCTCTGACATATTTCTTATCTAATAAACCTTTTGATCACTAGGTTTGAGTTTTTCCTGAATTCTTCTCAACAGATGCAAGATCTGAGGTCACTGAGCTGCCCAAAACTTTCTGATAATATATTCAGTACATTGGCTTGGAAAGTAGGGATTAAGTAAGTCTTTCTCTGACTTGGATCCATCAAATGGTTAGAATTACATATAAGATTTGAGAATCAAAAACATCCAATCAAAGTCCTTCATATTACATGTAAAGAAGGAGCAGACAAGGGAATGATTTACCTGAAGTCAGTTAGTTGGTTAGCCATTCAAACTATATTGCTGTCCCCAGTATATAGTTGTATCTTCTCCCACTCTTCTTTTTTAAATTAGGTATTCTTTATATTATGTGCTATATGTTCTTGATCCATTCTTATAGCATCTAACTCAAAATTTGAATCCTAAAATTCTTTAATGAGTGAAAAGAGCAATTAATACTTATACAAATACAGAATGTGATATGTGAATGCTTTATGTTAGAAATAAAGTATAAATAAAGAAATGAAGAATATATAATATAGTCTCTCTTTGGGCTTAAGAGTAGTAAAGAAGATATCTCAAAAGTTATAGGTACCTGCCATGGGGAGAGGAGGTGAAAAGATAACTTTAGAAACAAAATGAATTAAGTGGGAAATCTCTAAGGCACCAGAGCTTAACAAAAGGGGGAAAAGAGGGAGTGAAGGCAGACCAATGCAATTGAAACTTGGTAAAAAGAGAGAGAGAGAGAGAATAAAATTAGAGAGGCTGACAAAAGTAGATCACACCACTTCATGTAGGTCACAGTAAGGACTCATTCTCTGTACATTGTCCAGATGTGCACCTGATAAGGCTTCCCACTGCATTTGCAGTCATACTCAAAGAATAAAAAAGATCCAAGAGAGAAAGAGGACATTAATGAATTCTGTGAGGATACAGGCATATTGTGATAGCTCATATTAAGTTGGTGGAAGGACACTAGGAAAAATACTTGAGCTTAAACGTATTTAAGAGAAAATATAGACAGAATACATAAAAGATTACACAAGAAGCCAGGCACCAGTAGCTCACACCTGTAATCTTAGCTCCTCCAGTCTAAAATCTGAGGATCGCAGTTCAAAGCCAGCCTGGGCAGGAAAGTCCATGAGACTCTTATCTCTAATTAACCACCAGAAAACTGGAAGTGGTACTGTGGTTCCAACTGGTAGAGTTCTAGTCTTGAGCAAAAAAGTTCAGGGACAGCACCCAGGCCCTGAGTTCAAGCCCCACAAATGACCCCCCCTAAAAAAAGATTAAATGGAGAAATGATGACAGAATAGTGAGGAAAATGGGGAAGACCACACATGACCCCCATGTTCTGTCAGAATATTTTATCAATTCATAATAGTATTAACAGAAATAATGAGATCAGATCAGAGGAATTGAAGAGGAAAGAAAATATCTTAGATGCCTGTGAGAGGAACAGTTGGGCTAAGTTCATCAGCATATAGTTCATGTCTGTAATCCTAGCTACTTGGAAGGCTGATATCTGAGGATCATGGTTTGAAGCCAGCCTGGGCAATAAACTACCAAAAAGCCAGAAGTAGACCTGTGGCTCAAGTAGTAAAGTACTCCTGAGCAAAGAACCTCAAGGACAGCAACCAGACCCTGAGTTCAAGCCCTAAGACTTGCACAGAAGAAGAAAGGAGAAAGAAGAGAGGAGATGGGAAGGGATGGGAAGGGGAAACAAAGGAGGAGGCAACAATGCTTGATAAGAAATGTACTCATTACCTTGCCCATGTAATTGTAACCCCTCTGTA
>NW_012267377.1:1437157-1444361 GCF_000151885.1 Dipodomys ordii | reverse complement strand
AGTGGCGCTGTGGCTCAAGTGGTAAAGCACTAGCCTTGAGCTGAAGAGCTGAGGGACAGCGCCCAGGCCCAGAGTTCAGGCCCCACAACCGGACCAAAAAAAAAAAAAGAAAAAGAATGGCTAGAATAATTCAAAGTGTAGAGTCCTTAGTAAGATGTTATGGGATGAGAGAGTATAAGATGAAGGAGTCTGGCTCACCAGTGAGGCCTTCTCTCAGTCACTCAGATAGGTCACCTCCTCTCCCTCCTCTTTGCTTCAGGAAGAGGATTTTAATGTTTTTGCAGCTCTTTCCCCAGCAATAACACCCCCACTTGCGATACTACAGGCACTCGATTCACTAAACTAGGAAATAAAGGTATGATATAGCTTTTCACCAATGTGAGAGATGAGTCTTAATGAAGAAGAATGTTTCCAGAGAATAAGGGAAAAGTTAGCTCCAATGCTACAGAATAATACAACAGTAGAGTGGACCTTCTTTGTACAAGGGCATGTTGAAATTTGCCGGTATTTCTCTTTACATTCTGCCCATTGAGGTCATACAAAACAAGTTCCCTCCTTTTTTCATTCTGTCCTAGGTGGACAAACAGAGCCTAGAAAGCAATGCCATGACCTGAGGCCATGTTCAAATGAGGAAAACAGCAAAGGTAGCTTAGGGAACAGGGAATCCAAGACATCACGGAGCCCAGAGTATGTTCATTACAGTGCTAAAAACTCATGATTGGGTATAGCAACCCTTTTCCAAAGTCACAATTGGCCTAGAAAAGTAGAGTGGGGTGAGTCTATAATAGGGGTGACTAATGGGTTCTATGCAAGAGAACTAGACCATTTAAAAGCTAAGAAGTCATACAAAGGCTGATTCCCATGGCTTTCTGTACATTTCCTTCATTGTTTCTTGAAAATCAAAGTGCTTTTTCTTCTACAGAAAACTGTGGTCATTTGGGGAGAATCTGTACATACTTTGTCTAGTTGTATTATTTCAAGGTGCCATCTCCAATTCTCTATTTGCCAGTGTTTCCTCTAGTTCGTATCACCTCTGCCTTCATGTCCTGATGCCTTTTGATACTGTTTTCCTCAACCTTCCCCCACATTGTTTATATACTTCAATACTGGGAAAAAGAGTCACAAATGCAGTACCTGTGGGTACTCCTTCAACTAGCACATTCCTCACAAAGAGGGAGGCCAGTTCACATGAGTACAGACAGTAAGGATCCTGAGAGATGATCAAAGGGAAGAATCGCAAGATCTGGCCACAGACTGTAAGGACTGTAAGAGAAGCTACAAAGGCAACTCTGAAGCTTTTAGCCTGATCTCCAAAAGATATGTGAGCTTATTTGTATAAATGGTTTTCTGAGTGAAGAAATATACTAGGTGGGTTGGTTGGCTTGTTTGTTTGCTTGTGAGGGTGACGGATAGATTGAAAGGTCTAGTTGAGATGTCCAAATGGAGATGCCCATGATGGGCAATCTAGCTATGGGAGTCCTAGCCGATGATGAGATAGCTATGTCTACTTAGTGGCCATCCAAACAGAAGTCATCAGGTTCTGCTCCTTACAGCATAGCTCCTGTGTGAGAGGATGTCATTCCCATTATTATGTCATTAATCAGTTGACTGAAAGTTCTCAAAAGGGAGCTTAATTGGGTCCAATAGTGAATGTTTGTAGTTAGCACATGGAAGCCTAAGGCAGCAAGATTGCTTGAGCCCAAGAGCAAAAAACTATCCTATAAAAGATTTTGTCTCAATAAAAAGTAAGGTAGAAGGAGGGTATTGACTTCAATTGGGCAAAATCCTATAGCCACAGGAACTGTATTCTTCCAACAACCTGAATGACCATGAAAGACACCTCTGAGCAACAGGTGAAATCTTCAATCTGGCAGAGAGTTAGTTGTATTGCAGCCTTTAAGACATGACCACAGGATGCTGCTAAGTCATTTCTAGGCTTCTTGCCCTAGAAACTATAAGAAATAACTCTGTTGTTTTAAGCTACATTTATACAAAATTACTGGTAGTTTGCTATGCAGCAATAGAAAACTGAGAGAAGAATAACCTCATTGAAATAAAAACGTCAGCTGGTAATGCTAGTTTTGAAAGCACCCTGTTAAGCCCCTTATCAACCGAGGAAAGGTCAAAAAAGAATAAACTGTAAAGGTGGGAAGAAGTGAAGGGTATATGGAATAGTGTGGAATGTTTGGGAATCAAGAATAAGAATAAGAACTTGGGACTCCACAAAAGGAAATTAGACCTCAAAGGTAGTAACAGTGGAGGAATTAAAGTACACATTTCATAAAGCAAAGGATTAAGAATTAGTAGGAAACAGAAACCTCAAATACAAACAACATATCAAGTTTGGCACTGAAAGGAGGAAAGAGACAAAACAAATGGCTGCTTACAGAGCCAAATCACCAAAAATGGTTTCAAGTAAGGTCACTCAGGACACTGCCTTTTAAAGATTCAAATGCCTTCTTTACAGTCAAAGAAGTGAATCTCTCCTAGCAGAATTTCATGTACATTCCTAATTTTATCGAAGAAAACTTCTGTAATCCAGGCATCTTCTTAGAACCATTAAATAACAAACCTATATAAAACAAATTTTAATCCAAGCCCCAGCAAAACAGAATTAAATCACTTGCAGACTCTGCCTCCATGTGATCATTCTGAATGACTAAAATTCAAGCGTGTACATGTTATCGAAGATGATTTTTACAATCCATCCCACAATTTGCACAGTCCTTATCTGGCCAGTCACACTGATGGTCTTCTGAGCTTCTGCAGAACAATGACATAAACTTGTTTGAATACTAAGTTCCTTAATAGTGACTCTTATTAAGGTGATCTCATGGGTTTGGGGGGAAGGTGCAAAGCCAGGTGTGGACTAGGAAAAGAAATCATGATGTCAGTGACCAAATGACTCAGCAGGTGAGATATTGTATTACATCAGCCTAATCTAAGAAAAACTCCATGCAGGGAATGCAGGTATATGATGCCAAGGATCACTGGGTTAATTTAAAAAAACAAACTCGGCCAGGCACCGGTGGCTTATGCCTATAATCCTAGCTACTCAGGAGGCTGAGATCTGAGGATCGCGGTTCAAAGTCAGCCCAGGCAGGAAAGTCCATGAGACTCTTATCTCCAATAAACCACTAGAAAACTAGAAGTAGCTCTGTGGCTCAAGCGGTAGAGTGCTCGCCTTGAGCTGAAGAGCACAGGGAGAGCACTCAGGCCCAGAGTTCAAGCCCCATGACCAACAATAAATAAATAAATACAAACTCAGTGGTGGAAAAGAAATCTTAAGCATGAAAGACAGAAAATATACTTTATATCTCTTAGGTTTTAAAAGAGAGGCTGAGTAAGAACCACATCATGCACGCAGTATTCAGGTAAAGGGTAGGTTTATTCATCATTCTGGCTGGCACCAGGCCATGTTAGCACTCTACTCGGCTGGGAAAGAGCTGGGAAAGAGAGCGCCTGGGCCTGGGCCTGGGCTAGGCCTTATCTATGGGCAGAGAAAGGTGTGGTCACATCACATTCAGATGTGACTTCAGCAGATGCAGATGTGACCTCTTCCAGGTGTGCCAGTTGCCTAGGGTAACACAGGTACTCGGTGGAGACTTTGCTGCAAGGAAGGTGGAGTCTGCTCACCATCCAGGAGCGGACCTTACAATATCTTCATGTACTAATCCTATTTTATTTAAACATTTTTTAAAAATCTTGCATATTCATTTTATTTTCTCCCATTGTGTGACTATTTTGTACTAGTATTGCCATAGGTCCTTACAGAGGTGAAAGGAAATAGATTCTCTGTTCCCATGGGATAGTGAGAAGACACACAAAAAAAACACTTAAAATTCTAAGAAGTTTAAGGGCAGCAGTGTGATTGGAACTGGACCTGGGAACTTACCCCAAAACAAAGTTTTTATGACAAGTACATTATTCCCACAACTTCCTTCCCTCTAACTCACAAAATGCCATTTTTGTTCATCTTTACAAATTAGGGAGACACTTCACAGGAATGAGAACAGTACAAATACTTCACTACAGATATAAATATCTAGCCAGTCTCTCTCCTTTTCTTACTAATGCATCTCACCAGAGACTAAAACTGAGGAAACTGCTTTCAGAAATCAATAACTTACATCACAGTCAGAATTCATCAATGGCAAGCCACATGCCACAAGCTAAATGGCTTTTAAGATCTAAACTGCACTTATAGACATGTTTGGCCTTTTCAGCATCACCTCTAAAGGGACCTCTAAGGTACACCAACATAATTAGCCTTTGATGACACACTATATCCCAAATTCAACTTCTCATATGTCCTGAACTCAGCAACATTTCAACATTTGCATACAATCTGCATTCTGCCTTACCCACAAACATGTTTTCATATGCTAGAAGACTGTAATATGATAAAACCCTCAAGGAGCCACTCTGCTTTGTTGTGTCAGTTCTCATACATATCAGACAACTATCCTTCTCTTGGCCATGTTCTCCCCTTATGCTACAAAGTCTATGTTTAGCACAACTGGAGGGTTAGACAGCTCAGAAAAGGACATGGTCTTAGAATCTTTTGACATCCTCAATAGTTCAGTGGAAAGAAACTTGGGCCCAGCATCAAGAGGCCTAAAGGCCTCCTCAGAGTTAGCTCAGCCTTTCCACTTCCCACCCAGAGACATTAAAGTCTTGTACTCTGAGTCAAATTCACCAAATACTACCAACCTCCCAAGAGCCTTGACTCCAGAATAAGAAGTTCTTTGAAAATACTAAAATGTAAGAATTATTAAAAATTACCATGCAGAAACACATTATCCCTCAGAACAATTAACACACAATACTATGAAGAAAGAAGAAAAAATGAATGACAGGAAAGTAAAGCAGGCCCTGAAGTGGATGGAGAAAGGCTCACCAAGATGATAAATGAAGATGAATATGGTCAACATAGTTTATTTCCATGAACACTGAAACATGGTGAGATTATTTTAAGAAGGGGAAAAGAGATGGAGGAAAGAAATAGAAGGGATGTGGTCAATCAGGATACATTGCATACATGTATGAAAACGTCACAATAAAACCCACCTTGTGTAACTAATAGATGCTAATTTAACTAAAAGAAGAAAAAATAAATTATCCAAGAGAATATAGAACAAACAGCTTAGATTTTTTACTACAAGATAACTGAGTGGTTTCAGTGAATCAGGGTAGTGTTTTCTATCTTTCACTGATACAAACAATCCAAGTAGGGGACAAAGAACTCCCATGGCAAAAATTAGTTATTGTGAGCATATCAGGAGTTTTTACCCAAATGAAAACCACTTTTTTAAAGATGTTACTATACAACCTCAGACAGCCTAATCTTCTCAGCCTCCTGAATACTGACAACGTACCATGTTTTGGTGTGTGCCAGTCCAGGGGCTTGAACTCAGGACTTAGGCAGTGTCCTTGAGCTTTTGTGCTCAAGGCTGGTGCTTTGCCACTTGAGCTTTGTTTTTGTAGTTTATTAGAGTTAAAAGACTCTCAAACTTCCTGTCCAGGCTGACTGAACTGTGAGTAACCCTCAGATCTCAGCCTCCTGAGTAGCTATGATTATAAGCATGAGCCACCATGACAACATACCACTTTAAAGGAAAAGTCTGTCTTTCTCTTCTTTGTATATGTGTGTGTGCATGTGTGTGTGTGTGTGAGAGAGAGAGAGAGAGAGAGAGAGATCAGTTGTTAAACATTACCAGCACATCTCTGCACTAGGATAATAATCTCACATGGCAGCAACTGGTTAGATTAAATAACAATTCCCTTAGGTAGGGCAAGATATACCCATCCTATTCCCTATTTGTTTTTTATCTGACTCAGTTCACTCATTTTAACTAGCTTCGTAATACATTCAAGCACTTGCCATTGCAATTCCTGGTTTACAGCCATTCTCTACCAAGACCAATCTCTAACATCTTAGAGATAGGGATGTGGTATATATACACAATGGAATTCTATGCCTCCATCAGAAAGAATGACATTGCTCCATCTGTTAGGAAATGGAAAGACTTGGAAAAAATTATATTAAGTGAAGTAAGCCAGGTCCAAAGAAACGTAGGTCCCATGGTTTCCCTTATTTGCAATAACTATATGTCTAAGACAAACAGAAACTGTCAGATAAGTTGATGTTAGGTGAAATGAACCCCAAGATAAGGACTCAAATCGTTTTTCTCTTGCTATTGTTTTTTAACATATTTATAAGATGATTTCTTTGTTGCTTTGTATGTCCCTCCCCCATGGTATAACCCCTGTTTTCACTGTATTTGATGTTGGTATAATGTGTGGTATAATTGTTTAACTAGGGATACAGGTGGACCCATTGCAACAATGAGATGTACAAGACATTATGTTGAAAAATAAACTTTACAACTTTGGTGGTGGGGGATGGGGAGATGGGAGGGCAGGGATGGTAAGGGTAAACAAAGGAGGAGGCAACAATGCTTGATAAGAAATGTACTCATGGGGCTGGGGGTTTAGCCCAGCGGAAGGGCGCCCGTCTGGCATGCGCAAGGCCCTTGGTGCGGTTCTCAGCCCTGGGAAAAAAAAAAGAAGAAGAAATGTACTCACTACCTTGCTCATGTAATTGTAACCCCTCTGTATGGTATTTTCACAATAAAAAAAACGTATTAATTAAAAAACTCAAGGCATTGTATGCTTGCTTGAAATAAAAAGCAAAGAATGACTAGGCTTACATTACCCTGTTGGACAAAATGGAACCCCATCTTTAGATTTTGTTTGACTTTGTTCTAACTGGTTTGTTATTAAACACAAAAGAATATTGTAACATAAATTTCAAGTCATAAAATAAGAAATCTGGCCGAGCGCCGGTGGCTCATGCCTGTAATACCAGCTACTAAGGAGGCTGAGATCTGAGGATCATGGTTCAAAGCTAGCCCAGGCAGGAAAGTGCGAGAGACTTTTTTTTTATTATTGTGAAAATACTGTACAAAGCAAGTTGTCATGTCAAAAACAAGCTTTACAATGTTGGTGGGAGGGGGGAGGATTGGGTGGGAGGGTGGGGGGGGAGGCTGGGAAGGGATGTGAAGGGTAAACAAAGGAGGAGGCTGCAATGCTTGATAAGCAATGTGTGCATTAACCTGCCCATGTAATTGTAACCCCTCTGTACAGTGTGTTCACAAAAAATAAAAAATAATAAAAAGTAAATAAAAAAAAGAAAAGAAAA
>NW_012267377.1:1431244-1437107 GCF_000151885.1 Dipodomys ordii | reverse complement strand
ATTTTAAAAAAAGAAAATACTGTACAAAGGGGTTACAATTACATGGGCAAGATAATGAGTACATTTCTTATCAAGCATTGTTGCCTTCTCCTTTGTTTCCCCTTTCCCATCCCTTCCCATCACCCCCTCGCCCCCCCCAAAATTGTCAAGTTCGTTTTTCAACATAACAATTTGTACATCTCATGGTTGCAATGGGTCCACCTATATCCCTATTTAAACGATTTGTTTTTTTCCTTTCTCCTCCACAAATTATACCAACATCAAATACAGTGAAAGCAGGAGTTATACCGTGGGGGAGGGACATACAAAGCAATAAAGAAATCATCTTATAAATATGCTAGAAACTCTTATCTCCAATAAACAACTAGAAAACTGGAAGTGGTGCTGTGGCTTAAGCAGGAGTGCTCGCCTTGAGCAGAAGAGCTGAGGGATAGCACCCAAGCCCAGAGTTCAAGACCCATGACCGAACAAAAAACAAAAAAAAATCCACAAAACAATGGACTTTTTAATGAATACAATAAATTTTATTACTATTAAATAAAATATGATAAGATGGAAGTTTGTATTTCTAAGTGGAAAGTCATCATTGCTTTTCAAAACTATGAAGGGTTTTGGTTTGTCTAAAAGCCCTATATGGATATTTGATGGAAACTTTGAAAACCTGGACCAAAAAAAAAAAAAGTTCATCAAACAGACCTCTGACTACATGACTCTATCAATAAGAATGTCTGAACTTGAAACCAGATATGATCTTGTCAGGAAAATCCCCTTTCATGGTCCATCAAGTGCATTCATACATAGATGACGGCTTGCTGCTAATCTAGCCTTAAAACCTGGGTCTGTGTTTCCCAAGACAATAATGCTTTCATTAGCACCCCTTCCCTTGAGGCAGCAATGTCATCATCTAATCACAGCAAGGAAAACATTTTCTAGAAATCACTCCCAAGGTCCCAAGAACAAATACAAAAGACAAAATAAGAGAAAGAACATTGAGAGTTCGTAAAATAGCAACCATCAATGGGTTTGCATTTCTATATACTATCCTAGTGATAATTACTTCCACTTTAAAAAAAGTCAATATGAGCATATCTGTAATTTCTACCCAAATGTACCACATTTTTAAAGACAGTGTCACTATGTAATCCCAACGAATTCAGCTTCCTGAATGCTGAAAATGTACCACCTTCCAAAAAAAAAAGGTTGTCTTTTACTACCTCCTGCAAAACATGTTTACAGTTGATGACTTCCTTCAGAATTGTAATCCTTTCTTTTTATCAAAATGCTCAGTAATAATAAGTACTTAGAATTCTACATGGGTCCCCATAATTATAATTGGCCAATTTTACTGTAGCAAAAATGCAAGAGATATAAAAGATAACAGAAAGAAGGAAAGGAAAGACAGAGGGAGGGAGAGAGGAAAGAAAGAGAGAAGGAGGGAAGGTAGAAAGTGGGAGGAAAAGATGGAGGGAATTAGGAAAGGGAGAGGGATTGTTAGAGAAAAGAAAAAACAAAAGAAGAATGGGTGTTTTAAAATAATATATTTAATATATTTAAAAATTAAACATATATTTACAACTTTTTTAAAAAGAGGGAAGAAAGTAATTGCCACATGTCCTTTTACATTACTATGTAAATTCTATGTAGGAGTAGAATACAAATCCTGTTATTACTCATCTCTAGTTTCAACATCCTTTCATGTACACAGGATATGCCTGAGGTTACATAGGAAATGATTTAGCTAAAGTCAAGAGGTATTTGTGGATAGAACTCAAAACAAAATAAAACTAAAAGAACAAAAGAATTTTACCTGCATTCAGTAGCACATACAGACAATACCAATTTTTGTCAAGCTCAGTCACAATGTATTGATTTTCAGCAACTTAATACTCAACACCTGGACCTGAGTTATCTCAAGATCTTCTTTGATGAAGGAGACTAAGGTGAGTCAAAGAACTTTCCTCTCAGGTTCGCACTGAAGCTGACCAGCAAGGCCTATTTCCTGAATTCTCAGAGATTACCTCTTCTCTTCCTACATTTGAATACAAGGCAGAATGAATCCATAGACTTCACTTACTATTTTTGATATGCAGTGTATCACTAGTATTTTTCATTTAAATTTGGTTAAAATACATTAACACGTACCTCTCTTGACATTAAAAAATAAGAATACAGTGCTAGTGGTTCATGCCTGTAATTCTAACTACTCAAAAGGATACTCTGAGGATAATGGTTCAAAGCTAGCCCAGGAAGGAAAACCCCTGAGGATCTTATCTCTAAAAACAAAAAACAAACAAACAAAAAAAACCCCACAGAATTAGAGCTGTGGTTCAAGTGTTAGAGCACTAGTCTTCAGCAATAAAAAGCTGAGGCACAGCACCCAGGCCCTGAGTTCAAACCCCAGGTTTGGCACACACAAAAAAAAATAGAGAAAGAAAAGATATATAACACTTGGAGATATTGAATAATCAATCACAAAAGTACTAGAAGCCAGTCAGTCAATCACATCACTATTCTATCAGATCTAGAATATATTCATTTTTATCCTTCTTCAGATTCTTGTATTGCTGTTCCCTCTGAAACAATCTGGAACAACCTTAACCTGGCTAGATTCTTAACAGGTAAAAAGTCAATTAAAGCTCTTAGACTTTAACTTCTTGGAGTAATCTTTTTTAACCAATCTGACACAAGTACCTATCAAACTGTTTTTCCTCTTATGCTTATCACTCTTGGTTTATTTTCTGTGTCTCCAACTATAGCAAAAGTCTCATGTAGCAGGAAACTTGCTGGCAGGTAGCAGATATGGAACAGGGTATAGTTTGATGGGAGGATGAATGGATGAATGGATGAATGGATGGATGGATGGATGGATGGATGGACTCTGTATTCTGAAAAATTAAATTTCCTAAAATTAAGTCTCAAGCACAATGTGCGATACTCATGGCTTATTTATCTTTCAGCCAAATTGATATCATGACATTTGGGTCCAAAGGCACCCACTACACTGAAAAGAATATGATTGCATTTTATTCTATATAAGATTTCCTGACCCCAGTTAAGATCAAAGATGAAATGGAATTGATTAAATTAGCACCAAAACCAAATTGTTCTAACTCTGGTAGAGAATATAAGTGATTCTAAAGTTGAAGACAAAGGGGAACCAATGCAACAACAATATAAGACAATATGTTGGAAATGATCTTTACAAATTGTGGAGGGTTGGGGGGAGGGAAAGTGGGAGAAAAATGAGGGAGGGGGTAACAAGTTTGACAAGTTTGACACTACATTACTTATGTGACTGTAACCCCTCTGTACATCACCTTGACTATAAAAATAAAATAAATTTTAAAAAAGCAATTGAGAGGGCTGGGAAGGTGGCTCAGTGGTAGAGTGCTTGCCTTGCATGCATGAGGCCCTGGGTTCAATTCCTCAGTACCACATAAGGCAAAAGAAAAAAGCCAGAAGTGGCACTGTGGCTCAAGTGGTAGAGCATTAGCCTTGAGCTGAAGAGCTGAGGGACAGCGCCCAGGCCCAGAGTTCAGGCCTCACAACCAGACCCAAAAAAAAAAAAAAGAGTGTTTTTTTTTTAATTGATAACAGTCCAAAAACAGGAAACCCAACTTTAGGAACAATTAACCATCATCCTACAAAGATAAAATCTAAATCCAGGAAATGTATGCAAACACCAGTAGATTCTTTCCATCCCTTTTGTATCTTCATCTTCCATTTCTACCTTTTTCAAAATATTGAAAGGCACAAAAATATGTTTATTTAACAAAGTAACTAAATTAAATCACCATAAATTTTGTCTTTCTTATTGCTTTTTCCTTTGAGATATTTTCCCACTAATTATCCATTATCCCAGTAATTATCAATTAAAAAGTCTTGATGAATCCTCAATTATAGCTTGTCATATAAAAACATATAATGCCTATGAATATAACTCATAACTTGAGTTATACAAAACCAAAGTGTCCTGCTAAGACACTTGCATTACACTGAATCTTCTTTAAGCAGACAGAAGACCATCTTTTGCACTGACATAAACTTGTAGTTCATCTAATACTATAAAATAAATACATAAAGTAATAGATCATCTAAAATTTTCCATATTTTTGTATGTCATCAGATTTGTCTTTTTTATGTGTCTTTGCCTTCCTAGTTATAGCATTTATTCTTAACAACTTGCAAATATCATTTAAATTTTTGCTTTAATTTGTGCTCAATTATTTAATTAAATTCTTAATTGATAAATAAAATATGTATGTGTTTATGGTACACAAATAATGTTTTAACTATGTAAAAATTGTGAAATTATTAAATAAGCTATTAATATATCCATCACTTCACATATTTATAAGTTTGGGAAGTGACAGCACTTAAAAATCTGTATTCTTGGGCTGGGAAGGTGGCTCAGTGGTAGAGCGCTTGCCTTGCATGCATGAGGCCCTGGGTTCGATTCCTCAGCACCACATAAGCACAAAGAAAAAAGCCAGAAGTGGAGCTGTGGCTCAAGTGGTAGAGCGCTAGCCTTGAGCTGAAGAGCTGAGGGACAGCGCCCAGGCCCAGAGTTCTGGCCCACGACTGGACCAAAAAAAAAAATCTGTATTCTTGGTGATTTTTAAGGAAATATTATTAATGATTATTAATTGTGGTCTCCTTGTTGTATAATAGAGCTCTCAAACATTCTCCTTGTCTAATCCTTCTGTCTAATCCTGTGTCCTTAGACCAACATTGCCTCAGTGTTACCAATACATTAGTCACCAGTAATTACTACTCTACTCCATTTCTCTGAGTTTGCCTTTTTTTATTGTCAAAGTGATGTACACAGGTTACAGTTATATAAGTAGGGTAATAAGTACATTTCTTGTCAAACTTGCTACCCCTTCCCTCATTTTTCTCCTACTTTCCCTCCCCCCACTACCTACTCCCAAAAGTTGTACAGATCATTTCCAACATATTCTCTTGTATATATTGCTATTCCATTGGTCCCCCTTATCCTTTGTCTCACATTCTGTTGCTCCCCTTCCATTCCCTATTCAAATAAACATACATACAATACCAGGGTGCCAAAATCAAGTACAGTGACAACAGGGGATATAACACAGGGAGAAGAACATACAAAAGAAACAAAAAAATCACATAGTACATTAAAAAACAACAATAACAAAGAAAAATCTCTTGTGTCCATGTCTTGGAGTTCATTTCACTTAGTGTCATATGGTCATATGCACTTAGCTATTGAGCTATTCTGCTCATCTGCTAATATTATCCTAGATGCATATTAATTATTGCAAATAAGAGAAATCATGGGACCTATGTTTCTTTGGGTCTGGCTTACTTCACTTAATATGATTTTTTTAGATTCCACATGTAAGAGGAGACAATATTTTATGTTTCTATATTGCTTTCATATGTAGACTATTATGAATAATGCTGCAATGAACATGATTTTGAGACATACCCAGGAGTAGGATTGCTAGTTCACATGGTAGTTCTATATTTAGTTCTTCTGGAAAACCTTTATGGCATTGGCCATATAGCTTTGCAATAGTGTGCAAGTGTGGCCTTTTGTCCATTCCCTCATCAAAATTTCTTATTGGGTAATATCTATAATAACAGATGTAAATTAATATCTCATTGTGGTTTTGAGAATTCAAAACAAATACAAAATAGCTGCTCCTAATTTCTTGAACTTTTTTTTTAATTGTGAAAATACTGTACAGAGGGGTTACAATTACATGGGCAAGATAGTGAGTACATTTCTTATCAAGCATTGTGGCCTCCTCCTTTGTTTACTCTTCCCATCCCCTCCCATCCCCCCTCCCCCTCCCACCTAATCCTCCCCCCCCAAGTTGTAAAGTTC
>NW_012267377.1:1408484-1429336 GCF_000151885.1 Dipodomys ordii | reverse complement strand
CTATTCAGGGTCTTTTATTGTTCCATATGAATTTTTGGATTGCCTCTTCTATTTCCTTGAAGAATGAGGTTGGAATTTTGATAGGTATCGCATTAAATTTGTAGATAGCCTTGGGAAGTATTGTCATTTTCATGATGTTAATCTTTCCAATCCAGGAGCATGGGAATTTTTCCCATTTTCTCCATTTGTAATAGCCCCACAAAAAATAAAATACCTAGGAATTAACTTAACCAAAGAAGTGAAGGACCTCTATGATGAAAACTTTAAAAACTTGAAAAAGGAAATCAAAACAGAACCTAGAAAATTTCTTGAACTCTTTTCCTCTTTCCTTACTCTACTGTCGAACTTATTGGTCACAGACTATTAAGCCTCTGTATCTTTCTGTTTTCTGCCTATATTTAAGCATAATTTAGCCTCCTTGGATATACAACTTTCCTCACAGAGATGGCATACTTATAAACTATTGTTGTAATTCTTCCAGAGCTGTCTTATCAATTAGATACTATAAGCACAGTACCTAATCCTCACATTACTTTACAGTATACAAAATATCTTAATTTTAATTTCTTTTAAAGTAAGAAGGAAAGTGAATGTAATTATAATGAATTATATAATAATTATTCTCATCTTTAAATCCATACAAAATAATTTTTATTGATTTCATAAATGAAAGAATCTACAATGAAAAAATGCCTAGGGCCCATAGAAATCATAATGACTTCTAAATTATCTAAGAGAATCTAATCCTAAATTCTCCCCCATTCAAAATGTCTTCTCAGCATACAAGACACTATGTTGAAAATGAACTTTATAACTTGTGGTGGGAAGCAGGGAGTTGGGGAGGTAGGAAGGGAAGGGATGGTAGGGGAAAAACACAGGAGGAGGTAACAATGCTTGATAGGAAATGTACTCATTACCTTACTCATATAACTGTAATCCCTCTGTACAGTATCTTTACAATAAAAAAAATGTCCACTCGGGTTTCCATAGGTAAATTCCAGACCAGAGGTGACTGAATAGTCATTTCAAACACTGATTTAGAGTGATGGTTATATAATGCACTAAACTTTTAAAAAATCAAGTTGTCACCTACATAGTATAAAGTTTATATGTAATATATTCCTCAAAAAAGTCACTTTTATTTTAATAAGATAATTAGCTATTCATGGGAGAATTTCATTGTGGCATTCCCAACAATGTAAATAATGCACTCCAGCCTTCTCCCATCATTCTCCTTTATCAATAAAATTAGTTTCTAAAAGGATATAAGTAAAAAGAAAAAGCAGAAACAAAGGTGTATCTAAAGACACAGAAAGATGAATTTCAAATAACTATATTTGTTTTGAGATTTGGAACTTTTTTGACAAAAATATGTTAAAACAATATGAGTTAATAGTTTGTTCTACCATAATAGGCTCATGTACATTTAGAACAATATGCAAGTATGGCAAAAGAACAGTGCCATCAGAAATGACAAAAGTCTCTATATGTGAAAATAATTATGGTGTTAACAAATGAACTTATTGTCGTATAATTAAGGGATCCTGGGTACAATTAAGAACAGGAAGGATACTGGAACTTCCCAAAGATATTTCTGTAAGCCACAACAGAAGAGTAAGAGCAAAAGAATAATTGGAACCACGTCCAAACCCACTTCCTAGTTATTTACCAATAGCATCTGAGAACACTGTTTAGATGCTGACATTAGACAATCTTGGATGAACAGCTTTAAATCATATTAAGACTAGAAGAAAATCAAAAGAATTTTATGACAAGGGTTAAAAGTTTATAGCCTTGAAACTACAAAAAGAAAATGGTGCCCACTACAAACCACATCCCGGCAATTCTTATGTCTCCACAATGAACAACTTAAAATGGTTTTGTTGTGGTCAATGCAATCATCTCTCAGCTAATAATTAGCTACTATTGAAATCAAGTATAATTTGTCTATTGTACACGAGATTGCTTTTAAGAACAGTACAAAATTTCATTTTTAGTAACTGACATTGAATGTAATAATCATTCATTATCCTATACAATCCAATCAAAACAAATAGAAAAGCCTGTTTTTACCACTGCATGAAATCTCAGTCTTTTTCCAGGCAGCTGAAATTAAGTGCAAGTGTAACATACTTAATGCAGGTAAACATTTATATTTTTTAAGATAAAATATTTTTTAAAAAACTGGTTTCCTATTATGCTACTTTGAAAAGTTTCTAAAAGTAGCATCTCTTGTTTATGTATAGCAGATTTTCATTTTTATTGGATTTTGGATCTAGAATGTATAGATGTTATCTTAAAGTGAAAGACAAAGTTAACTATGGTATCCCTACTATGAAGTTATATGATAATCAAATAATTGTGGCAAAATGCAATTTTGGTGTGATGGGGAGGGTGGTCCTGGGGCTTGAACTCCTGGGTGCTGTCCTGAGCAATTTTGCTCAAAGCTAGTACTCTACTACCTGAGCCACAACTTCACTTCTTGGTAACTAGAGTTAAAAGTCTCATGGTCTTTCCTGCCCCTGCTAACTTTGAACTGTAGTCCTCAGTTCTCAGACCTGTGAATAGCTAGGATTACAGGCATGAGTCACTGGTGCCTGGCTTGGATTTTTAACTTTTATCCAGTGTCTCAACCTACCTCAGGGTTTTCACAGCTAAAAAATTAGGAAAGGAAAGTACACACATACAGCAACTTCCCATATCTAGCATCTGTGATTCTCCCTGAAGGAGCAAGATCACTCCTTTGAGGAGAGATCTTTGATCTTTCTATTATACCACTAAAATTATATGACTCAAAGAGGCTGTTAAAAAAAACTCATACATAGTATTTCACCTTCAGCCATTCTGATGCTTTTTGAAAATTTCTATACACCTCCTTAATTTTGCCTAAGAGAAAAAAATCTCCAAAGCAGTGTTCCAAGTATACTATTTTCCCATGTATGCCATTTAAGTCTGAAATTCCCAACTGAGGTCTCTATGTCTAGAAAGTAATTTTTCCCACAGTAAAATGTCTCCTTGCACAAATTAGATATTTTCTTTTTTCTATCCTTGAAAAATTATCTATTCAGAATCAACTTCCACATATGGTACAGCATCTGGTTCAGATCCAGTTTTTTTTTAAAAAAAAAAGGAGGCAAAATGTCATGTTGAAAGTGACTTAACCCTTTTAATCCACTAGCTTAGTATTTACTACAATATAAATGAGAACTATCTAAACTAGGACTTCTTCATCTGGAGTCATAGAATTGTGAGAGTTAATTGAGTAGACACACACACACACACACACACACACACACACATATACATATATTGTGTGTATCTTTATTTCCATCAATCTCCAACTAAAATTCAGCATTTTCTTCAGTTATGCACATAGACAACAAAACTTCAAATTATTTTTATCAGTATCCCTGATTTGATCACCAACAAATATTAAACATCTTTTCATATATTTGTTATTGAAGATTTTTTAAAATATCATTTATGTTCAGAATAATAGTATTAGGCTCCTTTTTATATCTAGTGATTAACATGTGAATAAACATTGAATACATATGTGATAACACAGAAATGATCTTACTTTGGGATCCTAATTTCTCCATTTTATAAATTTAAAAGAATCATTCCAAGGTAAACACCACCAGACTACCAAGAGTCCCTGGCACGCATGAATACATGCACACACACAGAGGTGAAGACACTCAAGTAAAAAGAAGTTACAGAGCTGGATATTTGTGGCTTACAATTATAATCCAGACTACTCAGAAGGGTGAGATCTGAGGATCAAGGTTCAAAGACACCCTGGGAAGACAAAGTAGTAAGATTTATCTCTGATTAACCAGTAAAAAGCTGGGAGTGGAGATGTGCCTTAAGTAGTACTCCACCAGCCTTGAATGGAAAAAATAAAATAAAAGAGTTTGAGATCCTGAGTTCACTTGAATACCAAAAAAGTTAAAAAGGAGGAGGAGGAAAAAGAGCAAGAGAAAGAGGAGCAAGAGGAGGAGCAGGAGGAGGAAGAGAAAGAAATGGAGGAGGAGGAAGAAGAAGAATTGAAGGAAGAGGAGGCAGAGGAGGAGGATTTAATCTAAGAAGGTATCACCCAAACAAATGTTTTTACATGATCATCTCAAATGTACCTGAGAAGATAGCAGATTACAATCGATGAACAGTCCTCTTCCAGTTCTGTATCTCTGTATCAGTCCGGCCATGATGGCTCCGTAAGCATACAGGCCAGTAGCCAGATCAGTCATAGCCACTCCTGGACGAACTGGATCTCCATCCTGATGTGAAGATTGGATTGGGAAAAGCAGAGGATATTAAACATTAAACCACCATATGATTTCCCAAATATTCTGAGATTACATGAAAATTACATAAAAATTATATATGCAGGTATATGCACAAATTAACACAATAAATTATGGAGATATCTGTTGGTGATGAGAATATATTTATTTTTATTGTTACTATCAAGGAGATATAAAAAGGGGTTACAGTGACATAAGCCAAGTAATAAGTATATTTCTTTTTTAACAGTGTCATCCCATTCCTCGCTTTCCCACAGCTATTCCTTCCAATACCTCCTCCACAATTAGTATATTTCATTGTCAGCATTGTGTAGTGAGTTCACCCTTTGTCTCACTTACAAACAAGTCAAAAGGTACAGAAAGCAAGATAGCTGCTGTTAATAAACACCACATATATTCTGTTTATATCACCAATTTCTCTCCTAAGCTCCTACTAACCAAGTTAAAACAAACCAAATGAAATAAAGATTTAAAAAACAAAACAACTAAATTCCTTGTCAGTGTATTTCATTGTCTTCAAACCCAAAAAAATTAAATTTGAACAAATTGAGTCAATTTGTTAGGAAAGAAAGTAAAGCAGTACTTTTCTCTCATAGGTTGAATCTCTGAAAAAAAAAACAGAAACCACAAAAATAACAAACAAACATACATACATACATAGATACCTGATATATGTAGATTATATCTATTATATAGATATACCTATATATGTATGTATAATATGATATAAAACAGAATTTTATGAATACATCTAGAACAACAACATTTTATCATTTGCAAATAAATATATGGGCCATTTACATATATACACAATCAAACTAACTAAAGTATAGTATATACAAAGGAAGATTTCCACCCCTCTGAACAATTAACAGACAGCTAATGAAGGAGTAAGGAGGCTTATTAACAGTACAAATACTAGGAAGCTGAGACATGTCATGGCTCAGGGGTAGGACTTTAGGGGACGGAGGCAGATGAATGGAGAAAGGGATGGTGAGCAGATACAAGTATAATATTCAATGTACACATGTGAAAATGGAGCTAGGAAACTATTGAGGTTGGGATAGATGGGAGGGAGAAAGAATGATGGAAGGGGTAACAATGAGCATGATACATTCATTAACTGACATGATGAATTAAACCTCTTTATACAACTATTTTAAGATAATAAAATAATTTTTAAAGAAAGCACAAAATCTAGTTTAATTTCCTTATAGATATGCTAATGGTTGGCAAATATCCTATTGGCATTTTCTTTAAGAGGAATGCATAACTGTCTATAAAAGCTTTTGGCATGAAAATTCTTATTTCAGAGTACTATGATAAGCCTAAAACCTATAGGTAGAGGAAGAGATATGCATGGCATGAACCATGTAACAATCCAGGTTGGAAATGGAGTCATTAGAATCAATAATATAATGGAGTAATGGAGTCAATAATGCTGTGTTGTAATAGACAACTCAAGTCTTTCATGAAGGATATTATCTACTAGTCTGGGTTTGACAGTGTTGTCTATCATAAAAGGGAAATTCCAGTAACCTTTCTCAACATTCAGAACCACTCTTTGTTTTACATGTCCTTATTATTGCTTATATTCTTAAAATTGTAAATAAAGTTTAACACTGGATAACAACTCCAATTCACACTAATCTGATTTGACAATCTAATCTTTGTTTTACATGTAAAGCTATTAGAAGATGGCTTGACACCCAAGAAGTCTTCTGTACAAACCAGCAGTCAGTGTATCTGACATTTTCTACATTTTGCTACTTTAAATTTTGTTAAGGCTTTCATTGCACAAACTATCTAAAAAGCTCACACTTCATATTTCATCTGGTTGACACATTCATTCATTCATGCCCTTATTCGGTAATTCTAGCTGCTGTTGAATCATTTTTAGAAATGAGTTTCCTTTCCTGCAACCTATGTGTACACCGTGTTAGTTCTCTTACAAGAGTACTAAATGATGTTTTAAAATATATATATATATAAATGTTGGACTGTACAATAGCCAAAAGTTTTCCCCTGCTTTACAATGCAATTTCCAGGTATATATTGTCAGGAAACCTGGGATTATCTGGCAGCCTTCATTTTTGTCAAAATTTTATAGAAATTGAATTATAAACTTAAAGTTCAGTTTTTCATTGGGATTGAAGGTGACTGTATTAAGAGAGACAATTTCAAACTTAAGTTTATAATAGCTCTACTCTCACTATAAAATAAATATAATTATATTTTATCCTCTAGAGTTCTCATACCATAAGAATAACTAAAATGATAAACTCTTTACATTGTATTTTAAATTTCCTAAAAGTAAAGATTATGCCTAATATATATTTTTATTGAAAAGATACAATTACAGTTACATGAGTAAGGTAATGAGTACATTTCCTATCGAGCATTGTTACCCCCTCCTTTGTTTTTCCCCTACCATCCCTGCCCTCCACACTTCCCCAACTCCTCCCTCCCCAGCCCAAAGTTGTAAAGTTCTTTTTCAACATAGTATCTTGTACATCTCATTGTTATAGTGGGTCAACCTGTATCCTTATTTCAGCATCTTGTTATTTCCCTTCCCCTCCCCAAATTAGAAAAATGTATATACAAGTTGAAGGACACCGGAATCAAATACAGTGAAAACAGGGGGTATACCATATCACATAGCACATTATAAGTACATTCAAAACAACAGCAAGAAAGAGAAAACCTCTCATGTCCTTATCTTGGGGTTCATTTTGCTTAGCATCATCTTACACAATCATAAACAAGGCCATACTAAAGCTACCAGCACAACTATGTTTATCACAGCATTATTTACCATAGCTAAGATATGGAACCAACCCAGATGCTCTTCAGTAGATGAATGGATCAAGAAAATGTTTTATATATATATACACAATGGAATTCTATGCCTCCATCAGAAAGAATGACACTATCCCATTTGTTAGGAAATGGAAAAACTTGGAAAAATCACAGTAAGTGAAGTAAGCCAGGCCCAAAGAAACATAGGTCCCATGGTTTCCCGTATCTGCAATAACTAATATATGTCCAGGACAAGCAGCAGAGGTCAAAAGCTATGTACATATGAATATATGCCTAACATTCTGAAGCATCATCACATTATTCAAAATTTTAACATGAGATGTGTGGATATTAAGTAAACATTAATAACAATAAATAAATTACAAATATTGATATCATGTCACTCATGTATTAGAGACAACATTGTCCATGAGTTAAATGATTATTTGTGCCAAACAACTGAAAGAGGCCTAATAGCAGACTTTAGATTCAGAAATACAAATAGGTTGAAAATAAAAATATAGAAAACATATATAATTCAAACAGCAGCCATAAGAAAGCTAAAGTGGCCCAATTAGTACTGGATTTTATAATTGCTAGAGAAAAGAGTTTTTTGTTTGTTTGTTTGGTTGGTTTTTGGCGGTCGTAGGGCTTGAATTCTGGGCTTGGGCACTAGCCCTGAGCTCTTCAGCTCAAGGCGAGAGCTCTACTGCTTGAGCCACAGCACCGCTTCCGGTTTTCTAATGATTTATTGTAGATAAGTCTCACGGGCTTTTCCTTCCCTGGACTGGCTTTGAACCATGATCCTCAGATCTCAGCCTCCTGAGTAGCTAGGATTACAGGCGTGAGCCACAGGCGCCCGGTGAGAAAAGAGATTTTTTTTTTAAATCAAAAAGGCTCAAAGTATTATAAAGACATAAAAGTTATAAGCATATATGTTACCTGACAGAAATGACAAAATTTGAAAAGGAAAAAAAAGCTTTGAAAGAAGAAATAAATAACCCAAGAAAAAATAATATTAAGAATGATAATAGGAAACTTCAGTAGGAAAGTATGAATAGTAGATGAAACAAGTAAATAGAAGATAAATAATAAGATATTTGAAAAAAGTTGCCGGGCACCAGTCCCTCACATCTGTAATCTTAGCTACTTGCGAAGCTGAGATCTAAAGATCAGAGTTCAAAGCCAGCCTGGGAAGGAAAAGTCAGTGGGACTCTTTCTTATCCTTAAAAGGCCAAAAGAAGAGCTGTGTCTTGGGTGGGAAAGCACTAGCCTTGAGCAAAAAAGCTCAGAGACAGTGCTTGGCCAGAGTTCAAACCCCATTTCAAGCCCCATTACCAGTAGAAAAGAAAAGAAATTTAAAAGAAGTTAATTCATAATCCAGAATGTAGCTCACCTGTAGAGTTTTTACCTTGCATCCATAATTTCCTAGTTAGATCACCAGCACCAAAAAAAAGGAAGAAGGAAGAAAGAAGAGGTGGAGGAAAAGAAGAAGGAGGAAAAGGAGGAGAAGGAAGAGGAGGAAGAGGAGAAGATGGATGAGGAGGATGGAGGTAAAAGGGAGAACAACAAGGAAGAAGAAAGAAAAAAAGAATTGAATTCATACGAGATACATTTGCAAATCACAATGGGATAAAATTAGTGACAAAGTACCTTTGGAAAACTCAAAACTATGTAACAGCAACACAGTCCCAAAATATTAGTAAGTAGCAGCAGAAATAACACAGGAAATGAGAAAATATTTTGATATGAATGAAAATAAAAGTACAAGAGTTTGTAACTTACAGAATGCAACTAAAGCACTGTTTGTGGGACATTAATATGTCTGCATTTAAAAAGAAGAAAGATCTCAGATCAATAGCCTACCTTTATTCCATCTTAAGAATAAACTAAAACTGAAGCAAGAGAGAGGAAGGAAATAATACAGATTTGAATAAAAAATTTTAAAAAGTAAAAATAATAGAAAAGCAATACAGAAAATCTTTCTTACGTCAGTTCTCTAGAAAGACAAATTTGGTAAGAAAAAAAAATTAGCTTAATTTTCAAAAAAAAGAGTTAAATAACTGAAATCAGAAATAAAAGAAAGAACATCACTACTGTAGTGACATTTCAGAATTAAAAAGGAGGGTATGGGCATAATAAAATGCTTTTTTCCCAGATTCACTGGAGGCAGAGGTAGTAGGATCTTGGTCTGAAACCAGCCTGGCTAAAAGCATAAAACTTCATAAAAAAATAAACTAGGGCTGGGAAGGTGGCTCAGTGGTAGAGTGCTTCCCTTGCATGCATGAGGCCCTGGGTTCCATTCCTCAGTACCACATAAGCAGAAAAAACTGGAAGTGGTATACTGTGGCTCAAGTGGTAGAGTGCTAGCCTTGAGCTGAAGAGCTGAGGGACAGCACCCAGGCCCTGAGTTCAAGCCCCATGACCAACAAAACAAAAAAAAAAAAAAACTAAAAGGTAAAGGACAAGGATGTGACTAAAATAGTAGAGTATTTGCCTAGCAAGTGAGGTCCTGAGTCAATTGCCAGTACTTATTTTAAAAAATTATATGGAAAACTATTAAGAACTGCATGCCAAACAAATTGGAAAAATGAAATTATAAATTCCTTTAGAAAAGCTTAAAATCCTAGCTGAGATCTGAGGATCATGTTTCAAATCCAGCCAGAGTAGGAAACTCAATAAAATGTTTATAATAAACCATCAAAACTCCAAAAGTAGAGCTGTTGCTCAAGTGGTAGAGTATTAGCCTTGAGGAAAAAGTTCAGAGACAGTGTTCAGGCCCTGAGTTCAACCCCCAAGACCAGTGGGCATATGTGCGTGCGTATGCACGCATGCATGCACACACACACATACACACACATCCTAAAAACATAAAGTAATGGAACTAAGGACTATATAGAAAAATGAATATACAAACCTTAACTAGAAAGATTGAATTTATGATTATAAATCTTCCACAAGAGCCATGTGCAGATGGCTCATACCTGCAATCCTAGCTGCTCAGAAGGCTGAGATCTGAGAATCATGGTTTAAAGCCAAACTTGACAAGAAAGTCCATGAGACTCTTATTTTCCTATTAACTACTAAAAATCTGGAAGTCAAGCTGTGGCTCAACTGGTAGAACATTATCCTTGAGCGAAAACGCTCAGGGACAATGTCCAGGCCCTGAATTCAAGCCCCAGGACTGGCACACACACACACACAAAAAAACATAGGTTTGGTAGTGGTGGTGGTGATGGTGGTGGTGGTGGTGGTGTTTGTTTTTGCTTTGGAGGTTTTATTGAAGGGGAGGGTAAAGAGGAGGAACAGAAAAGGAGGGAGGAAGGGTGAATGAATGTAATCATGCTATTCAGTATACACTTTGTGGAAAATAACCTATATAACTTGTGGGCAGGAACAGGATGGGGAAACTGGAGGAAAGTAAAGAAAGGGGTGACATTTAAAAAAAAGGGAGAAAGAAATGTATTAATTATGAAATGGCAGCCTCTTTGAATAACACTTTAATGATAACAATGAAATTAATTTTTAATGATGCACAGAATAAAACTGAACCCTCTCCTCACAGTAAGTACAAAAATTAACTCTCAGCCAAGCACCGGTAGCTCACGCCTATAATCCTAACTACTCAGGAGGCTGAGATTGGAGGATCACAGTTCAAAGCCAGCCAAGGCAGGGAAGTCCATGAGACTTATCTCCAATTAAACACCAGAAAACCAGAAGTGGCACTGTGGCTCAAGTGAGATGAAGAGCTGAAGGACAGCACCCAGGCACAGAGTTCCTCCCCACAACCAACCAGAAAAAATAAATAAATAACTATCAAGCTATTAAAGCCCCCAACAACAAATCCTCAAAGAAACAACTGCCCAATAAGTAAGTGGGCTACAGACTTGAAGAGAAACTTCTCTGAAGAGGAAATAAGAATGGTCAATGGACACATGAAGAAATGCTCAACCTCTCTAGCCATAAAAGAAATACAAATCAAAACAATGTTGAGATTCCACCTCACCCCAGTTAGAATGGCTAGAATCAAGAAATCTAATAACAACAGATGCTGGAGGGAATGTGGCCAAAAGGGAACCCTACTGCATTGTTGGTGGGAGTGTAAACTTGTTCAATCACTCTGAAAAGTAGTATGGAGATTCCTCAAAAGACTCCACATAGAGCTCCCCTATGACCCAACAATCCCACTTGTGGCCATTTACCCAAATATGGAACCAACCTATATGCTCCTCAGTAGTTGAATGGACAGAGAAAATGGTGTGTGTGTGTGTGTGTGTGTGTGTGTGTGTGTGTGTGTGTGTGTGTGTGTGTGTAATTCTATGCCTCCATCAGAAAGAATGACACTACCCCATTTGTTAGGAAATGGAAAGACTTGGAAAAAATTGTATTACGTGAAGTAATCCAGGCCCAAAGAAACATAGGTCCCATGGTTTCCCCTATTTGCAATAACTAGTATATGTCTAGGACAAATAGAAAAGGTCAGTAGCTATGCAGATATGACCATATAAGATGATGTTAAGCGAAATGAACCACAAGATAGGGATACAAGTGGTTTTTTCTTGCTTGCTATTGTTTTTAACATATTTATAATGTACTGTGTGAATTTTTTGTTTCTTTTATATGTTCTTCCCCCATGGTATAACCACTGTTTTCACTGTATTTGATTCCCATGCCCTGCATCTTGTATATACATTTTTCTAATTTGGGGAGGGGAAGGGAAATAACAAAATGCTGAACTAAGGATACAGGTTGACCCACTGTAACAATGAGATGTACAAGACACTATGTTGAAAAGGAACTTTACAACTTGGGGGTGGGGGAAAGTGTCAGGGAGGTGTTGAGGGAAGGGGTGGTAGGGGAAAAAACAAAGGAAGAGGTAACAATGTTTGATAGGAAATGTACTCATTACCTTACTCATGTAACTGTAACCCTTCTGTACAGTATTTTTACAATAAAAAATATATTAAAATATTTTTAAAAGCTAGGGGGCATAGCTCAGTGGTAGACCATTTGCCTAGCACTGTAAGTACTCAGTTCAATCTCCAGCACCCCAAAAAAAACTGAGTTCTACTTGCATGTTGTTTGTGAGAATGTAAGTTCATACAGTAATTATTAAAGAAAAATTAATATTTTTATGTTTTAAATTTTAATTTTTTATGTTTATAATTTTTAAAGAAAAAACTGGAAGTTCTTCACAAAACTAAAAATATAATTATCATATGACCAAGCAAACCCAATTTGGGGTATCTATCCAAAGATGACATCTATTCAGCAAAGGGTTATCTGCATGCCCATCTTCACTGCAATACTATTCACAATGAGCAAATTATAGAATCAACATAAGTGTCCATCAGTAAATTAATGGATAAAGAAAACATGATGCATATACATAATAAAATCAGATTCAGCCTTTAGAAGAAAACTGGGTCTTTTGCAACAACATGGAAAGAATTAGAGAGCATTACAATAGGTGGAATAGCACTTGTTCACATACAATTAAACTCAGAAATAACCAATGATTACCTAGGCTAGAGGTTGGGGAGTGGCAGCGTAGGGATGATGGCCATAGGTACTATGGCCATGGGATACCAGAGAGTATTCAGCTAGTAAGAAGGAAGATACTTGTTTTTGAGTTCTATAACACAGCATAATGGATAATAAATATTATACATTTTAAAATTGCCAAGAAATTAAATTTCAAATGTTCTCCAACAAAATAATGAATATTTCAGGCAATGAATATATTAGCTGGCTTTAATTATTCCACATTGCATAAGCAAATTGTAACATCACTTTGTACCTCATACACATATACAACTATAAACTGCCAGTTTACAATTTAAAAATAAAGTTCACACTGAAGAATAGACCAAAACAGAAAATCTAGAATTATAAAACAGAAGAATAAATCTTTAGGATCTCAGATTTAGCAATGGTTTCCTAGAGCTATGATACCACACTATAAAAATCCATCATAAATAAATCCCTGTCATTATTGTCACAATGCCAGAGGAAAAAAGGAAATAAAAACATGTTAGTATTTATTATGCAGGAAGCCCCACAGAGAACCACATTGTCACTATGAAGTAGCTATTTCAGTGCAGTAAAACAGAATCTGAGAAGAGATGGGTTAAATGCAAACATGACATTTTGGTCCACATATGAAGCTCCAGTGGTGCCTTGTGCTCTGCTAATAAAACAAGGACTCCCTTCTCCTTAAATTTAGAATAAATGGGGTGTTCATGTCACCTTATACAAACTAGCACAGGGATTCATCACTCCGAATTCTTAATAAAAAATACCTCTGAGGGAAAAAAAAACTTCTGGGGATGAAATTAAACTTGTTCAACAAATGCCCTAGCATCTCACCACAATTTATTGGAAGAAGTAGATTTAAACTGATACATAAACTGTTAGAAATCGAGAAATATTTTTACTTTACAAAATTGTAATTCTTAGAACTCACAGTGCTATTTTTATTTTTTATAGTTATTCAGACTGCGTTTTAAATGTATTTAGATCTTTCAATTCATGTAAATCCTTTGTAAAGGATAGTTGTCATCATCAGAGATATGTCTCTAATCAACGAAGACTGCAAGGGAAGACACTCTAGTTAAGACTTTAGACATATCAATGGGAGGAGACAAACTAAACACAAATATTGAGTCTTCTAATTATTCACTTTCCATACTCATTCATAGATCCTTTTATTGTCTCCACTCAGTATGATGCTTTCCTACATTCTCTCATTCATGTTCTCAAAAACTAACCAAAATATAAAACCATCTGAATGCTAATGAAAAACTAGTGAGATCTAAATGAACTTAGTTAATGTATTTCTCCATTTTGTGAAATGTTAACATTAGAAGAAACTGAGTCAAAGGTATAAAAACTATAAGATTTTGGGCTGGGAAGGTGGCTCAGTGGTAGAGGGCTTGCTTTGCATGCCTGAGGCCCTGGGTTCGATTCCTCAGCACCACATAAGCAAAAAGAAAAAAGCCGGAAGTGGTACTGTGTCTCAAGTGGTAGAGCGCTAGCCTTGAGCTGAAGAGCTGAGGGACAGCGCCCAGGCCCAGAGTTCAGGCCCCACAACCGGACCCCAAAAAAAAAACTATAAGATTTTTACAAGTTTTTATTTTTGTAATTAAAAATGTTAAAAATAAAATCTGAAATATTTCTTTGAAAATTAAAATTTAATTTTCATGAGGCAGGGATTATTAGTTTTATTTTAGCAACACACATAATCTACGGAAAAAAGGGGAAAAAGTATATAATTACTTGTAAAGATGTTGTTCTATGTCTTTCCCTTTACATCAACATATCCTAAATCACAAACTTAAAGAAAAATAAATACTATTTCCCATACACAATTTAAGACTATTTAACATTTTCATTAATATCTACTATAATTGTTATAATAATGAAGTTCAGAATTTGCTAAATGGAATAGAATAGAAAAAGAAAGGAAGAAAGACAAGTTGTTTTTCTAAATTATTATTTAAACTCCTGTTTTTTAAAAAATAATATAAGAAGTTGCAAATAATCCTGGCATATGTTCAAAACAAGGAATCTTTTAAGTTATGTTATTCAATATAATTACTTCATAAAAATTTAAAATTTTTTCCCTTTAAAGTAGTTGACTTAATTTCTATTTTTAATAAAAGTATCTGTGTCTATATCATATTTTAGTTTTTTACTGAGTCATTCATTAAATTAACATAATCTACAGAAATTTTTGTTTTTATCTTAGGGACAATATTTTTTCTCTTTTGTTATTTTATTGTGAAGACAGAGGGGTTACAGTTATACGAGTAAGGCAATGCGTACATTACTTGCAGATCATTGTTTTTTTTGTTTTTTGTTTTTGTTTTTGTTTTTGTTGGTTGTGGGGCCTGAACTCTGGGCCTGGGCGCTGTCCCTCAGCTCTTCAGCTCAAGGCTAGCGCTCTACCACTTGAGTCACAGCGCCACTTCCTTGCAGATCATTGTTACCCCTTCCCTTCCTTGTTGTTGTCCCACTATCCTTTCCCTCCTCCACCTTCCCTCCTCCTCATCCTCCATCCTCCCCTCCCCCAAAGCTGTAAAGTTCATTTCCAATATACTGTCCTGTGGGTATCCTTGTTGCAATAGGTCATCCTGTGTCCTTGTTTCAGCATTTTGTTATTCCCATCCCCTCCCCAGATTAGACATATGTATATACAAGATGCAGGGTACCAAAAATCAAGTACAGTGACAACAAGGGATATGCCATAGGGGAAAGAACATACAAAGGAAACAACAAAAAAATAAAATAAAATCACATCGTGCATTTAAAACAATAACAATAAAGACAGACTTCTTGTGTCCATATCTTGGGGTTCATTTCACTTAGCATCATCTTATATGGTCATATGTACCTGGCTTTGAGCTTTTCAGCTCATCTTTATAAGATTATCCTATATGTATACTAATTATTGCAAATAAGGGAAATCAAGGGTCCATAAATTTTTAATTTCAAATTTTAAATTTTTAATGAATGGTTTTCAGATATTCTTCCAGCATTTAACTGTATAACCTTTGGAAAATTCTTAGCCTTCCTTTGGGTTTTTTCCTCAATTATCAAATATGGCTAAGCAATAATACTCACATAATTTTTTTTGTTGTTTTTTTTTTTGGTCAGTCCTGGGGCTTGAACTCTGGGCCTGGGCGCTGTCCCTCAGCTCTTCAGCTCAAGGAGAGTGCTCTACCACTTGAGCTACAGCGCCACTTCTGGTTTTCTGGTGGTTTATTGGAGATAGGAGTGTCACAGTCTCTCCTGCCTGGGCTGGCTTTGAACTGCGATCCTCAGATCTCAGCCTCCTGAGTAGCTAGGATTACAGGCGTGAGCCACCAGCGCCCGGCTCACATAATTGTTTTATATGTGAATTAAGTAAGAAAAATGTGCATTTAAAAAAGTACTTTGTGAGCCAGGCACCAGTAGTTCATGCCTGTCATCCTAGCTACTCAGGAGGCTGAGATCTGTATATCTCAGTTTAGCCCATGGCATAAGATTCTTATGTCCAGTTAACCAACAAAAAGCCACAAGTAGAACTGTGTGGCTCAAGTGGTAGAGCACTTGCCTGTCAAGGGACAGATCCCAGCCCAAGTTCAAATCCAGTATCAGCATTTAAAAAAGCACCTTGTGAATGTTAAAAGCAACAGAAATGATAAATGAGATTTTTTGTAAGAACATGGTATGGATCTGGGTGACCCATCAGAATAACATTACAACTTCTCAGAAGAGAGAGGCAAGATGAGACTCTCATGCAAGTCATAGCAGAGGGGATGGATGTGAGAGACACTTAGAAACTTGAATTCCTAAGTTTGTATCGATTAGTTGTGGGAGAGCAGCAGAAAGGCAAGGCAAGGGAAAGGAAAACGGAAAGGGAAAGGGAAAAAACAGGAATTTTGGAGACACAATCAATAGGAAATGAAGTTCCTTAATATGAAGGTAATATTTTCATTGCAAAAACTACTATTAACATGGCTTGCAGCCTTAATCAATAAGAGCACGTGAGGAAGATTAAAAGAGGACTTTAGGGCTCACAACACAAGATCATCAAGTCCCTTCCTTTACTTTTCACAGGCTCAGACACTGTAACTATACAGCATCTTCTCTACACCTTCCATTCCAAGCATAAGCCACTCCAACCATTCCTGGGTGCAAAAACATACTAGCAGTGGCATTCATCTACAAATTTCCCCCAAAGGAACTCTGAGTGAAATAATTTCCTTTTATTGGCCAAAACATGGAACTCAAAGTGAAGTTTACTCCCTTTTTACCCTCACTCCTATGTAAATAGGCATAACAAAACCTACCACCTAGGTTCCTCAGTGACACCAAGATGTCTGATATAAATCATTTTTCTATAACCCAAAAAGATTATAGAGTTCAATTCCCTTATTAGCAAAACAAAGGAGCAGAAAACTGTATTTGTTGCTTAAAGAACAGTCTCTGCTGCTCAGTGTCAGATTCAACACTGCAGTGCACTAAAGTTAGGCTATGTGTGGTAAACAGTCCCAAAAGAAGGGTCTTCCTGTTTCACCTAGAGACTGGAACCAGAAGAATATTTCACTTAGTCACATTTTGAAGGTTTGAAGCTCCCAATCCATCATGCATTCACAGAACTCCAGCTCAACCTCATCAAAACACAGGCAAGAGGCCAAAACATCACAAAGTGGGACCCAGGGGATAGAAGAAAAGAAGACAACTGAGACCATAAGGGGCAGGAGAAAGAAAAACCTCTCTGAATCATCCCAGGATGAATTCACCACATCAGATAGGTGACTGACTCCACTAAAATGGAACATGCTGATTGATAGGTGACATTCTCTAAATCCCTCTTTCCATAATTCATTACCTAACACTGTCCGTTTCTTTCTAGTAATAGGTTAAACCTTTCTGCTCTTCTAAACTTTAAAGTTATAACTTAGTTATAACTGGATTTATAAAATATAATACCTATAGGGCACTTTCAAAACTATTATCTAACTAGCTGTTTAAAACAAGCATTAAATGCAAGCAATTCTTATTACAGATAATGTGCTAAGGAACAATTAGATTAAGAAAATACAGTAAGAGTTTACAATTATTTAGTAGAGAAGTCAAGTGGATATCCCAGATCCAATGACCCAAATCTGTTGCTTTGACCATTTTTCTAGGTTCTTTTTCCTTCCTTAATCAAAGCTTCATTATCAGGTTTGGATTCGTAACTTGGTTGTAGTCAGTAAAACAGTACGAAGTTCTCTCCAGGTCTCCCTTATCTCCACAATATACATGTAACGTTTATTCAGATTTATTAAAAAGTTGCAAACATAAGTTGTCACATTTAACACTCAGCAGTAATGCTATATGGCACCAACATTATTTCTACATTGCAGATTATGAAAGAAATATTTAGATAACAAAGTAACTCATCAAATTAACTTCGCAAAATGGAAACTAGCTGAAACTCAGGAATTCTGATCCAAAAGCTTCTGTTCTGCTATCACTTCACCTCCATATTATCATTTTATCATGAGATTCAACCTTTCTCCTTTTCAGACCACTGCTAAAGAGCAAGAATTTTAAGTGTGTGAGCTGATTTGTCATTTCTCCAAGTACAGTCATGATAATGGCCAGCTTTCATATGGGATGGCTTTATACAACCTGAGTGAGTTTCAAACTATCTAATGCATCTACAGAGAAACATGTCCTATTGCAAAATTGTAGCCAAAATAAGTGAAAGAATCTGTTCATTGGGAACCTACATTAAAAAGTACACAAAATTAAGGATTTTCAAAATTTCTTAAAAACACCAATCACACTATTTTCATGGCTCTAGTAACTAAAAACCATCTAAATCATTTTGACTTAGCTCCCACAGAGAGATGCCCAAAATATCATCTAGCTGGCGGTCCTCATGAGTTTAAATAGGGTAAGACTGGGAAAAAATGGAATGAAAGATTGGAAAATGTGATATTTTTAAGGAACACAGTAGGACAGAGTTTGAAAAGCTATTTTGCTTCTATCCACATTGTTTTTCAAGAAAAAAAAAACCTTTTCTAGTTATAGTTTCTATGCTGGTTATAGTTTGCTGAGCTCTAACTTTCTGTGTTACGAATCAGAAAAACTAAAACAAATCTAATGGTTCTAGTTTATGAAACATGAAAACAGCATTCATGTGTGCCAAGATCTGTAAACCATCAATCCTACATTTAACAAACTCTCCTCTAAACTGTAAAACTATCTCAAAGGTTCATTTTGTCCAATATCCTGCCTTTAATACGTCATCTAACTAAGATGCCTATCCCTCTTTAGTTAAGTCTCCAGAAGATGGATAATAGTTACTTGGTTTTTATTATTTTGACGATCAGTACTAGAAAGAGAAAGAGGAGAGAAGCAACTTGGAAAATAGAACCATCCACTGTTTTTGGCTGATGAATGAGAAAAGTTGAATGACTCCAAACAGACTATATTCTAATGAAGGGGAGAAAGGGCTTCAGGAATCATGAAAGAGGTGACAGGACAGCAGAAGCACAAGAAGAAATAAATGAAACTGAGTAAAACAGCAAAACACTGCAAGCCCATTCTCAACTCTCCTTGCTGGGGAAGGGGGGGGTAACTAAAACACAAGAGCAACACAAGGCAAGGCAAAGGGCCTTAGCAACAGAACCACATTTCCAGCTACAGAATAAGTCCATAGCACCTATAAGCTGGAAATCCCCACTGTGTGGGAGAACAAGTGATTGGGAAGAAGAAAAGAGAATGGAGGAAGATGAATAATATCCAAATACATGGTATCTGCTATGAAGATGAAAAGAAAACTCACTGAAATCTGTGGAAAACAGGAATGAGAGGGGACAGACTGAAAAGGAGAGCAACTGAGTCTCAGATAAAGTACAACATCTGCCTGTGTGGAATATCATGACAAAATCCCTTTGTTCAATTGATACATTGGTTTATTTTTAAAAGACTACTTAAATCTTTAAAAAAAATAATTAAAATTTGAAGTATTGTATGACCCAGCAATCCACCAACAACATATCCAAAGAAAATGAAATTGATATCAAAGAAACACATCACACAACATGCATATTGAAACATTATTCAAAAGAATCAGCTGGGGCTGGAAATGTGGCCTCACGGTAGAGTGCTTGCCTAGCATGCATGAAGCCCAGGGTTTCTCAATACCACATAAACAGAAAAAAGCAGAAGTGATGCTGTGGCTCAAGTGGTAGACTGCTAGCCTTGAGCAAAAGAAGTTCAGGGACAGTGCTCAGGCCCTGAGTTCAAACCCCAGGACTGGCCAAAAAAAAAGATACAGAATCAATGTAAGAATCAATGTGCCCTGCAAAAGGAATTTTTAGAAATCTAAAGTCCAAAATGGGATTGCATGAAGCTGCAGAGCTTCTGCATGGACATAGCTAGCAAGATCAATAGAAAACCCAAGGATTGGGAGAAGATCTTCATTAGTCATACAACAGACAAGGGTCTCATATTTAGAATATACTTGGAACTCAAAAAATTGAATCCCCAACAAAAAATCCTCAAAGGAACAACTGCCCAATAAATAAGTGATCTGCATTGCAACAATGAGATGTACTAGTCGTTATGTCACAAACAAATTTTACAACTTTCGTGCGGGGGTGGGGGGGGCGGGGAGAGTAGGGGGGAAGATAGGAAAGGGAAACAAAGGAGGAGGCTACAATGCTTGATAAGAAATGTGCTCATTATCTTGCCCATGTAATTGTAACTCCTCTGTACAGTATTGTCACAATATAAATAAATAAATAAGTGGGCTGAAGACTTAAAGAGAAACTTCTCTGAAGAAGAAATAAGAATGGCCAATATACACAGGAAGAAATGCTCAACTTCTCTAGCCATAAAAAGAAATGCAAATCAAAACAACATTGAGATTCTACCTCACCCAGTTAGAATGGCTAGAATCAAGAAATCTAATAAGGGGAGAGGTCACAGGAAGATGGCAGAGGAGAAGCTGGAATCCGAACAAGCTCTCCCATAGAAAGCAGTTTTAAAGTTCCAGTGAACAGTCCTAAGCCAGAGAATCACACCAAGTGTGCAATCACAGGACAGAGAGTTAGACAAGAGAGGGAAAGCCAAGGCAAGAAGACACATATGAGCACTTGCCAGCAGCCGCCACGGCGACGGCCTCAGGGTCATGGCGGAGACTGCAGCTGGGGCCATACCTGAGCCCTCACACAGAGAGTCCGGGACGAAGGAGCCAGA
>NW_012267377.1:1387825-1400882 GCF_000151885.1 Dipodomys ordii | reverse complement strand
GGGGGGAGGGGGGAGGCTGGGAAGGGATGTGAAGGGTAAACCAAAGGAGGAGGCTGCAATGCTTGGTAAGAAATGTACACATTATCCTGCCCATGTAATTGTAACCCCTCTGTACAGTATGTTCACAAATAAAATTAAATTAAATTAAAAAAAAGAAATCTAAAAAGAACAGATGCTGGAGGGGATGTGGCCAAAGGGAACCCTACTGCATTATTGGTGGGAGTGTAAACTTGTTCAACCACTCTGAAAAGTAGTATGGAGGTTCCTCAAAAGACTCCACATAGAGCTCTCCTATTACCCAGCAATCCCACTTCTGGTCATTTACCCAAATGATCACAAACAAGACCATACTAAAGCTACCAGCACGACTATGTTTATTGCAGCATTATTTACCATAGCTAAGATCTGAAACCAACCCAGATGCCCCTCAGTAGATGAATGGATCAAGAAAATGTGGTATATATAAACAATGGAATTCTATGCCTCCATCAGAAAGAATGACACTACCCATTTGTTAGGAAATGGAAAGACTTGGAAAAAATTATGTTCAGTGAAGTAAGCCAGGCCCAAAGAAACATCAGTCCCATTGTTTCCCATGGTTTCCCTTATTTGTAATAACAATATATATCTGAGACAAACAGAAAAGTTTAGGTAAGATGATGTTAAGCGAAATGAACCCCAAGATAGGGACACAAGCGGTCCTTGCTATTTTTTCTAATGTATTTATAAGGTACCATGTGATTTTTTTTGTTGCTTTGTATGTCCCTCCCCCACAGAATAACCTGTTTTCACTGTATTTGATGTTGGTATAATTTGGGGAAGGGAAGGGAAAAAACAAGCCGTTTAAATAGGGATACAGGTGGACCCATAACAACAATGAGATGTACTTTACAATTTAGTCAAGGGTGGGGGCAAGAGGGAGGGCTGCGGGAGGGAATAGCTGAGGAGGTGGGAGGGAAGGGATGGTAGGGGAAAAAACAAGCAGGCAACAATGCTGGATAAGAAATGTAATCATTACCTTGCTCATGTTACTGTAACCCCTCTGTATAGTATTTTCACAAGAAAAAACTTACTAAAAAAAAAAGAAATCTAAAGTCCAAAGTAGCCATGGTGGGAGACAGCCCATGAGACCATGAGAGTAGATGGAATATATTTTAGCACGGGAGTAAATTTGTTCTACAGGTGCAAGTGTGCCCACCACCTTTCACTCACCTCTGACCCCCTGCTGCTCTTTCATTTTCCATCACGGAATGATATTACAAAAAGGCCCCACAATAAACAGAAGCTGATAACAGGAACTTGGGCTTCCCAGCCTCCAGAATCATGGGAACCAATAAATTTTGTTCATTATAAATTACCTAGCCTCTAATACTCTGTTGTAACAGAACAAAATAGATTTAAGACACACTCAATCAACAGATAAATGTATAAAGAATCACACACACACACACACACACACACACACATACACATTCATACACACAATGGAATACTATTTTTAGACTGAATACTACTCAGTCTTATAAACAAGTAAAATCTCTCAACTGCAATATGTTTGGATCTCAAGGATACTTTGTTAAGTGAAATAAGACAATGACAGAAAGATAAACATCACATGACCTTATAGTTGAAATCAAAGGAACTTTAACTTCATAGAAGAGAAAAGTGATTACCAAAGGCTGTGGGAAGGTCAGAGTATGTCAAATTTCAGTCAGATGGGGGAAAGAGTTTGGCTTTCTACCCAGTGGTACCACTGCCTAATCGTATGGTAAGAGTCTAGGAATATCCATTTTGTTCTCCATAATGGCTGTTCTAATTTATGTGCTCACCAATATCTATCATTTTACACTTTTTCAACTACAACATTTGTGTGTGCATGTGAGAGAAAGAGATAAAGTCTCACTATTAACACAGGCTAATCTTGAATTTACCATCTTCCTGCCTCAGCTTGCCAAATGCTTGGATTGCAGGCATGTATCACACCTGGCAAATACAACTACAACTTTTAAGAGATGTTTATCCTATTTTGTAGTTGAGGAAATTGAAGTTAGACAACTTGCTAATGCTATAATGAATAATTAGATGAACATTCAAATCCAGGTTTTCTGATACCAAAGACCACTGAAATACTATGAAATTTTGAGGTAGAATCAGGGTTGAGGCAAATAAATAAATGCACTTACAAGTACGTACTCTAAGTTGGGTGCTGGTGGCTCGTACTCAAAATCCTAGCTACTCAGGGGGTTTGGATCTGGGGATCTCACTTCAAAGCCAACCCAGAGTAAGAAAGTTCACCAGACTCTTATGTCCAATTAAATACCAAAAAAGCAGGAAGTGGTGCTGTGGCTCTACTGGTAGAGTGTTAGCCTGGAGCATAAAAAAGCTCAGGGACAGAATACAGGACCTGAGTTTAAAACCAGCACCAAAAATAAATAAATAAATAAAAAGGAAGAAGAGGACAACAATGACTTGTATAGAATGTAAACCACTTTGTACAACTACTTTAACCAAATAAATAAATAAATAAAATATTTACTAAGCAATGTATTTAAGTGTAAGTATCAAATATTTACAAGTAAAGACAAGAGAGGGGGAAGGAAGATAAAGGGAGAAATGCATCAATAGTAATTGTTTCTTATAGCATAAAATCAACCTAAGCTGTTTAATATGGAACATATTAGTTAATGAAGCATAAAATGACTCCAGCATCTTAAGGGTTTTCAAAATTCCTTATAGCAACCTCAAAAATATCTTCTGGCTAAATGAAACATTCAGCTAAATTTAAGCAATACCTCCCATACTACTAGTTACTTCTCTGTAATTCAATTAAATTCAATAAATATTTGCCTTAAATTAACAAGAATATTATTATCTCATCCTCTTAAAATTACATCTGCTCCTCATAACCTCTGAACATGGCCCATGTAAGCATAAGCGCATGCCTGGTTTGATGTTCACCAAATTTGAATAATAAGAACTTATAAATACTGAGATTAGGATCATTTCTATTATTTTCTGTATTGCTTAACTTTTTAGAACAAATATGTGTTGCTTATAAAATTAGTTGTAGAGATAAATTAAAATGAAATATAAATAAAACAGAAATTAAGTTACTCCACCATTAATCCTAACTAATCAATAGCCAGCTATGTTTAAACAGTGTCATCTTAGAAAAGTACATGAATTAAGGAAAAGCTGATTATTTAAAACAGCATGTTTGATTGCTTTTGTTACATATTAATATGTGTAATAAATAATATTGAGATCAAGAAAAATTATTATCTTGATGTTTTATAAGATAAGAAATACATTAAGGCCTGGTGCAGTAGCTCATGCCTATAATCCCAGTTACTTGAAAGATGACAGTCAGGAGAATGGTTCCAGACCAGCATAGGCAAAAAGTTATCAAGACTCCCATATCAACCAATAAGGAATGGTGGTACAGATCCGTAATCCCAACTATGCCAGAAATCGTAAGGAGGAGGATTGAATTTTGAGGCTGGCCCTGGGCAAAAACATGAGCAAGACACTATGTAAAAATAGAGCAAGCTAGGCACTGGTTGTCCTTGCCTGTAATCCTAGTACTTAGGAAGCTGAGATGGAGGAGATTGCAGTTAAAGGCAGCTCAGATATACACATACGCTATCATCTAACAATAATGAATACCGAGATTAGGAAGACCACAGATCAGGGAGAGCCCATGAGACTCCATGTCAGTGGAAGAATCTAGACATGATGGAGCATACCTATCACTCCAGCTATGGCAGGAAATGAAAAATAGGAGTATTGTGGCCAGGCACAGATCTAGACAGGAAGTAAGGCCCTGTCTCAAAACTAAACAGTACAAAAAATAGCCGGAGGTATGGCTTAGCCATAGAGCACCAGCCTGTGAGATTCTGAGTTCAAACTACTAATAATAGTAATAATAACAAAAGCAAAAAAAGGCTGGGGCATAACTCAAGTAGTAGAGTGCTTATCTAGCAAGCAGGAGGTCACAAGTTCAAACTCCAGTACTGCCGAGGGAAAAAGGAAAGGAGGGAGGGAAGAAAAAAGAGAAGAAAATAAAGAGGAAAAAAGGAGAAAGGTAAAGAAGGAAAGAATGGAGGGAGGGGACCAACAGTCTCTTCAACAAATGGTCTCGAAAAAACTGGATATCCATATGTAGAAGACGAAGACAAGAGCCCTATATTTTTACCGTGTACAAAAATCAATTCAAAATGAATCAAAGATCTTGAAAATTTGAAACTTTGAAATTACTATGGAAAAATAGTTGAAGATATAGACATAGGAAACTACTCTCTGAATTGAGTTCACATAAAAGCAAGAATTAACAAATAGGATTGCATTAAATTTTTTTTAAAATTCTGACCATCAAAGGAAATTATTACTAGAATGAAGAGACAACCCACAAAATGGGAGAAAAATCTTTGAAAGCTAGTCATCAAACAAAAGATTAATACCCAGAATATATAAAGACCTCAAAAAAACTAAACACCAAAAGTACAAATAATCCAATTTAAAAATGGACAAACAAACTGAACAAACAATTCTCAAACACAAATGGCAAGTAAATACATGGGGAAATGTTCAACATCAAAACAATGCCCATTCAGAATGGCAATCATCAAGAAAACAAACAAGAGAAAATGCTGACAAGGATACAGGAGGCAAGGAGGAAGAACTCTCTCGAACTCTTGGTTGGAATATAAAGTAGCACAGCCACTGTGGAAATCAGTATGGAGTTTCCTCCAGAAACTAAAAGTAGAACTGCCATAAGATCTTGTTGCACCATCTTTGGCATGTATCCAAAGGAATTTAAGTTAACACAGAACAGAGGTACCTGTACACCCAAATTGACATCAGTAATATTAGAACAAGTAAGATAAGGGATCATCTTAGGTACCCAGCAACCAATGATCAGATAAAGAAAATGTAGTACATGTATACGAAGGAGTATTGTTCAGTAATTAAAGAATGAAATTGAATCATCTAAAGGAAGAACGTATGGAACTGGAGATCATCATGTTATGTGAGATAAGCCAAGCTCAGAAAGACAAATTTTGCATTGTTTTGCACATATATGGAATCTTAACCAATAATGATAATTGTAATAATAAAACATGATTGCAAAAGGTGGGCTCTGTGTGGAAGGAACCAGTGCGGGGGGTGGGGGGAGGGCAGGGGGTGTGAGGGAGGAGGGGAACACAATAGAAGTATATTGTGTATATGTATAAAAATAGCATAACGAAATGCACTAAAAACTGTTTTAAAAAAAGGAGGGAAGAAGGGAGAAGAGTTAAGGAAATGTAATATAGACAAGATGGATTCGATCAAGTATGTACATCATCTGTAAATATCACAATGAAACCTCTTTCTATAATTACTTTATACTAATACAAATTTTAAATAGAAATTAAGTTCTTAAAAAAAAAACTAAAGAGATCCGAACGTAACTTTAGCTTCAACATTCCACTCAACCAAAGTCAGATAGACTGCAGCATGAATGTGGAGGTGTGGCTCAGATAGTAGAATGCCAGCCTGGAGAAAAAGCCAAGGAAGAGTGGGAGGCCCTACACTCAAGCCCCAGTACTGGGGTTTGATAGAGTGATAATTATACCAGGTGAATAAAACATAGTATAGGGGAGTCATGTTTACTAATTTAAAGCACATAAAGTATATAAAACAATGTTTAGAATGTTCAATAAATGCTATTGTTCCTAACGTGTTTATAATGTACCATGTGACTTTTTTGTTTCTTTTGTATGTTCTTCCCCCATGGTATAATCCCTGTTTTCACTGTATTTGATTCCAGTGCCCTGCATCTTGTATATACACTTCTCTAGCTTGGAGAGGGGAAGGAAAAAAACAAAATACTTAAATAGGGATACAGTTGACTCATTGTAACAATGAGATGTACCAAGACACTATGTTGAAAAATGAACTTTACAATTTAGGCTAGGGGTAGGTAGTTGTAGAGGTTGGAGGGAAGGGAGGGGAGGGGAAAAACAAAGGAGGAGGTAACAATGCTTGATAGGAAATGTACTCATGACCTTGCTCATGTAACTGTAACCCTTCTGTACAGTATTTTTACAATAAAAATGTATTAAAAATATATTTAATAGAAAGTAATAGATGGAAACATTTCAGATATTCCTAGATGAATTTAGAGCCCTTAAATAAAATTAGTCTCAATAATGACATCTTAGCCAGATGAGAGTCTATGGGATAGACAAAGAGAGGTAAGTCCATGCTTGATTCTGTCAATGGATGGGAAAAAAAAAATCATCCCTGGATTATTTTAAGGAAAGACTTACATATATATATTCCATGGCTTATAAAAACAAAACAAAGGAAGGAATTACAAAAAGACCTTATATTTATGCTGTTGTTGTTGGTAGTTGTGGTGGTGGTGGTGTTTATGTGTGCTTTTTTTTTCTTTTCCTGCTTCTTAGAGGGAATAAAAAGGGGTGCAGAAAGAAATGGAAGAAGGGTGAAAAAATCCTAATATTCAGTATACACCATGTGGAAAATGAACTGTGCACCTAGTGAGCAGGGATGAGATGGGGGAACAGAGGGAAAGTAACAGAAGGGGCAACATTGTCCAAAAGAGAAATGTACTCATTACTTGAATTGTGAAATAGCAACCCCTCTGTACAATACCTTACTAATAATAAAATTATGTATTTTAAAGACTTTATATATTCAGATATTAATACTTCACAACTTCTTTGTGGTTATTATCATTGTTGCTGGCTGGGGTATAAATGGGATTTGAACTCAGAGCCTTCTGACTCCAGCTCTACCTATACTGCTCTGAATTCAAAACAAGTAATGACTACAAAAAAGAGTTGAGGTTATTCTATCACAGTTTATCCCAACATACAGCAGTATTTCCTGAAGAATTAACTAAAGGAAGATCTGCTGGAACAGAATGTATTAGCCTACAGTCCCTTTGTGTTTTTTTTTTAATTTTGTTTTGTTTTTTTTGTTGGTTGTGAGGCTTGAACTCTGTGATTGGGCACTGTCCCTTAGCTCTTCAGCTCAAGGCGAGCACTCTACCACTTGAGCCACAGGGCCACTTCTGGTTTTCTGGTAGTTAACTGGAGATAGGAGTCTCACGGACTTTCCTGCCTAGGCTGGCTTTCAACTGTGATCCTCAGATCTCAGCCTCCTGAGTAGTTAGGATTACAGGCGTGAGCCACTGGCGCCAAGCAGTCCATTTGTTTTGAAATGAATCTTTCATTTACTAGGCTTTCCTATTCTGTTTTTTTTGTTTTTGTTTTTGCTTTAATGCTGTCCACATAGTTTTCCACAAGAGTCCATGTTTCAATCTAACCAACCACATCATGGCTATTTATCTGTTTTTTTAAGAACATCCCAATGAACCATCAATGGAGATGGATTGCTACTGTCTCAAATCACTCCCTCACTGTCCAACTCTAGCATATAACAAATCAGAGACAACATCGGACACCTCAAACAACAGGTTTGCAACCATAGCTACTTATATATTCTGGTGGGGGGGCGGGGGTGGAAGAAAGCCTGTGCCATGTGTACATATCTAATATAAGCCCTCTAGCACTATTAGAACTTCATGGTCGCATCTAATGGAACATTCCATTCACAGCAGAATTATTCCATGATCATGCAAAGGTAATTTTGGCTGGATAATATAATAAGGAGGCAAAATATGTTCACTACCTAGTCTCTTGATTTTTGCTAGCAGGTTATTGTTTTCCATGGGTTCATATTAAGAGTTAGGTTTCAGTACATCTAGGCACACTTCTGTTTTATTTGGATAAGTCATTCACTTTTCTGGGTTGCTTTCTTTTTCTGGGGGGACTGGGGGGTCCAGTCGTGGGGCCTGAACTCTGGGCCTGGGTGCTGTCCCTCAGCTCTTCAGCTCAAGTCTAGCACTCTACCACTTGAGCTACAGCACCACTTCCGGCTTTTTTTCTTTTTGCTTATGTGGTGCTGGGGAATCAAACCCAGGGCCTCATGCATGCAAGGCAAGCGCTCTACCGCTGATCCACCGTCCCAGCCCTCTGGGTTGCTTTCTAACACTAACTTGATTTTATCCCCATAGGTTCATGAAGAGGAAACCTGTGAACCCAGTAAGAAGGATACCTACCTCAGGGCCTGTGATATGCATCAGACCAGAAATAGCAGAGGCAACAGCATCGTAACCAGCTCGCTGAGACATGGGTCCTGTCTGGCCATAGCCTGAAACAAGAATAGAAATTATCCACACTGGGCAGGGTACAGAAGTGTGGTACAACCATTTGTCTTCCCCTTGTACTGCAGCTTCTGTTCCTGTTAAGAGCTCCAGGGCCCCTTGAAGAAGGAAGTAAGAATTAACCAACAAGTCAAAACCTGACTTTCTGGCCATAGCCATAGGCAGGAAGGTTTAGTTTAGGAAGGCACAGAGTTTGAAAAATAATTTTATTAAGATGTCAACGATCAAAAATTAAGAAATAAAGCCAAGTACCAGTGGCTCACGCCTGTAATCCTAGCTACTCAGGAGGCTGAGATTTGAGGATTGTGGTTCAAAGCCAGCCTGGGCAAGAAAGTCCGTGAGACTCTTATCTCCAATAAACCACTAGAAAACCTGAAGTGGCGCCATGGCTCAAGTGGTAGAGCGCTAGACTTGAGCTGAAGAGCTGACAGACAGTGCCCAGGCCGAGTTCAAGCCCCATGACTGACAAGAAAAAAAAAGCAAGAAATAACATAAAATGCAAATTTCTGGCTTTCCTAGAAAAAAAAATCAGATGATGCATACATCCTTCTATGACAATAATCCACTTGGAGGAACAACTCTCAGTTCCATTATAGAATTCTCTACCACTCCTTATTCTTAACAATTCAGCCTCTTCACCCTTTTACTTACCTTCCAGACCCTCCCTCAATAGGCATATGATACTTTCCATCTGTACAAGACTATATATAAAATAAAGCCAGATAGTATCTTCTGAAATTCTGCTTACATATTTTCACAAGAGTGCAAAACTATAAATGACAAAAATTTGAACATAACTTTTTATTACTTCTCCTCACAGTACTGCTGTGTTGAGTTTTTTAACTATTTTTTGTCTTTTCTTTTTTGGTACTGGGTATGGAACCCAGGAGGTTGTACTTGCTAAGCCAGTGCTTTGCCACTGAGCTACATCTTAACTCCTGACAATATGTGTTTGTGTGTGTGTTCATGTGTGCACATGTAGGGGGGGGGAGTGCCAATCGTGGGACTTGAACTCAGGTCCTGGACACTGTTCCTGAGCTTTTTTGCTACTTGAGCCAAAACTCCACTTCTGGCTTTTTGGTGGTTAATTGGAGATAAGAGTCTCAGGGACTTTCCTGCCCAGGCAGGTTTCAAACCATGATCTTCACATCTCAGCGCCTCTTGAGTAGCTAGAATTACAGCCATGAGCCACTAGCACCTGGATAAAAGTGTTTTTAAGGTGTCTCTCTGTGTCTGTCTGTCTCTCTCATCTCCTCTCTCTCTCCTCTCTCTCTCTCTCTCTCTCTCTCTCTCTCTGTGCCTTTTGGCGATATAAGGAGACATCAGCATAAACCAAGATAAAATGAGAAACCTTTCCTCCTGCTCTTAGTCTTGCTGTATACTTGACTACTAAAGAGTATATCAGGAGCTATATGAATCTCTCCAAATCCCATTTACCAGACAGAGAGTAAACTAGTCAAGAGCCACCCAGCCCCATCTGCTTTTCGGGAATATACACACTGTATATACACACTGCTTTAATTAATTTTGTGTGTGTGTGTGCATGCATGTTGGCGTACATCTGTGTATGTGTGCTGGTCATGGGACTTGAACTCAGGGTCTGGGTGCTGTCCCTGAGTTTTTGTACTCAAGGCTAACACTCTACCATTTGAGCCACAACTCCACTTCTGGCTTTTTAATTAGAGATGAGTCTCACAGACTTTTCTGCCCAGGCTGACTTTGAAATGTGATCCTCATATCTCAGCCTCCTGAATAGCTAAGATTACTGGTGTGAGCCACCTGTGCCCAGTTTACATGCTGCTTTAGAAATAACAAGAAAGGGTGAGCCAAAGGCTTTGCTTCATGGGCCACTTGGACTGTTCCCTCAACACATGTGAAGGTATAACAATGAAATGTCCTGCTGTATACTTGATGGATGCCAATAAAAAAAAGTTTAATAGAATAGGAAGGGACCATAAGGGAAATAATTATTTTCTCTGTTCAGAAGTAGAGAAATGTATGCTGAGCCTTAGAGAATGAATCTGAGGGAAGCTAGTTTGCATTTGCAAGTGGTGCCCTTGTCCAGACTTCCAGTCTTCAACACAATGGTTCCCAGCATAGAGCAGGCCTCCAGGAACACAAGAAAACTGCACCATAAGGCAGGAAGCTGTGTGTTCCCTGAACCACCTGTTATCTCAACAGGAAGTCCAGAGAAGTATTAAGTTTCTCCAGGTTAGAGAAATCACTAGGTGCATCTGACCAGAAGCCCAAAACCCTCAAATGGTACCAACTAAGAGCCCTCCTCTCCCCCACCCTTTTACCCAATCAGCACAACTCCAAATGGAGTCTTCTAAATAAAAGCCTGCAGGAAAATATGCTCACAAAAACAAACAGCTTACTAAATGCCTTGTGATACAAATTCTGTTTTTGTTTAGCTTACAACAACTGGGAAGCATAAATATCCTAATTACTTTCAATTGCCACCTCCAAGTAGTTCCTATTAAAGAGATGTATAAATAGTTGCTTATTTCACTAGTGAAGTGGAAAAAAGGAATGAGTTGTACATTTGAATTGTACATTCAAATTATGGCTTTCCAACTACTAAATCTTCAAATATTTATTTCATATCCTTGAGCCTCAATGTATTTATCTGTCAAACAGCAATAATCACATCACAATCTTGGTTTTATTGTAAGAATTCAGTTTGATTTTGTATATATACATATGTGCACACAACACACACACACACATACACACAGAGAGGCACTGGAAGCTCATGCCTGTAATACTAGATATTAAGAAGGCTGAGATCTGAGGATCACGGTTGGAAGCCAGCCCAGGCAGGAAAGTCCATGAGACTCTGATCTCCAATTAACCACCTGAAAACTGGAGCTGTGGCTCAAAGTGGTAGAGCACTACCCTTGAGCAAAAGAAATCAGGGACAGTTTCCAGGCCCTGAATTTAAGCCCTATGACAAAATGTGTGTGTGTGTGTGTGTGTGTGTGCACGCGCATGTGTGTGTGCATATATATAAAATACATTTCAAAACCACTGAGCATTGAGTATGCATTAATCAATGAATATGTATCTATCTATAAAATACTATATCATTTTATATTGTTCATAAAATATAATAACAACAAAAGTCCCTCCAGATATGTTGAAATGATGAGAATAGATAGTCTAAGCACTATTATTATGTTAATAAGTTATACAATATGAAAATTTTAGGGTCAGGTGTACTGGTGCATTCCTATAATTCCAGCTCCTGGAGAGGCAGAGGTAACATGGTAACAATGTAAGTCTGGCCTGGGAAAAAGCTCAAGATCTTATCTGAAGAATAAACTAAAAGCACAAAGCATTGGGGACATAATTCAAGTTGTGAGCCTGAAAATCTCAGTAACACAAAATAAAACAATTTAGTTGGGTGTTATGGAGCACACCTGTAGTCCCAGCATTCAATAAGCTAAGGTAGGAAGACTTAGAGTTTAAGGCTAACCTAAGCTATGTAGCATGATTCTGACTCGAAAACAAAGCAATTGAAATGTTTTGTTTGGGGAAGTTATATTTGCCCAATAAAGAGAGAAATGACAATAATAATAAATATCTCCATAATATGAATCAAAAATTATTCTCCTTTTTCAACTTATACGTACTTTAATTACTTGAATATTGACTACTAATACTATGAACAAATATTTTGAAGAAAAAACAAAGTTTTAAAGCAAGTAACTAACAGAAGGTGGTTTTCTAAAATTACTCTGTTGGCTACATGTGAAATGGAATTACGAAAAGTTCAAAAGAAAGCTGAAATGTAGCTAAGTACAGAATCCAAATAATTAACGTTAGCCTCACAATTCCTAAACCAATTATGTTCAAAATCTGCATTAAAGATACTTTTAGTTCTTTTAAAAATTTTATTGTAAAGATTCTGTACAGAGGGGTTACAGTCACATGAGTAAGGTAATGAGTACATTACTTGCTGATCATTACCCCTTCCCTTGTTGTTGCCCCTTCCCTTGTTTTTCTCCCACTATCCCTTTTCTCCTCCACCTCCCTCACTCCTCCCCACCCCACCCCACCCCCAACCCCAGCCCCTGCCTGAAGTTGTAAAGTTTATTTCCAATATACTATCCTCTATGTATCCTTGTTGCAATGGGTTATCCTGTGTCCTTATTTCAGTGTTTTGTTGTTCCCCTCCCCCTCCCCAGATTAGACAAATGTATAAACAAGATGCAGGGAACCAAAATCAAGTACAGTGACATAAAGAGGAAACAAAAAAAATAGTACATTTAAAACAACAACAACAAGAGGTGAGGAATATTAAGGAAGTTATAGAAAAGCAGAGGAGTACTCCAGTGTATGTGTCTGTCTGTCTCTCTCTCTCTCTCTCTCTCTCTCTCTCTCTGTTGTTTCTGTCTCTGTCTTCCCTCCCCCTCTCCTTTCCTCTTACCTTCTTCTCCCCATACCCCAACTCTCCTTTCTCCACTTAGTATCATTCTAAGGAGCAACCTCGCCATCTTGTGGCCTTTGTGAACACTGACTGTAAAGCAAAAGTAAAACAACAGATAAGGGTCTCATATCTAAAATATACTTAGAACTCAAAAAATTAAATCCCCAACAACAAATCCTCAAAGAAACAACTGCCCAATAAATAAGTGGGCTAAAGACTTACAGAGAAGCTTCTCTGAAGAAGAAATAAGAATGGCCAATAGACACAAGAAATGCTCAACCTCTCTAGCCATAAAAGAAATACAAATCAAAACAACATTGAGATACCACCTCACCCCAGTCAGAATGGCTAGAATCAAGAAATCTAATAACAACAGATGCTGGAGGGGA
>NW_012267377.1:1377904-1386945 GCF_000151885.1 Dipodomys ordii | reverse complement strand
AGACACTATGTTGGAAAATGAACTTTGCAACTTCAGGTGGGGAGGGGGAGAGGAGTTGGGGTGGTGAGAAGGAAGGGAGGGTAGCAGAAAAACAAAGGAGGAGGTAACAATGGTCAATGGGAAATATACTCATTACCTTACTCATTAACAGTAACCCCTCTGTACAATATCTGTACAATAAAAATACATATTAAAAATAAATAAAGCGAAAGTAGTCTTTTCAGATCTCTTATGTAAAATGTGGGAGAAAGAAGCTGTAGGGAAAGATTTATCTCTTAATATTTTCTCTGCATAGCATATGATCACATCTACCCAATCCTGATTGTACTCATTTCTCTACTTATGTCCGTTCTGGGGCTTGAACTCAGAGCTTCATAATTTTTATTGGGTTTTTTGATCAAGGTTGACTCTACCACTTGAGTCACATCTCCACTCCTGGCTTTTTACTGGTTATTTAAAGAGTCTCAGACATTTCTTCTAGCTTCAAATCCGGATCTGCGTATCTCAGACTCTTGAGTAGCTAGGATCCGAGACATTAGTCAATAACGCAGGGCTCCCTGTGATTTTCCCTGCCAATGCTTCTAGGGTCTCTCTAAATGAACCCAAGCAGATCCAGGTCCCTCATTACTCTAGCTGAGAGCCTACTTAGGGTGGTCTGCCTGCTCTGTGGCCTTGCCTCTTCATTTTCCCACTGTCTTGAATGCTCTTCATTTCCGCGGTGCCCTCTGAATACCTCCATAGCTTATACTGCCCTGGAGCCTTTGTACTACCTAAAATGTTCTTCCTTCCAGTCTCCACATGGTTGACTTCTTCCTTAAATATATCTTCCATGAGACCTTCCTCACCACCCAGCCTAAAACAGACCACCCTAGAGTGAAAAGCCACAGAGGCTGGGATGGAGGATCTGATCTCTGCAGTATCTGCAGTGTGGAGAGCTGCGGGAGCCGGGACCAAAAACGGCTGCAAAAGCAACATTGTAGCTAAAATGGCAGGGCCGCCTGGTGGGGCTGCGACCTAAGATGGTGCGGGCTCCCGCCTTCCGTCTTCCTGGTGATGAGTGCTCTCTGTAAAAAACGACTCCTTATATGGCTATGACTTGGCTCCTAGTTTGCTTCCGTGTTTGCAGCCCTATCAGTATATGCCACGTGGCGCTTCAGGATTGGCCATCCAGGAGGCTTATAACCGGAGCGCGGGGGCGGATGGGAAGGAGAAACAAGGAGAAGCAAGGAGAAACAGGAAGAAGCAGGCAGGAGAGAAGTAGGAAAAAAGAAGCTGTAAACAAGGTCCTGAATAAACCGTCTGAAAGAAGAACCTGTTGTCGCGTCATCCTTGCGGGTCGAGGCGGTCGCGACACTGCAGCACATCTCTAGGTGTATCTATGAAGACATTTCCACAGCGAAGTAACTAAAGGAGAAGACCCAGCCCATGGGCTAGGGGGCCCAGTGGGATCACAGGGGAAAGCAGAACACAGAACACATCCTCCCACTGTGCTTCCTGATATGAGGTGAACAAGCCCCTCCTCACACTCTAGATACCACCCACCAGCTTTCTCCCAATGAGCCCATGTCCTAAAGTGTCCATCACTTCTCAAAAGCCATTCAACTTACAAGTCCACAAAAGGATGAATCCTTCCATCAGGTAAGAGAGCTAGCATGTACAATCACCTAAAGGATTTACTTCTGAAACCTATTGCCTTGGGGACCAAGCCTATGTTATCAAAACCATAACCAAGTCCTATACCTGCTATGATTTAAGAAACAAAATAGCCCATGGTTTCCCTTATTTGCAATAACTAGTATATGTCTGAGTCAAGGAGAAAAGGTCAGATAAGTTGATGTAAGATATGTATTCAAATGTTTTTTCTTTCATGCGATTGTTTCTAACATATTTATAAGATTATTTCTTTGTTGCTTTGTATGTCCCTCCCCCATGGTATAACCCCTGCTTTCACTGTATTTGATGTTGGTATACTTTGTGGAGGGGAAGGGAAAAAAACAAATCATTTAAATAGGGATACAGGTGGACCCATTGCAACAATGAGATGTACAAGTCGTTATGTCATCGTTATGTCAAAAAACAAACTTTACAACTTTGGTGGGGGGGCGGATTTGGTGGAGGGGTGGAGGGGGAAGATGGGAGGGGATGGGAAGGGGAAACAAAGGAGGAGGCCACAATGCTGGATAAGAAATGTACTCATTATCTTGCCCATGTAATTGTAACCTCTCTGTACAGTATTTTCACAATTAAAAAAAAAGAAACAAAATAGGAGTATTCTTAAAGTTAATACTATGAGCCAGGTGCTGGTAGCTCACACTTGTAATCCTAGCTGATCAGGAGGATGAAGTTCAAAGCTAGTCCAGGCAGGAAAGGCTGTGAGACTCTGATCTCCAGTTAACCACCAGAAAACCAGATGTGGAGATGTGGCTCAAAGTGGTAGAGTGCTAGTCTTGAGAGAGAGAGAGAGAGAAAAAAAAAACCATCTCAAGGACTTTGCCAAAGTCCTGATTTCAAGCCCCACAACCAAAAAAAAAGTTAATACTATTGTTATTAGCTGGATAGCGGATACCAATATTTCAACAGCTACAAAAAACTCCAACAGTAGACCATTTACCTGAAAGAACAGAAAGCAAAAAAGCAAAAAAAAAAAAACTATTGTATAATGAATAATGTAATTCTGAAAAATTAACATAAATATTTAGACTTTGTTTCTTTGCTTATAAATGTTTTAAATTAAAATGATAGGATATAAATAAATGTATAGTGTATGTTATCTTTTAAAGTACTTGTGTCCACTAAAAAGACTTAGAAGCAAAAATTGTATCAATGAGTATTACTACAACCCAGACTCAGGTCTCTAAATATACTTCCCATTAAAAGGAAACAAGAAAAAAAAAGGAACTAAGAAACCTCAGAGAAATTGTTAGTTCTTGTATAAAGTAGAAATATAGGAAATTCTCCTGAGATTTCTGGTTATACTAGAAATCAAGGAAGCTACCAAACATTATCAGCAATATCCAAAATATACAGATGCCAAATTGAAAAGTCTTCCACCAAAGCTGGAGGTGTGGTTCTGGTAGCAGAGCACCTGCCTAGCAAGTTGGAGGCCCTAAGTTCAAACCTTAGGACCACCAAAACCTGGGCTGTCACTGGCCAAAGATGAGAATTTAAGCATTGACATGGATATTAACTACAATTGATTGAAACACATCATCGATCACTACTAGCATGCACTAAGGAACAAATTCATTTTTAGAATAATTGATAAAGGAAAATTTTTTATATCTACCCTAACTTTACTAAGTAAACTATAACTGGAGGTAGTCAAATAGTTGTTAAGAAAAAGATCTGTTTTATAGAATTTTTCTAACCAATACATGGAGGAAGAGTTAGAAAGCAAATCATTATTGTATAAATTTATAATTTGTAATAAATTTATAAATCTAGGCAATCACCATTAGTGGGCATTGCCATCATAAAAAGAGCAATATCCAGTCATATGTACCGCCTAATAGAACTATATTATAACGGGCAAAAAGAAAGAAAGAATTAGCCTGGCACTGGTGGCTCACGCTTGTAATCCTAGCTACTCAGGAGGCTGAGATCTGAGGATCGCGGTTCAAAGCCAGCTCAGGCAGGAGAGACCGTGAGACTCCTATCTCCAATAAACCACCAGAAAACCGGAAGTGGCACTGTAGCTCAAGTGGTAGAGCGCTCGCCTTGAGCTGAAGAGCTGAGGGACAGCGCCCAGGCCCAGAGGTCAAGCCCCACGACCGACCAAAAAAAAAAGAAAGAAAGAATTTAAGCATCATGGCAGTGTGCTTAGCAATATACAAGCAACTCAACAGGACATATGAGCTGGTATTTTAGCCAAATTTCAAAAAGAAAAAAAGACTGATAACCAATTATAAGTTAAAAGTGAGGATTTTGATCAATATTGACCTTCATTTGGACACCAACTCAAATTACAGAGAGAGAAAAAAACAGCAAGGGAAAATTGGGAAAATATAAAAAACAAATGCTCAGATGACATAAAATAATTATTTTTATTTATCTATAATAATAGCTAAGTCTACTTTAATGAAAAGTACTTTCCCTATAGCATCTAGAGGTAAAATTATGAGGAAGAGAGGGGAAGAAGAAGAAAAAGAATAGAAAGATGAGGAGGAAGGATATGTGTCAAAGGAGGATTTGTCTGAAGGATCAGTGAGAAGAGAGAAGCATAAAGGGTAGTAGGAGAGTGAAGAAGATCAAAGATGTATACAGTGTGGATATAGAGAGATGGTTGATTGGTGGATTGATAGGTATAAACAGATACAGATACACATATGAAGAGATCATGGTGAAACCCATTATAACATTGTTGGAAAAGAGGAGGAGGGAGAATAGGGGAAAAGAATAGAAAGGGTGAATTTTCTCAAAATACAGTCTATGCATCTATGGAATTATCACAATGAAACCCCTTGTACTATTAATATTGATGTTAATAAAAGAAAATATTTATATTAAATATATTTTGAATTATTTAGAAAAGAAAACATGTAAAGTCTGAAACTTGCTTTAAAATAGTCTGAGTTATAATAAATGCTATGGAGATCTCAAATAGTACAATTATTTAGGAAGACTAAGCACAAAATAGGCACCAAGTAATGGATACTTGCAAGGGAGTATCATGGAGCCAAGGGGAGGGGGATAAACAATGAAGGGAGGAGGGAGAATCAGTCAAGAAGTCATTATAAATACCACAAAATTGAGAAATGTAAGACAAGGAGCAGGTTGAAGGGGAATGAAATCATTTAAGAGTGTGACACAGATCAAGATTTACTGTAAGCTGGGCATTGGTGACTCATACCTATCATCTTAGCTACTCAGGAGGCTGACATCTAAGGATCATGGTTTAAGGCCAGCCAAGTAGAAAAGTCCCCATGAGACTCTTATCTCCAATTAACCACTCAAAAACTGGAAGTGGCACTGTGGCTCAAGTGGTAGAGTGCTAACTTTGAGCACAAAGAGCTTAGGGACAGCACTCAGACCCTGAGTTCAAGCAACTGAAAAAAAAAAAAAAAAGATGCACTCTATTCATCTAATGCTCTGTTAATTACATCTACCTTGTGCAACTACTTAAAGACAATTTTTAAAAAAATAGACAGAGGGGGGAGGAATAATAGGATTATAAACAAAATAACACCAACCAAGAATTGTTCATTATTGACTGAGGTACTAAAGATTCATTACATTATTTCTCTGGGTAACTTTAGGGGTTTTTTCCATAATAAAATACTTAGAATAATAAGTTTAAAAATTACATACAAATTTCATCTTGTATATCTAAAATTACACCATGGAATATTAGATTTGAATATGCCTCAGACAAAAATTACTACTGTCCAGAGAAGAAAATTGAGACATTAAGGAAAACAAACAATAACAATAGTAGAGCTAGCCCTCCAGTTTGTGGGCTTACAGTTTTGGGGTTTTTGTGACCATCCTGGAACTTGAATTCAGGGCCTGGGCTATATCACTCTACCACTTGAGCCATACTTCTACTTCTGAGTTTTGGGTGGTTAATTTGAGATAAATGTCTCACAAATTTCCTTGCCTGGGCTGGTTTTGAACCTTAATCCTCAGATCTCAGCCCTCTGAGTAGCTAAGATTACAGGTATGAGCCACCACTGCCTGGCTAAGTTTTTAAGCTTTCCCGATGTCATCCTTCTTCACCTGAACGAGGAGAGTTCATACTCTAGTCTGAACATTCTTCTTAGTTGTTTTCTTCTTATAAGAATTCATGTGGGAGAAAAACAAGGAAAGGAGTAACAATGTTTGACAAGGAATGTACTCACTACCTTATATATGTAACTATAACCCCTCTGTACATCACCTTGACAATAAATTTTAAAAAAGAATTATTCAAAAACGAATTCAGGAGCCAATTTTCTAAAAAGCAAAATATCTTCCAGGGGAACAGGGAGAGTTTCCCTTTTTTTTGTTCTTTGTCTTGTGGCCATTTCTTCTACTGAGGGAATTAAATAAGACATGTTCCCCAAATGAATTAAATTTTCACAATCTTCTTATTGTTTTTCCTTAACTTTTTCTATTAGCATTGAGAAATGCTTTTCTATTGCTTTGAAAGACATTTACCCACAATCCTATCATTAATTTAATAAGATTTGTCCTCCTATCATATACATAACAATTTAGATTCTTACAGTCATACCTCATATTGTTTTGGGTTGTTCCTTCTCTCCCTCTCCTTCCTTCAGGATAGATACAGCATTTCTTGACTGTAAGATGTGTATCTTCCATTTCCCTCCCACTGCACTAGCCTGGGAGGAGGATCACAAAATCCTGGGTAATGCAGAGCATTTTTCTGCCTGGTCAAACAAACTGACTTAAGAAACCAATCAAGCAACAGGAAAACCAAACACCACAAGCAGACCAGAGACTCCACCAAGAGACTGGATACAGACACAGGGGAGATACAGGATCTTCCCATCCCCGCCCCCCCAAAAAAAAATCAAAGAACTCTTTTTTCACCTTTTTAAAAAATTTTTAAATTGTTTTCTATTAATTTTTTTCCTCTCATAATTTTTATTTTAGGTGTGTGTGTGTGTGTGTGTGTGTGTGTGTGTGTGTGTATGTATGTTTCGGGGTTTTTTTTAATCTCTTTTGACCTTTTGGTCTTTTTTGTATTGTTTTGTTTTTACTCTTTTCATTTTTTTTCTTTCTGTTTTTTTGCATGACTTAATTGTTGTTCTGCTCATCCCCAGATATATACCCATCATTGATCATTAAACCTTTACCCCATTGTGTACATACTGAATCCAGAAACTTATTACTCCATTCACAACCTCTTAGGCTTAACTTCTTTAATGGCAGTATTACATCTTTATACCTATATAATTTTCAAGTAACTAATTTAAGAATTTTTATTTTTTAATTTTTCAGTCTCCTTTCTATCTCTCCCCTCCTACATCCAACCCTTTTCTTCTCTTAATATCACTTCTTTAAACTTACATAATTTTTGTGTTTCACTTTTTAAATTTAAATTTTTGTTTTTCCATTTTTTCTTGTTTTTTTTTTATCTCTCTCCTATCATTCTGTCCAATCTATTTCCCTCTCTGAGATGAGCACTGGGTTAAATTCACTCTCCTTTTACCTCTCCACATCCCTCTAATCCTATTTTTTCCCACATTTCTCCCTAAACCTAATAATTTCTGGTTTGCCAAATTCTTCTTTGTTGTTCTTATCCCATTAATCCATAGTTGTTTGATGATGAATAGATTGAATCTGTTGAACTAGATTGTATCTGCAGCCATTCTGACTGTGCAACTACAGGACTTTGGTTGATGCTTGCCTTACAATAGTGTTCTAGCACAAAATTATTTTCATACCAAATGGGCAGAACAAGCCAGAAAAACATAAGAAAAATGGCAAGTCTGGGTATCTCAACTCCCACTCATGATAATCCGGTGACAGAACAGTTAATGAAAAATCCAGAGGAGAGTTCCAAAAAACCTCTACAAACACTACTGGTAAACATGGTGAATGAAAAGATTGAAACCTGCAACGGACTCAGTGTGAGCGTGATAGGGAGAAAGAGGAGACAAACCAAAGATTGATACAGGAATCTTGTGAGCGTGAGGAAGCTACTCAAAAGATTGATACAGAGGGCTGGGAAGGTGGCTCGGTGGTAGAGTGTTTGCCTTGCATCCATGAGGCCCTGGGTTCGATTCCTGAGCCGGAAGTGGGGCTGACGCTCAAGTGGTAGAGTGCTAGCCTTGAGCTGAAGAGCTGAGGGACAGCGCCCAAGCCCAGAATGCAGGCCCCAACCAAAAAAAAAAAAAAAAGATTGATACAGGACTTGTGTGAGCAGGTTGAGAACACTCAAAGAGAAATAAAGGAATTGCATAAGCAGGTTGAGAACAGTCAGAGAGATAGGAATTCTGTGAGCAGGCTGAGAACAGTCAAAGAGAAAGACAGAAATTGCATGAGCAGGCTGAGAATAGTCAAAGAGAACTACAGGAATTGTGTGAACATGAGGAAGCAAATCAAAGAGTAATACAGGAATTGCAAGAGCGAGATGAGACTAGACAAAGATCAATAGAGGCATTCATGGAATCCATAAATAGACACCTGAAAGAATTCAGAGAGACCACAAATGGAATGCGGAATGGAGCCTGACAGAATCACTAAGTGATTTGAGAATAAACACTGAACACCAAATTAAGGAAGTAAAGAAGTTCATACAAGATCTAAAACAAAGCTCCACCAAAGAATTTGAAGCCATCAAAGCCGATCGATGAGAAGGAAAAGAAATAAAAAACAAAGTAGAAAGTCTTGACAGTAGTTTAGACCATGCAAAAGATCAAATCTCTGGGATTGAAGACAGCCTAGATGTTATAGAGAAAGAACATACAACCATCCAAGACAAGTCCAAGAAATATGATAGATCTATTCAACATTTGGAAGACACCATCAGAAGGCCTAATCTGAGGATAATGGGTGTAGAGGAGCACCTAGAGACAGAAGTTAATGGTCTAGGAAATTTGTTTAAAAGGATCCTAGCAGAGAACTTCCCAAACATGCAAAAAGATAGGCCTATTCAGATACAAGAAGCTTTTAGAACCCCAAATAGACCAGACCAGAATAGGACATCCCACCGTGGTAGTATAATCCACACAGGATCAATTCAGACCAAGGAAAAGATCCTTAAAGCTGTCAAGGAAAAAAGATTAATCACCTATAAAGGTGATTAATTAGAATCACCTCACATTTCTCAGCAGAGACAATCAAAGCAAGAAGAGCCTGGAATGATATATGCCATGCCCTACAGACAACCAACTATTAATCAAGAATACTGTACCCAGCTAAACTCTCCTTCATAACTGAAGGCCAAATAAAAACCTTCCATAGCAAAGAAAAATTGAAACAATATATCTCCACCAAACCACCCCTACAAAAAATTCTTATAGATGTCCTACACATAGAAAACCAACAAGACCACAATAAAGGCCAAGAACCCGCACCCAAACTGAGAATCCAAG
>NW_012267377.1:1374198-1377779 GCF_000151885.1 Dipodomys ordii | reverse complement strand
AAGGTCAGATAAGTTGATGTTAGGTGAAATGAACCCCAAGATAAGGATTCAAATGTTTTTTCTTTCATGGGATGGTTTCTAACATATTTATAAGATGATTTCTTTGTTGCTTTGTATGTCCTTCCCCCACGATATAACCCCTGCTTTCACTGTATTTGATGTTGGTATAATTTGTGGAGGGGAAAGGAAAAAACAAATCGTTTAAATAGAGGTACAGGTGGACCCATTGCAACAATGAGATGTACAAGACGTTATGTCGAAAAACGAACTTAACAACTTTGGCCAGGGACGGGGGAGGGAGGGGAAATGGGTGGGTGGGGTGGGGGAGGGGATATGGGAAGGGATAGGAAGGGGAAACAAAGGAAGAAGCAACAATGCTTGATAAGAAATGTTCTAATTATCTTGCTCATGTAATTGTAACTCCTCTGTAAGGTATTTTCATAATAATAATAAATTTTAAAATGATTTTTTAAAAAAGAACCATAGGAAGAACCCAGTTGTCACAACCCCCAAGAAGGTGGATAACATGGCAGGAACTCCTAAACACCTCTCAGTCCTATCTCTCAATATTAACGGACTTAACTCTCCAATTAAGCAACATAGACTGTCTAGTTGGATTAAAAAGCAAGATCCTTCTATCCTCCTTCAGGAGGCACACCTTGTCCATAGGAACAAACACATTTTAAAAGTGAAAGGCTGGAATAAAATCTACCAAGCAAACGGGCCCCATAAACAGGCAGGAGTTGCAATCCTAATATCAGATAAAATAAACTTCAAATTAAAATTAGTGAGAAGAGATAAAAAAGGTCGCTACATACTAATTAAGGGATCTCTCCTTCAGGAGGATATTACAATTCTAAATATCTATTCTCCAAACAACAGAGCACCCAAATTTATCCAAGAAACAATACTTGCCCTCAAATCTCACTTAGATCCAAAGACATTAATTGTTGGGGACTTTAACATACCACTATCCCCACTAAATAGATCGACCTGGCAAAAACTCAACAGAGAAACCACAGATCTAGACAACTGCATAGATCAACTAGATTTAACAGACATCTACCGAATATTTCACCCAGCAGCATCAGAATACATGTTTTTCTCCGCTGCACAAGAAACATTTCCCAAAACAGACCACATTTTAGCTCACAAAGCAAACTTGTCCAAATTCAGAAATACTGAAGTTATGCCCTGCATTCTCTCAGACCACAAGGGAATAAAATTAAAACTCAATACCAAAAGCCACCAAAGAAAGTCCTGTACCACATGGAGGCTGAACAACACAACTGTTAATAACCAGTGGGTCATGGCAGATATTAGAAAGGAAATTCAAATGTTCATGATATTCAACAAAAATGAACACACAAATTACCAGCTCCTCTGGGACACAGCAAAGGCAGTACTCAGAGGCAAGTTTATAGCTCTAAGTTCCTACATCAACAAATTGGAGAGCTCTGAAACCAACAATTTTACAAGACATCTGAACATCCTTGAAAAAGAACAGCAAGATAAATGCCAATCCAGTAGATGGAAAGAAATAATTAAAATTAAATCAGAATTAAATAAATTAGAATCCAAAAAAAGCATAGAAAGAATCAACAAAACAAAGAGTTGGTTCTTCAAAAAAATTAACAAAATGGACAGACCCTTAGCAAATCTTATCAGAATAAGAGGACACACCCAAATAAATAAACTCAGAGATGAGAATGGAAACATCACCACAGAAACAACCAAGATTCAGAACATTATAAGGGAATAGTTCTCAAACCTTTATGCTAATAAGTTTGAGGACTTGGCAGAAGTGAACCTTTTCCTAGCAAATATGGAAATGCCAAAACTAAACCAAGATTAGTTAAACCATCTTAACAGGCCCATATCAAGCACTGAAATAGAAACAGCAATAAGAGACCTCCCATCTAAGAAAAGCCCAGGATCAGATGGATTTACAGAGGAATTCTACAAAGCCTTCAAAGCGGAGTTCACACCAATACTCCTCCAACTCTTCAATGAAATTGAAAGAGAAAGTTCACTACCAAACTCATTCTAGGAAGCCATCATAACCCCCATCCTGAAACCAGGCAGGGACTCATCAAAGAAAGAGAACTATAGACCATTTCTTTGATGAACATTGATGCAAAACTTCTCAACAAAATTTTGGCCAATCGACGTCAACAATTCAACCAAAAACTCATACACTATGATCAAACAGGATTCATTTCAGGGATGCAAATCTGGTTCATTATAAACAAATCAATTAATATAATTCACATGAACAAGAGCAAGGATAAGAACCACATGGTTATCTCAATAGATGCAGAAAAAGCATTGACAAGATCCAACACCCCTTTATGATGAAGATTCTGGAAAAATGAGGAATCCAGGGAACATTGCTCAATACAATAAAGGCTGTATATGACAAACCTACAGCCAGCATTATACTTAATGGTGAAAAACTAAAGCCATTTCCTCTTAACTTGGGAATGAGACAAGGATGTCCACTCTCTCCACTTCTCTTCAATCTAGTATTAGAATGCCTAGCTACAGCAATGAGACAAGATGTAAACATAAAAGGGATCCAAATAGGGAAAGACAAAGTAAAACTCTCCCTCTTTGCAGATTACGTGATCTTGTATTTAAAGAATCCCACGGACTCCACTCCCAAATTACTCAAGCTGATTCAAAACTTTGGCAAAGCAGCAGGATATAAAATTAACCCTCAAAATTCAATGGCTTTTCTGAATGCCAACAATGAGAAAAGTGTGGCTGAAATTAGGAAAGCAACTCCATTTGTAATAGTCCCACAAAACATAAAATACCTAGGAATTAACTTAACCAAAGAAGTGAAGGACCTCTATGATGAAAACTTTAAAAACCTGAAAAAGGAAATCAAAACTTAGAAAATGGAGAAACCTCCCATGCTGGTGGATTGGAAGGATCAACATCGTGAAAATGGCAATACTTCCCAAGGCTATCTACTAATTCAATGCGATACCTATCAATATTCCAACCACATTCTTCAAGGGAATAGAAGAGACAATCCAAAAATTCATATGGAACAATAAAAACGCCAAATAGCAAAAACAATCCTTAGGGCTGGGAAGGTGGCTCAGTGGTAGAGCACTTGCCTTGCATGCATGAGGCCCTGGTTCAATTCCTCAGAACCACATAAGCAAAAAGAAAAAAGCCAGAAGTGGCGCTGTAGCTCAAGTGGTAGAGTGCTAGCCTTGAACTGAAGAGCTGAGGGACAGCGCCCAGGCCCAGAGTTCAGGCCCCACGACAGGACCCCAAAAAAAAAAAAAGATCCTTAACGGAAAGAACACTGCTGGAGGAATATAAATACCAAATTTCAAACTCTACTACAAAGCCATAATAATCAAAACAGCTTGGTCTAGCACAAGAATAGATATGAGGACCAATGGAATAGAATTGAAAACCCAGAAATGAACCCACAGACCTATAGCCACCTAATCTTCGATAAGGGAGCTAAAAAAATAGAATGGAAGAAAGACAGCCTCTTCAGTAAATGGTGCTGGCAAAATTGGTTAATCACTTGTAGAAAACTAAAGCTAGATCCTTAT
>NW_012267377.1:1370851-1372978 GCF_000151885.1 Dipodomys ordii | reverse complement strand
ATAACCCCTGCTTTCACTGTATTTGATGTTGGTATAATTTGTGGAGGGGAAGGGAAAAAACAAATCATTTAAAGAGGGATACAGGTGGACCCATTGCAACAATGAGATGTACAAGATATTATGTCAAAAAACAAACTTTACAACTTTGGCTGGAGAGCGTGGGTTGGAGGGATGGGGGCAGGGTTAGAGATGTGTAGGGATGGGAAAGGGAAACAAAGGAGGAGGCAACAGTGCTTGATAAGAAATGTACTCATTACCATGCCCACATAATTGTAAGGTATTTTTACAATTTAAAAAAAAAGATGTATATCTTCCTATATGCAGTATTACCAATTAACCTCAGCAAGTTTCCAATGAGGCAAATTTGCAGTCAAGCTAGAATAGCTAACTCAAGGACTCCTAAGTCAAATAGTAGAGGTGATTAGAATTGCAAAAATAGTTAACATGGCTAGACACCAGTGGTTCATGCCTATAATCCTAACTATCCTGGGAGGCTGAGATCAGAAGGATTGAATTTCAAACTGTTGTCAGGAATCTCAGTCATGAGAAGCAGAAAAGCCACCACTTAAGAGTCCTTATTGGAGGGCTGGGAAGGTGGCTCAGTGGTAGAGCGCTTGCCTTGCATGCATGAGGCCCTGGGTTCGATTCCTCAGCACCACATATGCAAAAAGAAAAAAAGCTGGAAGTGGCACTGTGGCTCAAGTGGTAGAGCGCTAGCCTTGAGCTGAAGAGCTGAAGGACAGTGCCCAGGCCCAGAGTTCAGGCCCCACGACTGGACCCAAAAAAAAAAAAAAAGAGTCCTTATTGGAGAGCCAGAGAACTGCTGGCACAAAGACCAGAAGCCCCAAATACACCACAAAGCTTATAGAGGCCAAAAATCACATAAGGTATGTGGAATTAAATAAACCTAATGAAAGTGTTATACATAAGCAAAGCAAACCAATGAGGACGCTAATAGAAAAGTAAACTATCTAGGGAAACAACCAGAGGAAATCAAAGCCAATTATTTATGGGAAGAATAGACACAGTCTCCTTAGTTCAAAACCAAGCTGAATAGTTAAAAAAAAAAAAAAGATCACAAGACAGGGTCTCAATCAACAGCTGTGCCCAGTGAGACAACCTTGTCATTCTAACTCGATGGGAGGCTGAGACTAAGAGGATGGATGTTTCAAGCTAGTCTAGACAAAAAAGTCCATGAGACTAGTCAATGTAAGACAATAAGTGTGGTGTGGGTGCCTCGCTTCCTAGTACAATGCAAAGCAAAAAGTAATAGACTCTCAGTCTAGATGCACACCCATATAAAGTATCAAAACCTTATCCCAAAAATAACCATGCAAAGTTGGGTTGGAGGCATAACTCAGTGGTAGAGTGCAAGCTCAAGTCCCTGCATTCAGAAATAGCATGCTTCCTGTTTTCAGGAACTATAATTGTGCTTCTTGTGACATGTCATTTAAGTCATACAAGAATTCCCGAAGGTAAATTTCATTGCCCTATTTAAATTATTTGAGAAAAATGAGATTTTGCCAGACTAAGTGCCTCCTTACCCAAAGTCACTCCACTGTTCACTATGGTTCCAGAAGGAATTATTGAAGTGATGATACTCATTTCTGTGAAAACTAATTCACAAAATACTTCCATGGGCATCAACAATTCATGAAATGCTTGAGGACAAAAACTGGGATATTAAGAACTAACAATCAGACATTGTTTAAGGACCAAAACTATGATTTACACAGTTTGCTACCTCAATGAACTGGAAATTAGAGCCCTCATCTGTCACTGTGAGGCAGAAAAACTGGTTGGTCAATGGAAAAACACTTAAACATGTGAAATATCATATTAATGGGCATATGTCCCTACTCAGAAAAAGTAATTTTTTAGGTTAAGTAGTATATGTGGAAAAGAAAAGTTTACACTGATACCTACATCACAGAAATAACCTTTTGTTTTACTATATTCAATATGGCAATGCTACATATATAATTATATTTTGTTTAAAAAATTATATCCAAGACTAACATTGATCAAGATGCAATAAAAAAGAAACAAAAAAAGAGAAAAGAACATTGAGATATCACCTCACCCCAGTTAGAACGGCAAAAATCAAGAACTCTAACAACAACAGAT
>NW_012267377.1:1353730-1369966 GCF_000151885.1 Dipodomys ordii | reverse complement strand
ACCCCTCTGTACAGTATGTTCACAAATAAAATTAAATTAAATTTAAAAAAAAGAAATTATAGCTTGATATCAATGGCTCACACCTGTAATCCTAGCTACTCAGGAGGCTGAGATCCAAGACTCATGGTTCAAAGCCAGCCTGGGCAGCAAAGTCCATGAGGCTATTCTCTCCAGTTAACTACCAAAAAGCCAGAAGTAGAGCTGTGGCTCAAATGGTAGAATATGAGCCTTGAGCAAAAAAGCTTAGAGACAGTGCCTAGGTTCTGAGTCCAAGTCCAAGGACCAACAAAAGGAAAGGAAAGGAAAGGGGAAAGGGAAGAGGAGAAAGGGGAGAGGGAAAAGAAAGGGGAAAAGGAAAGAAAAAGGAAGGGGAGGGGAGGGGAGGGAAGGGAAGGGAAGGGAAGGGAAGGGAAGGGAAGAAATTATTTCATAAACATACATTTCATTGACCCAACTTGATAGCCAGGTAGACTTCAGAAACTTCATATTTGCCACCTTACTCCTATTCTATGATAATCCGTGCATATTCTTCACGTAAACCAAAATAAATGTTTTACAGAATTGACAGGAGATGGTATGACTGGGTCTGATTGTGTGTGTGTGTGTGTGTGTGTGTGTGTGTGTGTGTGTATACACATGCACATGCCCACATGTATTTCTTTTGTTTTGTTGGTTTGTTGTTACTAGGACTTCAACCCTTATGCTTGCTTTTCAGGCACTCTACCACTTGAGCCATGCCTCTAGCACTACTTGCATTTTTCATGGAAAGAAAATAATGTCTTTGAAATTATCATCTTCTAATCTTCCATTGCAAAGGTTCTGATGACAGGTCAGTGCATTTTGATAAGAATGGCCTTTACACTCAGAAGAACATGCAAATACACACACACACACACACAGAGAGAGAGAGAGAGAGAGAGAGACTATTCTAAATCCTAAAAGGCTTATTTGTGGAGGGAGGGTGAAAGCTATTATACACCACATTGATTAAATAAAAATAAATAGAATTTGTCTTTGAATTAAGAATTCAAATATACATTAATCCACTGTAGAATTATTAAAGACTGAGGAGGATTATAATTGTCATATTTTTTATCTTCAGGGGGAAATTAAATTTTAAATGACAGAAATGTAAAACAAACTTTTCAAGTAGAAGAGAAAATAAATACTGCGCCAGATTCTCACATAAAACCAGTTCCGTATAGCTGGATTCCCACACTCCAAATAGCAGTTCTACGTCAGCCCAAGAGAGGACACTGCGGGCAAGGAACACAAAAATGTTCGGCACCAACAGCTTTATAAACCAAGACTAAACATCATTCCCCATCAAATCCAAACAAATGGGTAACCCAAATGAGTAACAACAGGAATCACCTTTAGCCTTGTTCCACTGCCAAGAGGAAAATACACAATTAAGTACAGTCTACATCTTTACTTAATAAATCAATGAAACAGAGGAAAAGTCACCCAAGTAGGAAAGATATGGACTGAAATGAAATAATCCATGAACAGTCAAAAATGTAAGCAATTAAAGCTTTCCCAAAAGTACAGACTTTGGGGTAAGTAATGTCTCCTAGATAAGCAAATACTATCGGTGACACTAAATCCCAGGGCAGAAAAAGAAGATGAAATCAGGAAAAATAGCATTTAATGTCATGTAAGATGTGTGTAATGGCCCCAGGAGAAATAATCCTCCCTTATAACTGATTGGAAGATTTAAAAGTTTATAGTTGCAGAAAAGTGTATCTAGTGTCCAGATCTTGGTTTTTAAATGTTCTTCTCATGCATTAAGACCAAGGTCCGTTGTAGGAAATGGATTCCACAACTGGAAAAACAAGGCGATCTATATTGTACCTCTCTGGATCAGGTGGGATTTAAAGCCTACTTGTAGAGCATTTAAACAGGTTCAGCAACACTTCCCTTATCTCATCAGTAAAAATTTCCAACTTCTGAGTGCCCTTAAACTATCTCTTCTCTAGCGAGACTTGTAAGTCCTTCCTCAGCTCCAGGCATCTTCAGACCCCACTGGCTTCCTTTTGCCCTCTTGGGAAGAATCATAAACAAGTACACAGTACTTTTTTTTTTCCTCACTTTCTCTCCAGGATATCCACAGGACTTAGTGACAGGTTGGCTTCCATACCACGGTCATGCAGACATTCTCTGGCTCTCTAAATAAGTGTGAATCACATATCTACCGAGCTCCAGGAAGCAAAGCACAAATCCTCCCAGAGGTCCCATTGAAGGCCTTTTCCTTTAGCTTGGGATTATAAATTCTGTACAACTAACACTTTTCAGGCTACAAAAACTTACTGGTTCAAAGGTGTGGGGGTTTTGGCTAAAATACTATGGAACTGTATCAAAATATTAAGTAATTGTGTCAAGGTGGTAACTAACATTCAGCCCATAATTATTTTTTTATCAAATTCTCCCATTTTCAAAGTTTTTCAAAATGATCATTTATCACTTCTACATAATAAAAGAACAACAGATTTAGGGGTAAGTAGTGCCTCCTAAATAAGCAAACACTGTTGGTAATACTAAATCCCAAGATAGAGAAATAAGATGAAATCGGGAGAAAAAGCATTTATTTATTGAAACAAATAATGTAAATATATTATTCCATAATTAGTTCTCTGGTAATAATAATTATTACAAAATATACTTTCAATATTACTATAGATAAAAACTGCCTTTTCTTTTTATTTATATATTTCTTGTTAAGTGAATGACAAATACCAAGAAGATATCTAACAATACCCATGTATTTGATATCTCCATAGATGGTAAAGGTGCTAAAATAGAAATTGTTCTGTTAGTGTATCTTTAATACAGATAATGTGGTTTCTCACAGTTTGAACTTAGTTGATCTTAAGAGAAATTTACAGTCCGGCACTGATGGCTCACACCTGTAATCCTAGCTACTCAGAAGGTTGATATCTGAGGAATGTAGGTCAAAGTCAGCCCAGGCAGGAAAGTCTGTGACACTCCTATCTCCAGTTATCACCAGAAAACTGGAAGTGGTTCAAAGTGGTAGAGTGCTAGCCTTGAGCAAGAGCTCAGGGACAGCAAGGCCCAGACCAGCAAAAGAGAAAAAGAGGAAGAACGAGAGAGAGAGAGAGAGAGAATTAGATTTGCACTTGTTTTTTCAACAAGTCCAGATATTGAAGGAAGCTGATATCAGAACATTTTGTGTTGGGGGAGTCATCTCAGGTCCAATGTTTCCCAAAACTAACTCAAAAATCAAGTAATTTACAATTTACCATGCTAGAATAAGAAACTAAAGCTAGGGCAGATATTATATCCTAGAAAATGAATGTTTCTCTCTATTTGTGGGATCATGCAAAGAATAGAACAATTCTCACATCTTATTACTAAGCCATTGAACACAGAGCACATTCCATCAGAGCCCTGAGCCAAATAGGTTTCAATGAATGATCAGAGACTTTCAGACTTTGTTGTCTCCACACAAAACCTAGAGTGAGTGGGGGCTTCCTCTATGGTCACGTGGAGGGTCTGATGGACTAAGAATCCTTTGGCAGGCAGGTCACCAACTTTCCTCCTGGTATAGTCAAGTTCCAAAACCAGCTTTTTAATTAATGCTAACTTTGCACCGGATGCAAATAAATTTCTGGAACACTCTGGGAATAACATTATATTACAGCCAGAAGGAACATCAGAGAATGCTTCCAGAATGGTTTTTTAACCTCCTGGGTTACATGGCAGCAGAGAGTCATCCCAGAATTTTTCCTCCCAATACCCTATCAAAACACCTACACAGGGGCTGGGAAGGTGGCTCAGTGATATGATGCTTGCCTTGCATGCAGGAGGCCCTGGGTTTGATTCCTCAGCACCACATAAGTAGAAAAAGCCAGAAGTGGTGCTGTGGCTCATGTGGTAGAACACTAGCCATGAGCTGAAGAGCTGAGGGACAGCGCCCAGGCCCAGAGTTCAGGCCATGACCGACAAAAAAAAAAAAACCACCTACACAGAAATATGGTAAGGATCAAAACTGGCCAATGGGAGAAAACTTAAAGGGAAAAAGATACCATCACATACCATATTTAGTAGAGAATTTCCACTGAGAGCATAACTGATGCAGAGGATTAAGAAGCACATTCTTAAATGATAAATCATAAGTGTCTTATTCTGACAAAGAATAATACAAGCTTTCTTCAAATGACCTGGGGGAATAAAGTCACTTGAAGACATACTCCTACTTTGAGGAAAATAGAAAAAGAATTAGGAAAACACTAATCAGCCAATGATTAGGCAAACTCCCTTGTCTTTGTAAATAAATAAATAAAGTTACAGAAATTGATTGTTGTTAAGGACTGAATGTTTTAATACCAACATGTTAGAACACAGTATCACTTTGGGGGATAAGAACCAGTGGCTTAAATCTGTCATCCTTGCTACTTGAAAGGTAAAAATCATAGAGCTCACAACTCAAGAGCAGCCTATAGAAAAAAGTTAACAAGACACTACCCCAACAAATAAGCCGAGATGAGCATCCACTTCTGTTATCTAAGCTATGCAAGAGGCCATAGGTAGAAGGATCTCAGTTGGAGGCTGGCCCAGGGCATCTTACTAAAAAATACCTAAAGTAAAACATGGCTCAAATGGTCAAGTGGAAGAGTGCCTGCTTAGGCAAACACAAGGCCCTGAGTTCAAACCCAATACCATATCACTTTTATAAATTCCATTTGTTCTCTAATTCTGGTAATCAGAGGTACCAAGGAGGAGATCAAGGAGGTGCAAAGGAGGTACCATTTTCACTGTTCCCATTTTATCTCCAGGAAACTGAGATTACAAGAGATTAAACAATTTGAACAAAATTGCAAAAGCAATAGTGCTGGGACCGCAATCCAGATTTGGTTACTGAGCCATTGCCTTCTATTATGTAGTCTCATAGAAAAAGGTCCTGGGTATGCCCAGTTGTTACACAAGATACCAAGTTGAAAAATGTAATGATACAATATCTATGGAATAACACAATTTTTACATTTTATTAATTACATCTCCAACTCATTAGTAATCAAGAAAGCAGTCAGGACATGGAAGCTGGATCAGATGATGAAGCACTACCCTACCAGGCCTTACCATTTTAGCAATGATGACAAAGAGATCCAGACCAGTGTAACAACTTCTCCAGTATCACAGATACAATACATCCAAGCTAAGAGGTTTTGTGTTACATATTTCATACCATTTATAAATAATAAATATTGGCATCACAATCTGACTTATATGTGGTTGGCCTTTATGTAAATTATGATGCCTGAATATCATTTACAGAAGATAATAAATGCTGCACAGTGTCTACCACATGTGAACAACTGAGTAAATATTAGATACTGTGTTCTAAAGCCAAACCAAATGGAAATTTTTCCTGGTAACATCTTCTACTGGTTCTATAATCATATTCCTTGCAGAGAATGATGTCCATATTTGGGAATATAGTCTCAGGAATCAGATTCCTGGCATTTTCAATTGTAAGAATCCACAGAACCTAGCATTGGGAAGCTCAAAAGGAAGGGTACCAATAAAGGACCTTTTTCCCTCCATCCTGCAGTGTCAATCCTACCTTCAAGCCATAAATACTAATGCTCTAGATCTGAGGATTAGGGACTTTTTCCAAAATGCAATAGGCAGTAACTGTTTTGTGTTCTGTTTTGTGAAGTTTTGGCTGTCTACTGTACGTACTCCATTCCACTGTTACAACACAAAATAATCATAAGAACAGGTAAATGAATAGGCATCTTGGGGTTTGAATAGAACTTTGTTTAAAAAACAGGCCACTGGTCACATTTGGCCCACAGACCTTTTTAGGTCTCTGTTCTACACAGCTGTAAGAAATCCAGAAAAGGCAGGTAGGTCAGGAGTAGAGTCATGAGAGAGAATTAAAATTCAACACACTGCTACCCAATCCTGTATCTCATAATCCTAGATGACCTTTCCTCAAGGTCATCTTCTAAGAAGTGACTGCTTACACTCTCCACAGTTCTATGTTCTTCAAGTAGTTTTGTTCATCATAGATACAACACATCCAGTAGCCAACGATGAACTAAACCACAAATGCTCCATGACCTCTATGGTCTCAAGTATGTGGTAAATAGCTCAAGTCCAAGTAACATGTCTCATCAGAAATGGCAGAGTGATTAGAGGCAGAAATAAGGAGATTTCATTCAAATAAATAAAAGATAGATGGAAACCTTGAAGAGAGAGACTAGACTCTTTTTGGGGGGGGGAGGGGGGTCCGGTCGTGGGGCCTGAACTCTTGGCCTGCATGCTGTCCCTCAGCTCTTCAGCTCAAGGCTAGCGCTCTACCACTTGAGCCACAGCACCACTTCCGGCCTTTTTCATTTTGCTTATGTGAGGAATTGAACCCAGGGCCTCAGGCATGCAAGGCAAGCGCTCTACCACTGAGCCACCTTCCCAGCCCTGACCATTGATCTTGTGCACAAGAACTAAATGAGACAGGTGCCAGTGGCTTCTACCTGTAACCCTAGCTTCTTTAGAAACAGAGATTAAGAAGATTACAATTCCAGGCCAGAACTCATTTAAATTGATAGCTGGAATTTGTGGGGTCTTTTGCTCTTTATAGACCAAAGACCACCAATTTCACAATTGGCATTCTTACTAACATTCTTGATCCTTCAGGGTTCATGACTCTTACTCCACATATTTTTGACATTTGTAACTAAATATACCATGGTTCAAATAAAAGACTGGAAGTTAGAGTATTGTACCAATGTTGGTTTGGAAGACTGTTCAAAGAATGGAAAAAAATTATTTGAATTCATGAAATAAGTGTTATCTAAATTTTAACACTCTTTATCCTTTTAAGTATAAAATTTTTTCTTATCTAACATTGCTCGTTTAAATTTATGGATTTCCCCCCAGGCCTATTACCACAAAGGGAAACAATTCTGTTCTGATGACAGAGTTTTGGAGGGTGGTTTGGTCTTGGTATGTTTTTCTGGCACAGTCTATGAAGCATTCAATTTGAAAAATCTACTGCTTTGACATCAATTTGAAAAATCTACTGCTTTGAGATTAACATTGTCATCTTTCTTCCTCTTGCTGGTCCCTAGTCCCTAAGAGATTGTTTAAATTGGGAACTATTATATCCAAGTATCAGAAGTTAGAGACTAAATGTAAATCTAACTAATACTAGTAAATAAAGAGCTAAGATGAATCTTCATCCACTAGTTTTTAGATCTAGGATATCTCTTTTGCTTCTAGAATTGTAAGAGCATGTAGAAAAACAGATCAATCTGCTACTTAGCTTTAGATTTGTTTTATAATCCATAGGAAAAAATTAAATGCCTGGGAACTGGTATAGGTAAGGTATAAAATTGTTTCATAAAGTCAGGCATCAATAGCTCACATCTGTAATCCTAGCTACTCAAGAGGCTGTGATCTGAGAATAACCATTTGAAGCCAGCCCAGGCAGAAATGTCTGTGAGACTCTTATCTCCAATTGACCAGCACAAAGCAAAAATCTAGAAGGGGAGCTGTGGCTCATGTGGTGGAGTGCTATCCTTGAGCAAAGAAAGCTCAGGACATCACCTAGTCCCAGAGTTTAAGCCCTCGAAACAGAAGAAAAAAAAATTGTGTCATGAGATGGTACTCACTCATAAATATAAATGCATTCAGTAGAGACCTGTTAAGTGTATAATTTTTTATCTTTTAACATAATGAAGAATTATTTCAAAATCCATACTTCAGTCTAGATTTTCTTTTCCTTTTTCTTTTTTATTTTTTGTGCTAGTTCTGGTGCTTGAATTCAGGACCTGGGAGCCATCCCTGGGATTTTATTGCCCAAGGCTGGTATTGTACCATTTGAGCCATACCTCTACTTCCTGCTTTTTGGTAGCTAATTGGAGATAAGAGTCTCACAGACATTCCTGACCAAGCTGGCTTCAACCCATGATGCTCAGATCTCAGCCTCCTGAGTAGCTAGGAATACAGGTGTAAGTCACTGGCACCTGGCTTAGATTTTCTTAATGCCACAGTTTCATAAAAGATCATAATATTCCTTATACCTGGTAAAAACTCAGCATGAACTTTGAAGTAGTATTTACTATTAGGAAAGGGTATTTATTCTGAAATCAAGGACATGAAAAAATTATCCTGAAAAGAACATACGTATTGCAAGGAAAATAAAGAAGGACTAAAGGTGTGGCTCAAGTGAAAGAACACCAGCAGTGAGCAAGAAATAGTTGAGGGCTGGGATTTAGCTCATTGGAAGAATACTTGCCTGGCAAGTACAAGGTCCTGAATTCCATTCTCAGCTCTGAAATAAAAAAAATAGTTGAAAATGTGTGTGAAATTACTTTGGTGTAGTGGGTGTGCGCATCGCACACACCCACCCACCCACCCCCACACACACACAGGAAGAGTGGCAGGAAAGTAAAACAAGCTCTGTTGAGGGAGTAAGAGGGTGGCGGTGCCAAGAGCTAGTGGCTCACGCCTGTAATCCTAGCTACTTAAGAGGCTGAGATCTGAGGATCGTGGTTCAAAGCCAGCCCTGGCAGGAAAGTCTTATCTTATTTCTTATCTCCAATAAACCACTCGAAAACTGGAAGTGGCACTGTGGCTGTGGCTCAAGTGGTAGAGCTCGCCTTGAGCTGAAGAGTGCAGGGACAGGGCCCAAGCCAGAGTTCAAGCCCCAAGACGGACCGAAAAAGAAAAGAAAAAAAAAAGAAAGAGGGGTGGGGGTTAGGCTAACAGGGTGAATGAGGGGAGGGAATAAGATTGATGAGGATACTTTGTATACATAAGAGGAAATTTCTCAATGAAACTATACTCTTGTAAAACTGTATGCTAGTTAAAGAAATGAAAGAGAAATACCAAAGACCACAGAGTATGGTTCCATCAGCTAAAGTTAGCAAAACTAACAGAGTTGGGAATAAATTGCACTTTTTTTTCTAGATTCACAACCGAGACTCAAACTGGGTATGTGTGCCCACTTTCGCTTATTGGCTAATGATCTAGCAACTGAGCCATGCTTCCAACACCCACCTGAAGAAAAGGAAGAAGATATTTTCCCTGTTGGCCAAGTACAGCAGTAGAGCAGAACTAGATCTAGAACTAGAGCTGGTGGCTCATGCCTGTAATCCTAGCTACTCAGGAGGCTGAGCTCTGAGGATCGAGGTTCAAAGCCAGCCTGGGCAGCAGAGACCGTGAGACTCTTATCTCCAATAAACCACCAGAAAACCCGAAGTGGCGCTGTAGCTCAAGTGGTAGAGCGTTTGCCTTGAGCTGAAGAGCTGAAGGACAGCGCCCAGGCCCAGAGTTCACGTCCCACGACCGACAAAAAAAAAAAAAAAGAACTAGATCATTCTAAATGAAATTCTTCCAATGAAGAGTTGCAATAGCACAGTGGTTCTATCATCTCCAGGTATAGAAGACCACAAAAAGCCCGAGACACAGCAAGACAAACAAACAAACAAAAACCTGGTGAGGTCTTAAAGAAGAGCTCTCAAAACTCCCCAGTACACAGGGAGCTGCAGTGCAGCTTCAAGCCCGGAGCAGCCTTCAGGCCATGGTAGACTATCACTGTGGTAGAACAATTTTGCACTCTGTCCTTTCTACATTGAGGAGTCCAGCTCTGAAGGAACCTCAAATAGCAGCTAATGATCAGGAAGAGATGGGTCCTGAAAGAGCAGAAAAACCTACTATGCTCTTCCAACACTTACACACCACATAATACACAATGCACATATTCATTCCATATAATATAAATATCATACAATGCATTCACACCAATCACTATACACACAAACATACACTCACACCACAGACTCATACCACATGCACATACATCATACACACTCATACCACATATGTACATAAACACATTCATATCACATACATATATACACACATACTACTTCAAATTTTTAAAAAAATCAGACCCAGTTGGGAGCCAATGGCTCACACCTATAGTCCTAGTCAGGAGGCTGAGATCTGAGGATTGCTGTACAAAGACAGTCCAGGCAGAAAAGTCCCATGAGACTCTTAAATTAACCACTCAAAAACCAGAAATGGTACTGTGGCTTACGTGGTAGAACACTAGCTGTGAGCACCAAGAGGCTCAAGTACAGCACCCAGGCCCTGAGTACAAAACCCACAACCAACCAAAAAAAAAAAGTTGGAATTAAAAAAGCATATATTGAACCAAGAGCCTGAAGTTTTTATCATAAATTGGACTAATATTTTTAATACTTTCAATGAAATAACCAGGAAAAACTGTATAGGATTTTCCTGGGCTTTATCCACCAGTAGAGAAAATGAGCCAACAGTATAGGAATAGGAGATAAGAATATCTGCTGGTAACACATCTGCTCTGTGTGTATGAATAAAATAAAGTACTTGAAGATAAGTATATTTAGCACTAGGGGAAAAATCAACCATAATGTCACTGCTGGAAAAAGTCCACATCTACAGACAAAAATCTAATCTCAGCCCTTAGGGTTAGGGGCTGCTTTGAAACCTCATTGCTGTTTGGTAAGTTTCTCTTCCCAGTAGAGATGAATTCATCATTTGTTTCCATAATGAATTTAGAATGAATGTAAATATGTCAAAGCACACTTTTGCTAGGAATCACACACTATAAAGTTAGATGAAAGGCAACAACATTCTGAAACTCATTGATGAAAGCTGATGACTATTAGGATAGTAGAGATGAGGAGGAATGTGTGCCAGGTCAATCTGATTAAAATACAATACATGCATGTGTGAAATACCACCGTGAAAACCTTGGGAACAATTACCATACACTAAAAAAAATGGCAGGAAAGTAAAATATGTCCTGTCTCATGAGTGAGGGGAACTACTGGGAAGAGAGGGATAAAAGGGTGAGGTAGGGTGAATGTGGTCAAGATACTTTATGCCCCAGCGAGACAGAGGTTGAGAGTAAGGTTGCACTTCTCCCTCATATGTAGAAGATAGAGTATAAACTCATATAGTTTATCAACTCATATATAGCATATAGTTTATAAACTCACAAGTAAATATGTTGGGAGTTGTGCCAGTATATAGAAATGTTAGCTAAATTATGGTAGAGTCAAGGGAGAACTCAAATAGTATAATTGCTTAGAAAGTCAAAGTTCAACAAAATAAACACTAGGAAACGTAATTGAAAGAGATGGGGTGGGACGGGGGTCAAAGCAAAAGGGGTGGACAAATGAAGAGTTGAAGTGGGAAGAATACAGTCATGAATTCCATGTATATCCTACAAAACAAGGAAGAGTGAGGAAAGAGGTAGGTAGGAGAGGGATGAATGAGAATGTTGAAGGGGTGACATTGATCAAGATGCATTGTATTTATTAACTGCTGTGGAGATTTTTGGTTGTTTTTATTTCATTTTGTGGAGTTTTTTGTTTTTTGATTTGCTGTACTGGGGCTTGAATTCTGGGCCTGGGCATTGTCCCTGAGCTTTTTTTGCTCAAGGCTAGTGCTCTATCACTTGAGCCACAGCTCCACTTCCAGCTTTTTTGGTAATTAATTGGAAATAAGAATCATACAGACTTTTCTGCCTGGGCTGGCTTTGAACTGAAGGCCTCAGATCTCAACCTCCTGAATAACTAGGATTACTGCTTTGTTAAATGGCAACTCCTTTGTACAACTTGAATATTTTAAAATGCTTTAAAAAAATCCATCTCCAGTTAACCAGCAAAATTCCTCACTAGAGGCATGATTTAAGACAACCATAAGCAAGCAGAATGAGCTCAAGACTTGTATACCTCCCTAAAAAAAAAAAAACAGACTTCATGAATCATATAGGAAACTACTCAACTGCAATATAGAAAAAAAACAGAGCCACAGACAATATGTAAATAAATGTGTGAAATGAGTTCCAATCAAACTTTATTTTCAAAAGAAAAAAACAGCTGAATCAATTTATTATTAGTAAATAGCTCTCCTTGCTTGACTAATAAATGAGCCATTCAAAATCTTAAAAATATATGTATACTTTATGCACATGTGTGAAATGGAGCAATGAGGCTTGTTGAGGTTGAAGTGAGAAGAGGGGAGAGGGGAGAAGGGAGACTGACAAAAGGGTGAGTCTGATCAAGATAAATTGTGTACAATATGGGCTTGTACAACTAATAATGTTAATAAAAGTATGAAATGAAATACTATATCCATATTGGTTATTTATTCCATATAGAAATGATAATTAAGGCGGTGTCAGCATCTTCAGGTGAAATCTGGACTGGGGATTTTTGGGATTCTTTCCTTTCTTCTTCCCTTTCTTCCTCCCTTCACTCCTTCCTTCCTTCTTTTCCTTCTCCCTCCCACTTTTCCTTCCTTCCTGAGGACCTCCCTCCCTTTTTCCTTCATTTCTTTCTTTTTTTCTTTTCATTTTTTATTGTGAAAATAAGGTACAGAGGGGATACAATTACATGGGCAAGGTAATGAGTACATTTCTTATCAAGCATTGTTGCCTCCTCCTTTGTTTCCCCTTCCCATCCCTTCCCATCTCCCCCCACCACCAAAGTTGTAAAGTTTATTTTTCGACATAACATCTTGTACATCTCATTGCAATGAGTCTACCTGTATCCCTATTTAAACAATTGGTTTTTTCCCTTCCCCTCCCCAATTATACCAACATCAAATACGGTGAAACAGGGGTTATACCATGGGGGAGGGACATACAAAGCAACAAAAAATTCATCTTATAAATATGTTAGAAACAATAGCAAGAAAGAAAAACCATTTGAGTCCTTATCCTTCCTTCCTTCTCCCTTTCCATCTCTAGCCTTTCTTTTTCCTTTTCAAAATTTCTGTAGGTTCTAAGAGTAGACTTTTATTTGTCCCATCTTGTTTAGAAGATGTGGGCTGGGGTGTAGCTCATCTGTAGAGCACTGGCCCAGCATTTGTGAGGCCTTCAGTTTGATTCACAGCACAACTTAATTAGCAAAATAACTAATTTAAAATGCGCTTATATGGCAAATACCTAGGAATTTAGGTGAATACATACAGAGAGAGAGAAAGAAACTAACTCACTCCATAGGAATACCACTACAACAGTTTTGTTTTTAATTCTCCCTGCTGCCAGACAAAATGTCATAAGCATTTGTGCTCATCATGCTCTGAGATTGAAATATGAGTGACCTTTGATAATCTAAAGACATTTTATCTCAACATCCACTTTCTGAAACATAAATCCCATTCTTTTTTTTTTTTGGCTGGTCGTGGGGCCTGAACTCTGGGCCTGGTAGCTGTCCCTCAGTTCTTCAGCTGAAGAGGCTAGCACTCTACCACTTTGAGCCACAGCACCACTTCCAGCTTTTTCTGCTTATGTGGTGCTGATGAATCGAACCCAGGGCTTCATGCATGTAAGGCAAGCACTCTACCACTGAGCCACCTTCCCAGCCCATACAAATCCCATTATTAATCAGTGTTTATAATGAGATAAGTCAAGCAGAAATGGAATCCTGTTTCTTGTGAAGATTATGAGCTTTGTCCTTCTATTGATCAAGCTTCTTCCTGCATGCCATGGGCCCTGCCTACCTCTGCAGTGTCTTCTCAGGCATTATGCCTTCATATTTGGCATTGTAGACACATAAGCATTTTTATTAGACGTCAAAAAGTATCTGAATCTTTTCTACCTTGAGGCCTTAGCATATGGCAGTCTTTCTGCTAATTTGCCTCTTACCTGGTTCATTGCATAGCTGACTACTGATCCTTCAGGTCTGTTTAATGTTTCCCCTCCCCCCCCAATAAAAAGGTGTTCCTTGATCATTCCATTTAAAGCATGCATGCTCTCTTCCACAGTAATCTGTTTATACTTCTATATAAAGCACAATTTCTTAATATACAACATATTATCTTTGCAGGAGGGGTGAGTGGTAGTGAGTCTTCAGGTCAGGAGCTCTTGCTTCCTAGGCAGGTGTTCTACCACTTGAGCCACCCTCCCAGTCCTAATATATGTATAACTTGTTTATAGAATGTTTCTAACACTGGAGTGCAAGCTCCTTCAAGTCAGGAACCATATCTGCAATGTTTGTCCTGAACATTCAACATGCCAGGGACATAGAGAAGCACCAAAAAAAAAAAAAAACTTATTTGGAGGTAGAAAAAGGATGCAAAGAAGGAGATAAGAATAGAGTTAGTTGGGCATTTACAAATTTTTCATTATTGTTGTTTTTATTGTAAGCTACAGAATAGAAAATACTACCCACCAGTCAGATTATTTTGCAAATTTAGAGTGATGCATGCCCTTTTTTGTCCCATATGCCCTCCTTACTTCCCAGAGGGAACAAGTTCCTGAAATTTAGTTTTGGGGTTTTTTTGTTTTTTGTTTGTTTGTTGTCGGTCGTGGGGCTTGAACTCTGTGCTTGGGTGCTATCCCTTTGCTCTTCAGCTCAAGGCAAGCACTCTACCATTTGAGCCACAGCACCACTTCTGGTTTTCTAGTGGTTTATTGGAGATAAGAGTCTCACAGACTTTCCTGCCCAGGCTGGCTTTGAACCACGATCCTCAGATCTCGCCTCCTAAGTAGCTAGGATTACAGGTGTGAGCCACCATAGTTATTTTTTCATTACCTTTTATATCTGTATTTAACTATATATGAGAGTATTGCTAAAAGCATATAATATTTGCATAATTTAAAATTTTTCTTTTTGGTTGGGGCTTGAACTCTGGGTCTGGGCACTGTCCCTCATCTCTTCAGCTCAAGACAAATGCTCTACCACTTAAGCCACAGCGCCACTTCTGGTTTTTCTGGTGGTAAATTGGAGACTCTTATGTCTCTTGGACTTTCCTGCCCAGACTGGCTTTGAACCACGATCCTCAGATCTTAGCCTCCTGAGTAGCTAGGATTACAGGTGTGAGCCACCAGGACCCAGAAATTTTTACTTTTATAAATTGTGTTATTCTGCATATCATCTTCAGCAATGACTTTATCACTTTTATTCCTGACCCTTTAGAAGTTTAGGAAATGTCCTTTTCTTTAGATATATACTCAGAATAGATATATAGTGCATTCATATACCATTTCACAAGAGCTAATGGAATGTTTTTGTATCACTGTGCTAATGTACAATCTCCTACCAGCTGTGTTTGAGAGTTTTCATTTCTCATTCATGCTCCATACCATTGAAGTTATAAATGTCTTTCAAGCTTATGCATATGAGTTGGTACATCTTCATTTAATTTAAATATTACTATGATTGAGAAATTTACTTTCTTATTTAGGTTTCCTTTTTTGGAATTTGTCCATTTTTTAAACTGTTTCTCCTATTTGATTGGAAAGAATTTTTTATTTTCTGCATACTAATCTTTTGTCAGTTTTCTTAAGAATCTGTGGTTTGTTTTCTTGCTTTTTGTAGTACTCTCTGATATACAAAGTTTTTAATTATAACCAATAGTCATGTTTACTTTTTGTGTATTGTTTACAAAATTCTTCCCCAACATAAAATTTCACTTTTTACATTTAGGGCTTATGTCCATCTGGAAGATTATTTTAGCATATAGAACATTAGTTCAATTTTATCTTTCTCCATAAAGATAACAAGTTGTTTCACCATGTATTTCTACAAAATCCATTCTGTAAATCTTAGTATTTAACAGGGTGAGTCTATTATTTCCTTTCTACAATTTTTCTTGGTTCCTTTTTTTTGTTTTGGTCCAAGATCAGGACTCAAACTTAGTAGCTGACACTTTCACCCATTGACTGGCACTCTACCACCTGAGCCATGCCTCCAACCCCATCTCTTGGCTGTTCTTGTCCCTTTGTTCTAACAAAGGTCCCTCATAAGGCCCTGAAGGCTGTCCATACAAGGACAAATATAAGAAATATACCATAAAGAAATTCACATCACTTAAAATGACATTTTCCAAACTCCTTTAAATAACAGAAAATTTTATTAAAATACATTCAGGGCTGGGAAGGTGGCTTAGTGGTAGAGTGCTTGCCTCGCATGCATGAAGCCCTGGGTTCAATTCCTCAGTACCACATAAACAGAAAAAAACGGAAGTGGCGTTGTGGCTCAAGTGGTAAAGCGCTAGCCTTGAACTGAAGAGCCAAGGGACAGCACCCAGGCCCAGAGTTCAGGCCATAACCGACAAAAAAATTAATTAATTAATTAATTTAATTATATTCACAATGTTCCCACCACAAACTTAGTCTAGCTCATAATAAAGTAGATGTTTATCTATTATAAAACAGTATTATGGAGGGGGGAAGGGGGGGAAGGAGAAGGATTGGGATTGGGCGGG
>NW_012267377.1:1348059-1349448 GCF_000151885.1 Dipodomys ordii | reverse complement strand
GATGTGATGAATAATATTAATTGATTTGCGTATATTGAACCAGCTTCGCATCCCTGAAATGAATCCTGTTTGATCGTGGTGTATGATTTTTTGGACTTTACTCAAATTTTATGTAGCTTTAAACTGGATTAAAACAGCACTTGAATACATATAGTACACTTTAAAAGATGCTTTATATGCTCCAAATGATATACATTAACTTGTAGAGCAAATAAAAGGACAAGAATGAGACCATGCAGCTGGAAGAACACAAACGTAAGTCCTGCCCCTGGTTTGTTTTTTGTCGGTCGTGGGGCTTGAACTCTATGCCTGGGCCCTGTCCCTCAGCTTTTCAGCTCAAGGCTAGTGCTCTACTACTTGAGCCACAGCGCCACTTTCAGCCTTTTCTGTTTATGTGGTGCTGAGGAATCGAACCCAGGGCCTCATGCATGGAAGGCAAGCGCTCTACCATTGAGCCACCGTCCCAGCCCCAGTCCTGCCCCTTATTCTTGGGATAAAACAAAGTTTTAGAGAGGCAAAAAAATCAACACAAATACACATGACAGATAATGCAAGGCTAAAGATAACAACCTGTAACACAGGAAGCCTGAGAAGTATCTTTTATTTGACCCACACAAAAATTTCACCTGGTCTTTCCACTTTTATAACTTCCGCTCCAAGATCTCCTAAATTCATAGTAGCAAAAGGTCCCGCCAGTACCCTGCAATGTAAACAATGATAAATGACCATCTGGAAAAGTTCTGTATTAATTGTTCTCTTAATAGTACATCAGCACAGTAATGCTTGTAAGAATCAAAATTGTTAAAACTTTAATTTGAAAAAATTAAAATTAAAAAATAAAATAAAAATTAAAAAAACTTTAATTTGTCCATTTGTATCAAGGAAGCCTTGCAATGGTTTATCTCCTTCAAACAGCTAACTCATAGGTTAGCAAAATGAATACCAACAAGCTGAAACCTGTGTTGTTGGGACTGGGGTGAAATCAAGGGGAAAGGGGCAGACAAATGTGAAAAATGGGGGCTGGGAAGGTGCTTGTCTAGCACACATGAAGCCTTGGGTTCGATTCCTCACTACCACATAAACAGAAAAAGCTAGAAGTGGCACTGTGGCTCAAGTGGTAGAGTGCTGGCCTTGAGCAAAAGAAGCTCAGGGACAATGCCCAGGCCCTGAGTTCAAGCCCCAGGACTGGCAAATAAAAATAAATACTTAGGGGGCTGGGAAGGTGGCTCAGTGGTAGAGCACTTGCCTTGCATGCATGAGGCCCTGGGTTCAATTCCCCAGCACCACAAAAGAAAAAAGAAAAAAAAGCCAGAAGTGGCACTGTGGCTCAAGTGGTAGAGTGCTAGCCTTGAGCTGAAGAGCTGAGGGACAGCACCCAGGCCCAGAGTT
>NW_012267377.1:1336606-1348009 GCF_000151885.1 Dipodomys ordii | reverse complement strand
CAATGCTTGGTAAGAAATGTACGCATTATCCTGCCCATGTAATTGTAACCCCTCTGTACAGTATGTTCACAAATAAAATAAAATAAAATCTAAAAAAAATAAAAATAAAACAGTATTATAGGGGCTGGGAAGGTGACTCAGCGGTAGAGTGCTTGCCTCGCATGCATGAGGCCCTGGGTTCGATTCCTCAGCACCACATAAACAGAAAAGGCCGGAAGCGGCACTGTGGCTCAAGTGGTAGAGTGCTAGCCTTGAGCTGAAGAGCTCACAGACAGTGCCCAGGCCTAGAGTTCAAGTCCCACAACTAACTAAAAAAAAAAAAAAACTATTATAAAGAGTAATGAAGTAAACAAAAAAATATATTTGTAAGTATGATGGACAGAATTCTTACAGCTAAATTGTTATAAGAGAAAGCATGGCTCAGAGGATACAAAGGAAGAAAGTACCATTTAAAATTAAATCATTAGGGGAAGTGCTGTTCTACTTCTAAAAATACAAAGAGGCATGGAATGGCTGCTTTTATTTATTTTTTAAAGGCCTTCTAGTTAGGTGCTTACTGCTCACACTTATAATCCTAGCAAGCTACTTGCAAGACTGACACCTAAGTATCACCATTCCAAGCCAGCCCAGGCACACAAATCAAGAGACTCTAATCTGCAATTAACTACTAAACAGCAAGAAATGGAGGGAGCTGTAGCTCAAGTAGTAAAAGGCCACTCTTGAGCAAAAAAGCTAAGCTTCTGAGTTCAAGCCCCCGTACCTGCACTAACAACAACAACAAAAAACTTCTTTAAAAGATATAAAAATGATATTAAGTGAAGTAAACCAGACCTAAAGAAACATAGGTCCGGGCTGGGAAGGTGGCTCAGTGGTAGAGCGCTTACCTTGCATGCATGAGGCCCTGTGTTTGATTCCTCAGCACCACATAAGCAGAAAGAAAAAAAAAAGGCCAGAAGTGGCACTGTGGCTCAAGTGGTAGAGCACTTGCCTTGATCTGAAGAACTGTGGGACAGTGCCCAGGCCCAGAGTTCAGGCCCCACAATCGGACCCAAAAAAGAAAAAGAAACATTGGTCCCATGGTTTCCCTTATCTGCAATAACTAGTACATGTCTGAGACAAGCAGAAAAGGTCAGATACATTAATGTTAGGTGAAATGAACCCCAAGATAAGGAATCAGTGGGGTTTTTTCTTGCTATTATTTCCAACATATTTATAAGGTGATTTTTTTTGTTGCTTTGTATATCCCTACCTGACGGTATAAGCTCTGCTTCCACTGTATTTGATAGGGAAGGGAAAAATCAAATTGTTTAAATAGGGATACAGGTGGACCCATTGCAACAATGAAATGTACAAGATGCTATATCGAAAAATGAACTTTACAACTTTGGCAGGTTGTGGGGGGAGTGTAAGATGGGAGTCTTGGAGTGTAGTCGTGGAGATGGGAGGGCAGGGATGGTAAGGGAAAAACAAAGGAAACAAAGGAGGCAACAATGCTTGATAAGGCATGTACTCATTACCTTGTTCATGTAATTGCAATCCCTCTGTATGGTAGTTTCACAATAAAAAAACTTATTAATAATAAAAAGATATAAATATATAGAGACATAGATTTAGATATGTCCCTTAAAACTCTGCCCAGTGGCTCACAGCATCATTGCTGTTCCCTCAGTGGCTCCTAGAGAATGATAGCTTTCTAAACACTGCCCCCTAACGTGCGTGTGTGCCCAGCCTCCTCTGAGAGGATAAGGATACAAATTTTAAAAACAAATAACTGAGGTCCCTCCTCCTCTGAAATCAGACTAGCTTTCATAATTGACACAATTTCAACCACAGCACTGTCAGAATGCATTAAAGTAAATCTCACAGCCATTCTAACATTACTCTCATCAGTAAAAGGCCACCATGTAAAATTAAAATTTTTAATTTTAATTAAAATTAAAAATGCCAACCTTCTACAAAAGAGATGAGCTGTGCTTTATAACCACATAATGTCACAATTCATAAATAACTGTTGCTTTCAGAGAATCGGCTGAAATTTAGACTTCCTGATTAGCAAATTTGTTTATGACTCCCATCTTTGCACATGTGATTAACAGCAAATGAAAGAGGATGACAAAAATAATTCTCAAGTAGAGCAGTGTCCTATAATCACAAAATCCACATCAACACTTCACAATGATATGTCTGAGAATGGAAAGCTTTGAGTCACTTAACATTAAATTGAAAAGCCTGAATTTAAATCTACCTGCTATTAAAGAGCTGTGAGATCTCAGGCCCCTTAGCCATTCTGGACCTGTTTCCTTATCAAGAAATAAAGAATAATGAGCCAGGCACCAGTGGTTCACACCTGTAAATCCTACTACTTAAGAGGCTGAGATCTGAGGATCACGGCTCAAAGCTACTGTGGGCAAAAAAAGCCCTGAAACTCTTACCTCCAGTAAACCACCAGAAAATGGGAAGTGGCACTGTGGCTCAAGCCTTGAACTGAAGAGCTGAGGGATAGTGCTCAGGCACGAAGTTCAAGCCTCATAACTGACATAATAATAATAATAATAAGCTGTAACAGATGTGATTCTAAGGACTGTCAGGAAAGGGGGGACTATTGAAAGATGCCATTTCAGACATTCTATCCATCACCTCCTCCTTCTCCCATCCCTACCACTGAGAACCATATAATCACTCACCAGTTAGCTAAAAACTGTTGAATCAGATAATCTTCCCCTAGTGCTCTTTTTTTTTTCTTTTGTCGGTCATGGACCTGAACTCTGGGCTTGGGCGCTGTCCTCAGTTCTTCAGCTCAAGGCTAGTGCTCTACCACTTGAGCCACAGTACCACTTCCAGCTTTTTCTGCTCATATGGTACTAAGGAATCAAACCCATGGCTTCATGCATGCAAGGCAAGCATTCTACCACTAAGCCATTTTCCCAGCCCCCCTCCTCTAATGCTCTTTGATGCATTAAAATATAGAATGTGAGAGCTACAAGAAACTAACAATTCTCTAATCGTAAGTGAATGTCCCGAAAACTCTGATCCGTATTACAGCTCATTTCATATGTGAACCTGTAGGGAATGTGACAGTTCCCAAGTGGATGAATATTTTATTTGTCTGAATGATATGATAAATGCATTTTACCAAGTAGATGAATATTTTATTTGTCTGGATGATATGATAAATGCATTTTACCCTCCTGGAAATCTATACTCTTGGACATGGAACCTTCTAAATGCTTGTCAACCTCGTGGGTATAAAGTGAAATCTTATTTTGGCCTTTAATTTTTGTTTGTCCAAACACTACTGAAACAAGGTGCACACTGGTCCTGGAGCTTGAACTCAGGGACTAGACACTGTCCCTGAGCTTCTTTGGCTCAAGGCTAGATCTCTACCACTTGAGCTACAGCACCATTTCTAGCCCTTTCTGAGTAGTTTATTGGAGATAAGAGTCTCACAGACCTTCCTACACTGGCTGGCTTCAAACCTCAACCCTCAGATCTCAGCCTCCTGAGTAGCCAGGACTACAGGCCTGAGCCACTGGCACCCAGCTCTGTCTTGTTTAAACTATCTACAGGTTTAAGCTAAAACTGTCTAGGAAAATTAACTTCTAGGAGGTTTCCCCACTTCATAGACAGTTGCTTTTCAATTCTCCTTCTTGCTATGTCTAAACATCTAGTCTGCATTGAGCTCAGCCCCATGGCCTCTCTAGCCAAAGTCCCTCTCAGAGGATCTCACTTAGGCTTCATATTTGCTTGCAGCTATCTCATTTTCTTGATTCTTAGCTCCAAACCCTTTCACTGCTTCTCCACTTGAAATCTAGTAGCCATCTCAAGTAAGACATATCCAAAACCTGACTCGACATTTAATCCACAAAGTGTCCCTCCCCAGGATTCTCATGTCAGGAAATAGTAATCTCTTCTTCTAACATCATCCTAACTCAACTCTTTCCTCTGAGGCTCATCTGTAGATCCTATCTCTTTATTTGGAAAATACAGTGGGAACATTCTCGCCCTTCAATTACCTGCACCACCATTACTCTAACTCAAGCCCACCATCATCTCTAGCCTGGAATAGCTCAACAGCTCTGTAATTGTGCATTACTTCCACCTTTATCCTCTACCATCCTATTTGCAGCCCAGGGCTAGAGAAACCCTTTAAAAATCAGTCAGATCAGTGTTGGGAATGTGGTTCAGATGGTAGAGCACATGCCTAGCAAGCACAAAGCCCTGAGTTAAAATCTCAGTGCTGCCAAATAATAGCAGCAGTAGTAGTAGTAATAGTAATAGTAGTAGTAATATAAAGTATCAGATTGTATCATTTACTCAAAACCCTCTGCAGTTTGCAATCTTACTTGAGTAAAGGCAAACTCCTTATGAGTAGCCCATGCACCTTTTATGGACTTCATAACCTTCAACTCCCTGGGTTTTTCCTTATCCTCCTTGCTCTCACAACTTCAGCCACACCAGCAGTGCTGGTCCCCAGTCTCACTCATCACATTCTTGCCTCAGGTCCTTTGTGCTTACTGCTTATTGTCTGAAACCCCTTTGCCAATATCTATATGCTTCACTGCTTAACTTTGTTGAATCTCTGCTCGTGTCACCTGCTCTATGAAGCCTTCTCAATATCTAGTATGAAGTAGTAGCCTTCCTCACACTTCTTTATTTTCTTCTGTAGCTTTTCTCTGTGTCATATACATATTTCAGGGCTGGAAGCTCATACCTGTCATCCTAGTTACTCAGGAGGCTAAGATCTAGAAGATCATTGACCAAAGCCAAACCAGACAGAAAATCTCCCATAAACTAGTACAAAGATGGGCTGGAAGCCTGGTTCAAATACTACAGTGCCAGTTGTGAGTAAGCTGACAAAACCAAGAAATCTGAGCAAGATTGAAGTTCTGAGTTCAAGCCCTGATATTGAAAGAGAAATAGATTAGATAGATAGATAGATAGATCTAGGTATATCTATCTAGATCTATATCTATGAGGGCTGGGAATGTGGCTTAGTTGGTAAAGTGCTTGCCTAGCATGCATGAAGCCCTGGGTTCGATTTCTCAGTACCATATACACAGATTTTTAAAACAATTAGAAATGCTATATCTATCTATGAATAGATATATAGAGATATCTATAGACATATATAAATATATGAGAGAGAGAGAGAGAGAGAGAGAGAGAGAGAGAATCTAGTGCCAATGGCTCACACCTGTAATACTATTCAGGAGGCTGAAAACTGAAATCTAGGTTTAAAGCCACCCTGAGCAGAAAAAAATCCCTGAAACTCTTATCTTCAATTAAACAACAAAAAGCCAAAAGTGGAGACATGGCTCAAGTGGTAGGGTACCAACCCTGAGTGAAAAAGCTAAACCAGGGCACAAGGCCTTAGTTCAAGCCCCAGTATAAAAATTATGAATGTATATGTGTGTATGTGTGTATATACACACATACATCCATATACATATATTTTTATGTGTATACATATCCACACATATCCTAGAATGTGAATCTGAGTGCACAGATGTATTTCATTCCTTCCTGTTATCATAATCACAGAATACTATCTGGCACATCACAGGGGGGTTGGTAGATGAATTGATAAAAACTGAAAATATATCCAGGTGACAGTGTCTCACACCTATAATACTAGTTTCTCAGGAGGTTGAAATCTAAGGATTGTGGTTCAAAGCCAGCCTGGGCAGGAAAGTCCATATGACCCTTATCTCTAATAAACTGCTAAAAAAAAAAGCTGGAAGTAGTGCTGTGGCTCCAGTGGTAGAACACTAACCTTGAACAAAAGAAGCTTAAGGACAGTGCCTAGGCCCTGAATTCAAGCCCCAAGACTGGCCAAAAAAAACAAAACTGAAAATATTATTAATTCTTTTGACCGTAAACAGAATTTCCTATTTTTCTTTTTTTTTAATATAAGACTGAGACTTGAACTTGCTATCTGACACTTTATTCTCATTGCCAAGCACCCTAAAACCTGAGCCATGCCTCTAAGCCCTAGAATTTCCTATTTTAAGTTACTTAAATTACTACATTACATCCCTAATTAAGTTATTTTAAATAAAATATACAAAACTAAGTAGCACTATGACATTTCACACACACACACACACACACACACTCACATACACACATATACACATATACATACATTCGTATACACACAAATGATCCTCTGACCCAAGCTGAACAATCAGTAGGCCTCACATCCCTCCTTTCTCTCCCTTGGCTTGGCTTGACACTCACTAATGTCTTGAGATGTTTTAAGTTTCCACAATGTCTTAAAGATAATATTTCACTTGTAATTCCCCTATGTTAGTAATAGTATTTTGTAACTACTTGTCCAATATCAATAACTCTTGGCAGATACTTCAGAGATAACTCTTGGTAAAAAAAAAAAAAAAAAAAAAACCTCTTGGCAGATAACTCAAAGAAAAAACACAAGTAGCCAATAAATATATGACTCCTGTTTGTATAGGTTAATGTTTCCTAGAATAGTTATTATTTAGTAATCTAAAAAGCTTGGAAAGAAGCAAAGTGGAATCACTTGAAGAAAGCCAATACCAGCAAAAGGTTTCTTAAAGAGCAAGCAAAGGCAGAGACTGGAAAAGCTTGGTACTGCTGAGTAGCGGACTTGAAAGAAATACCTGTGATAGAACAGTACACAATATGAGGAGCAATCTTGTCTACATCTTCATAGCCCAGGCCCATTGCGGACAGTTTTCCAGGAACATAGTTTTCCACAAATACATCACAAACAGCTGCAAGCTGAAAGAAGAAGTAAAGATGAATCAGACTAGCTGGGAGGTATGGTTCACATCTGCTATCCTAGTTACTTAGGAGGCTAAGATATGAGGATTGGGATTCAAAGCCAGCCTGGGCAGACAAATCCTAGACTGTCATCTCAAACTAACCAGCAAAAGCCAGAAATAGAGATTTGGATTAGGTGGAAGAATACCAGCTTGACCAAAAAAGCCAAGTGAGAGCACAAGGCCTTGAGTCCAAGCCTCAGTACATACCCCCACGCTAAATAAAGTGTCAGACTTCTTAAGAGACTTTCAAACTTTAAACAACTTTTCACACACATGATAGAATTGTAATTTCAATATACATAATGAATTCTGACTTTATAAGAAGCCAGAAAAGTCACAGGAGATGAAATAAATTTAGTTAAACATAAAAGTCCCAGTTAACTAAAGCCTTTATTATCATTAAAATAATAGCTATTAATTTGTTTTGTGAAAACATCGTATTCCTAGATTGTTCTCCCTCCAAGTCCAAGAAACGTTCAGGCTAAATTGTCCATACAAATGTAGTGCCACAAGAATGGGTAGAATAATTAGACAGTAAGTACATAAAACATAGGAAAAGCATCTTTGGACACTAGTCAATAATTTAAGCTTAGGGTATGGATCAGTGGTAGAGAGCTTGCCTAGCACACACAAGGTCCTGGGTTCATTCTCTAGCACTGCAAATAAATAAATATGTTAGCTAATTAATTAAAATGTCATTGGCATTATCAACAGATTTAGATGTATGCGCGCACACACTCACTCACTCACACACACACACATACACACACAAACAAAATAATACTGTAAACTGAGAGTGGGCAAAAATTTTCTTTCAAAGATCAGATAGTGGTGGGCTGGGAAGGTGGCTCAGTGGTAGAGTGCTTGCCTTGAATGCATGAGGCCCTGGGTTCGACTCCTCAGCACCACATTAGCAGAAAAAGCCAGACGTGGTGCTTGGCTCACATGGTAGAATGCTAGCCTTGAGCTGAAGAGCTGAGGGACAGCACCTAGGCCCAGAGTTCAAGCCCCATAACGAACAAAAAACAAAAAAGATCAAATAATAAATATTTTAGGCTTTCCAAGCCACATACATTCTGTCACATATTCTTCATGTGTGTATGTGTTTGTGTGTGTATGTGTGTGTGCATGGATGCACACATGGCAAATACTGGAGCTTGAACTTAGAGCCTCAATCTCTTGCTCATCTTTTTTACTTATCACTGGTGCTCTACCACTTGAGCCACAGCTTCAGTCCAGCTTTTTGCTGGTTAATAAAGATATAGAGACAAGGATTTTTCCATGCAGATGAGCTTTGAACACAGTATATTTACTTAAAAAGGTCAACCTACATTGTTGGATGGAATTTATAACAAAAGTCCGTAGACTGTCCTTAAAGGAAAGTCTTTTTACACTTTCATTCTAATGTTCAGATCCTTAATTACAACCTCAGCAGTCAAATGCCTTCTGTAAAGAATACCTTACCTCTTTGATGATTTTCACCCCTTGTGGATCTTTGATATTAACAGCTATGCTCTAAAAATAAAAATAGACACATTAAAAATATTATTATAAGTGCTTTACTAGTGGTAGCTCAGTAAGAGTGCCATTCATATGTTAGTCTCTCCCTTTAAAGCAAGCTTATCTTGCTCATGAGGAAATATTTAATCATTATTGATTTTATTTATAGCTAGGATATATTAGCATGATGAGGATTACAATGAATGTTTTTCAATGTTAATTCCAAGTGTTAGGCAATTGGCATTCTTTAAAAGGGTAACAATTGTAATTAATCAAATTATTTCCCTTCCACAAAATAATTTCTATTATAATTCTCATGTTTTAAATTACTTAGTAGAGAAGGAAGATTGGGAGAAACCTTGACACTTGGTGAATGAATATTTGAAATACTAGGTACATATACAAAAACAATAATAAGCCACGATATCAAAAGTTTGGTTATTATGCAATAAAATTACATGAGTAAAGCAAAAAGAAAAACATCCTTACTTTTTTATTTCTATTAACACTGAGAAAATATGTACTTTCTGTGTCCACAAAAGGTGGCCCCCAAGTTCGTGTGTCATCACCAATTCCTAGGAATAAAAACATGTACTATTATGAATCTCTGAGACATCATGAGTACTTTTATCCATCAGGCTGCCTCACATCCACATTCGCATCCACAGGTACCTGCAAATCAGCTCAGCCCTGGGGATCCTCAGCTCACAGCAGCTGAGAGCTCCTTGGAACTGCCCAACTCTTTACCTTTCTGTGTTAACCATTACATCCTCCCATATATCTTTTCAACTAAGTTGCATCCTTGAAAGTCTAAATCCAAAAGGACAGCTCCTTCTAGGGAGTCTTCAGATTTAGTAAGGGGTAAACTTCAGGTGTTCTCATTACTATCCATTTTTAGCAAGTTGTTCAGCTCTTTCAGTGTTTCTTAGAAAATATGGAGTCTGCAAAAAGTTTCTTGTCAAAGACAATTTAAATCAGAAAAATGATGTGAGTGTTTATGGTAAAGCAATATCTGAGGCTAGGTATATAACAGTGATTAATAATTCTATAAAGTCTGTAACAACAACAAACCAGAAAAGTCTAAGTAGGTTACTCAATATAAAATGTTAACAATTTTAAACACTACTTGGGAATAAAATTTTAGTTATCTAGGTCTTACTTCAAAGTAAAAGTCTAACTGACATAGTGGCTTACTCCTGCAATCCTAATTACTCAGGAAACAGATTGGGAGGATCAAGGTTCTAGTATTGCTCAAACAAAAACATCTGGTCTGGGAAGGTGGCTCAGTGGTAGAGTGCTTGCCTAGCATGCACGAAGCCCTGGGTTCAATTCCTCAGTACCACAAATGCAGAAAAAGCCAGAAGTGGTGCTATGGCTCAAATGGTAGAACTCTAGTCTTGCGCAAAAGCTGCTCAGGACAGTGCCCACGCCCTGGGTTCAAGCCCCAGAAGTGGCAAAAAAAAAAAAATTCTGAAGACTTCATCTCAAACAAAGCTAGGTATGGAGGCTCATGCCTGTCATCATCTCAGTAAGGTAGTAAATGTACATAGAATGATTGTGGTTCAGGCCAGACCCAAGCAAAATAATCAAAGCAAAAAGGGTTGGGGAAGTAGCTCTAGTGGTAGAGTACTGGCTTAGAAGTACAAGGCCCTGGGTTCAAACTACCCAGTACAACCAAAAAAAAAAAGCCAAAAGAATAAAACTGTTAAAAAGAAAATAGGATATTTTATTCCATAGATCTACTTGGAATAATGTTTAAATATACTGATATTTGATTCAGATGTAAAACATAGAATTTTTAAGTGGATTTTTAACACAGAACAAGTGGCAAAGGATATAGATAGGAATCAGAAAATGATTCAATAATTAAATGTCATACTTAAGATTTTTCCAAGTTCTAAGTAAATGTTACAGTTGGTTATCTAGGCAATTACAGCTAAAATAAATCTGTGTGCATTTAAATAGTATAATCTAATAGCCATTAGATTTCGTTCAAACTCAATCAAGGAAAAAATAGGTACTATCTTTATAATATAAAAGAGAGGCAAAAATAAACTCATTTATTTAAAAAAAAAAACAAATTCACAGGAGAAACAGTGCACAGAACAGGAGAAAAGGCTTGTTACCCTAACTAGAGGTAAACCAATAATGACACAAAGCATGAACTGCTAATTATCAAAAGGTCTGGGGAAAGAATGAACCACTAGTCCACAAAGGGAATTACCCAGTAAGAAGCCAGCCAGTGGCTTCACGGAAATGTGTGCGTGAATTGGCTCTTCAGACAGAGCTTGCAAAGAAATTACCAGAGAATCCAGCCACTCCAATTTTTTTTAAGTCATCATCCATTAAAAGGAGGAGAAAGGAGATGCCAGGAGCCAACTAAAATTAGATCATTTCAGTGTTTGCATTCTTCTCTCAGGTAGAAACAATGTCAGAAGACTACACTAGAAGCCTACAAAATGCCTCTCTCTTTTTCTCCTTCTCTCTCTCCTCTTCTTTTTCCTTTCCTCTCCCTCTCCTTCTCTCTTCCACTATCTCCTCTCTCCATATATATATATAGATATATATATGCACGTATATATACACATCTATATACATATACGTGTAAAATACATATACATATATAATATACATACACATATAAATGTATGTATGTATATTACACTTTACTCAAATTTTTTTGTTTATTTTTTTATTATTTTATTTTATTTGTGAAGATACAGAGGGCTTACAATTACATGGGCAGGATAATGCGTACATTTCTTACCAAACATTGCAGCCTCCTCCTTTGGTTTACCCTTCACATCCCTTCCCAGCCTTCCCCCTCCCCCCCCAGTCCCAATCCTTCCCTACACACACACCAACATTGTAAAGCTCGTTTTCGACATGACAACTTGTACTTCTCATGGTTGCAACAGGTCCACCTGTATCCTTAAACGAATTGTTTTCCCCCATTTCCTCCATAAGTTATACTGACATCAAATATAGTGAAAGCAGGGGTTATACTGTGGGGGAGGAACATACAAAGCAACAAAGAGATAATCTTATAAATGCATTAGAAACACATGCATGAAAGAAAAAAACCTTAAAATACATA
>NW_012267377.1:1278270-1333341 GCF_000151885.1 Dipodomys ordii | reverse complement strand
GGCACTGTGGCTCAAGTGGTAGAGTGCTAGCCTTGAGCTGAAGAGCTGAGGGACAGCACCCAGGCCCAGAGTTCAGGCCCCACAACCAGACCCAACAAACAAACAAATAAATAAATAAATACTTAGAAAAAATGTGAAAAATGGAACCAGGTAACTTGAGGGGATGGGTGGGGTTGGGAGAGATGAAGACTGATGGAAGGGTCTACACTGATTGATATGCATTATACTCGTAAGTTGACAGGTTGAATTGAAAACCCTTTGTACAATTACTTAAGAGAATTTTTAAGTATTTTTAAGCCAGGCACCAGTGGCTCACACCTGCTATCCTAACTACTCAGGAAGCCAAAATCTCAGGATAGTAGTCCAAAGCCAGCCTAGCAAGAGAGTGTAAGACTCTTATCTCCAATTAACTACCAAAAAAACCTTAAGTAGAGTAGTTGTGGATCAAGTAGCAGAGCACCAGCCTTGAGCAAAAAAAGGCTCAGGGATAGCACCAAGGCCCTCGGTTTAAGCTCCAGGACTGCCACACACACACACAAAAAGTACTAATTTTTGGTTTTTTTAACATTACATATGAATTTGTAGCAAAAAATCATGACTACTTCACAAATGTATCTTTTTGAATAATTAGATTCCAGGAATTTTTATTTTCTTTTTTTCTTCCTTCCCCCCATTTCTATGTAATCATCTCCTTATAACCCAAAACACAAACTTTTTGAAAGAAAGGAAAAACTCAATCACCAAAATATAGATAAGCCAAAACAAACCTTGTTAGATCCAGAATTTTTACACCTTCCAATGGCTTCACATTGTCAGTGTCTGGCAAAACACAGAAGAAATATTTGAAGACTATTGATTACTAATATTCAGAGTAAAAATGCATGTCTCTATATCCTATTGTATGTAATCTCTATGGCTATAAAAAAGTAACAATTTTTTCACAATTCTCCATTATACGTAACAGGAACTTTAGATCGACCCCATTGAAAATAAATCACTAAAAATGAAAGCTTCTAATAACAGACTAGTCCTAATTAACAAAGTCCATAACTACACTGAATACATTTTGTCAGGGGAAAAATTAAAAGTAAACCTACAGGGATATTTCACATTTAGGATGCCAAAAGAAACAACACAGAGCTGTATGTATTTGGTCTTTCTAGACAGGAAGGAAACTATGAATCATAAAAGTGTATTAAATGATTTACTATCATTTGTGTATGTCTACTATTTCTCTACTTACCTATCAGCTACAAACACAGCAATGTAGCTATTTACAGCTTTAATCATATTGGCAATTCATTGAACACAATATCAACATTGAATCACAGTCAAATTTTAGCCAAATGGTCTCCATATTTTAGATCATAATGACTAGGACCAAGCTGAGTTTATGTTTAAGTGCTAATGAGCCCAGATGTGGGACAGGCCTGTAATCCTAGCATTTGGAAAGGCCAGGCAGGAAAATTAAAACTTTGAGGCCAGTTGGGTGCTGGTGGCTATGATCCTAGCGACCCAGAAAGCTGAGATCAGAAGATCTCAATTCAAAACCAGCCTGGGCAGGGAAGTTATGACACTCTTATCTCCAATTAGCCACCAAAAGGCTGGAAGTGAAACTGGCTGAAGTGGAAGAGCACTAGACTTGAACACAATAGCTCAGGGACAGCACCCATACCCTGAGTTCAAGCCCCAGGACCAGCACCAAAAAAATTTTGAAAGTTTGAGGCGTCTGGGCAACCTAGCAAGATTCTGTTTCTACCCTCATTCATATCTTTCACACACATGTACACACACAAACACAAAAGCCAATTCTATAAGGAAAATGATAAACTCTCATTTTCATGTTTTTTTAAACAGACTTGATGTTTTACAGCAATTTTAGGTTCACAGCAAACGTAAGTGGAAGATACAGAGATTTCTCACAAACCCTTCCTGCCTCCACACGTGCCCAGCCTACACTTTCAATACCCTGAGCTGGGGAGGGGAGGAGGGGCCCACACCTGTGATAATCAATGAACCTGCCTATCAATACATATTTTATCATCCAGAATCCATAGTTTATATTTGAATTCATTCTTTTTTGTCCCCCTTTAGGAGATATTACGAAAACACCCACCGTGCGGGACCCGGACAACGTAGACAAGAGACAGAGACCAGAGGCAAGGTACAAACCCAGACCTGGATCTCCCACTGCCACACTGCTCAGCCCACAAGCACAGCAACCGAGTGTGGTGGCGATTGGCAACCAGCGAACTACAGCACATAGATACAGCGATCCGCCACAGCACCGTGAACAGCCTCTAACCAGTTCCAGAATCAGTGAGTACCCCACGGGGGATGCCCCCCTCCACTATAGGAAGAGTGGCCTGTGAAGCGAGTCCCACCTGTACCTGTGCAAGGGCTCCAGTGGCCCCAACCTCTGTACCCCGGTTGGGAGATGTAGCCGCCAGTGCCTGGCTAAGTGGAGCTGGGAATAGTGCTTAAGCTTTAGCTGCTGGAGGAATGCCCTCAAGCCGCTATGTACCCCAACCGGGATCCTAAGCCTCCTAGGCCACTGGACCCTGACCTACCAGTACTGCAAAACATGATTGTGCTTCTGCTGCTGGAGGAGCACCCACTAACATCAGGAGCCACCAAGAGAGCACATACAGTGGCCCTAAGGTTAGGGACCCACTGGGAACCAGCCGAGGCCAAACAAGGGCTCCCGCCTGTGGAACACCAACAGGTAGCGTTTGGGCCACAGACGTCACAAATCCTGAATCTAAATCACAAGGAAAGATGACAAGATTCCTGAACAACCAAGACAACACGCCAAACCCCAAAGCAAGCAGCAACCCAGGAAAGAACTCCAGTGAGAGTGAAGAAGAAATGGAGGACAAAAGATTAAATAAGAAAAAGATGGCAGAATTGGCCAAAGTAATGAGAGTTACAACAGCAATTTCAAGAGTACACAAAAAGAAATATCAAAGGCATTCTAAGACTTAAAAAAAGAGATGCAGGGCTGGGAAGGTGGCTCAGTGGTAGAGTGCTTGCCTTGCATGCATGAGGCCCTGGGTTGGATTCCTCAGCACCACATAAGCAAAAAGAAAAAAAAAGCCGGAAGTGGCGCTGTGGCTCAAGAGGTAGAGCGCTCGCCTTGATCTGAAGAGCTGAGGGACAGCGCCCAGGCCCAGAGTTCAGGCCCCACGACCGGACCCAAAAAAAAAAAAAAAAAGAGATGCAGTCAAAAATAGACACAACACATACCTTATTAAAAGATGAAATTAACACTTTGAGAACTGATAGCGAAACCATAAATGGATCGATTTCTGCAACCACAACGAAAGCCACAGGTAACAATGAAATGAAAAATAGAATATCAGGAGTTGAAGACGAAACAGAGGAGCTGGAGAAGAAAGTCATAGATATGGAAAAAACACTCCGAAATTACCAAAGATAAGTCCAAGAACTGTTAGACAATGCCAAGAAATCTAATCTTCGTATCCTTGGGATAGATGAAGGAAAGGAATACCAGAATAGCGGGATGTAACACTTATTCAATAAGAGTATTACAGAAAATTCCCCCAATCTCAAAAGAGAAAACCTCACCCTCATAACAGAAGCATACAACACACCTAGAAGACAAGATCCTAGAAGAAATACTTATAGACACATTGTAGTAAAGACACTAGACCTGAATTGCAAAGAGCCGATTTTAAATTCTATAAAATCAAAGAAGGATAATGGAAAGGGAATTAGAATCACTGCGGAACTCTCCATGTAAACCCTCAGTGCAAAGACAGCCTGGAAAAGTACCATCCAAGCCCTGAAAACCAATAACTGCAACCCAGACTGGTATATCCAGCAAAACTAGCATTCACATTCGACGGAGAAACAAAAATTTTTAATGCTAAAGAAAAATTAAAGCCAGGCACCGGTGGCTCACACCTGTAATCCTAGCTACTCAGGAGGCTGAGATGGGAGGATCGCCATTCGAAGTCAGCTGGGGCAGTGAGACTCTACCTCCAATTAACCACCAGAAAACCGGAAGTGGTGCTGTGTAGAGCCGCTCCCTTGAGTTGAAGAGCTCAGGGACAGCACCCAAGCCCAGAGTTCAAGCCCAACTGTAACAACCAGTGGGGCTCCCGACTATCCGGGCCCGGTGGCCCAGCCTGCGGGAGGCAGCGGAGCATAGGAGGGCTTCAGCGCTCCACAGACCCCACCACCAGACAGAGCAAGGCACTGAGAGGCTGGCGTCACTGCCACACAGGGGGGCGTGCCGCTGAGGGGGCGGGGCCGGCCGCCGAAAGGGGCGGGGCAGGCCGCCGAAGGCACGGGCATGCTGTGGAAGTCGGGCTCCACAGGGTGAGCTGTCAAAAAGTGATTGGACAGTGGGCAGCTTCGGGGAGGAACACGAATGGCGTTGGAAAACCATTTGGGGAAAACCATTCGTCCTGAGAAGGAGGGGAGAGCTACAGCAGAGTAGTAGGAGTAGAGGGAGAGACGGCAGGAGGGGAAAGCCTACAGGAGCAGGGCAGGGCGGCCTCCAGAGGCCATGTGGGGCTTCTTGAGGAAGCCATTTGGGGCCTCCTTGAGAGGTCATTTGAGGCCCCTCTGGAAGCCATTCGGGCCTCCTTGAGGGGCCTCCTCCAAGGACCATTTAGGACCTTCTCCGGAGGTCATTTGGGGCCTCCTCTGGAGGCCATTTGTGACCTTCCTCTAGAGAGGCCTGTGGAGAAGCGCCCCCCCCCCCGCCCCCCGGAGCAGAGCAGGACAGGCTTGTGGACAGTGGAGAGGCCTGCAGAGAGGAGGAAGGGAAGAAAAGGAAAAGCCTTCCCCATTGGAGGTTTGGAGTTTTGGAGGTCTGAAGTTTGGAAGTTTGCAGACCGACTAATTGGTGGTTTACAGACAAACTAATAAAGGTTGGAGGTTTGGTGGTTGAGGCTGCTCTTGGTTCTGGGTATCTAGCCCAGGACAAGGTAGTAGCAGGACCCCTTTCTGGTGTAAATAGTATAATAAACTTCTTTTATCCACCTTTCACTGTGCCTCGATGGATTGTCTCACTCTCCAGAGGTCATAAGTCCACGACCAACAAAAAAAGAAAAACAAAAATTAAAAGGAATTCATTAACGAGAAGCCAGCAGTATAAAAAAAGATACTAAAAGGAGGAATATAACTGAAAGAACATAATCAAGACCAGGGAACCACATCAGACAGAAACCTAGTGGAGACTTCGCTTTATTAATATGAAATATCCTTCTTTGTTTTTTTTCTGACTAATTGTATTTTATTTCATATTAGTATTACTACCCCAGCCTGTTTATGAAGGCCATTTTCTTGGAAGACTTTGTTCCAGCCTTTCACTTGAATAGTTAATATTTGAAAGCCTCAAGGCCATTTAATGAAAGACAGGGAAAGACAGAGGAATTGTTGCAGATTAAGTAAACTATGAAGACAGAATAACTGAGCAGGCTAGATTAGATTTTGATGGAAATAGAATATTAGGAAAAAATGCTGGTGAGTATCAATAAAGCCAATGAACTAAAGCAGTTTAGTCTCTTGGTAATTATACTAAGGTTCTGTGGGTTTTCAGGCTTAGAAGATGCTGATAAAAGACAAGTAGCTTTTTGAACTATTTTTGTAATTATTCTATAAAACTAAAATTATCTCAAAATACAAAGTAAAGGAATTATGTTTCCCCCAAAGTCCCTTATAGGAAACTTCAGTGGTTTGAGAAGGGACAAATACGTCACAAATTTGAAATGTATTATGAAATTGAAATGAGTTACCATGATCCTTACAGAAATCCTTTTACTCTCTTAATGTACATTCTTCAAAGTACACCTATGCCTCAAACTTGGGACCAGTCAGTTAGTGGTCCGTGGCCTTTGTGTCTTGGCAGATACATATTTACTATCTGGGGACAATTTATCACAGCAAGTATACCTTCAGGTTGTTGATGTTTTGCATTTTTGTTATTATCTTTGTGTTATTCCTTACTATCTTTTCACAACCATGCATTCAGAGATTTGTAGGGATATAAAATTTGAGACTGTAATGTTAATAAATTAGCTCAGAATTGCTAACACAAATGTAAACTGAGAAGAGCAATCCATTAAAAGAAAAAATTGCAAGAAGTATATACTATTGAAAAGCTGAGCTTAAATGATTTGCTGCATTAGTATGTTTTCTGAGATGAAAGTCTGTAAAGAGTAGCTTCAAGAACTATGATGTTTTCTTTAATGACATTTTCACAGAATGTTTCAGGATATATTTAGTAAACTGAAGACACAGATTCTAAAAAATATGACCACAGACTCTGTATCCTAGACTAAATGCTAAAGAGTTGTGTAAATTTGGAAAATAAATTCTAAAAGCATTAATTTGCTCATTCATAAAGTGGGAGTAATGAAGTACTTAAATCACAGTAGTAGTGAAGATTAAAATAAATAATACTTAGAACAAATGTGAAAGTTTCAATAAGCATCTAACAAGAAAAGATATTATTCTTGCTTTTGTTGTTATTGCCACTGTATTATTGTGACATATTGGAAATATTACCCATAACAATGTGCATAAATAAAATTTTTTAAAAAGAAATAAAGGATCAATTACTTGATCCTTATTTTTTCTGTAACCTGTTTTTCATAGGAATGTGTGCATTTTTGTGGCCAAATAAGACTGGTGTAAAAATGTGGCATGTTGTTTTAATGGCATTTTTTTATATACCTCCAAGACCTTTCACTCCTTAGGTAAAGAAAACCAAGAATTGTGTTTTTAAATTTAAAAATGTAAATAAAAATGTTGAGTATTATGTTTTGAGTATCATAATTCTTCTATCATGAAAATGTTTAATTCTTCTAAAAATATCAGCTTTTACTTAACTTTTTCTATTGCTATTGCCTTTATTTCAAAACAAATATATTAGAGCTAAAAAAGAGAAAGTATGTAGAACATGTATTTTACCAACTTATAAGAGGGTAAGTCAAATGATGAAAAATTCTTTAGAGACCACATAAATCTCCACATAACTAATTTCAGAATGTTGAAAAAATAATGTATTAATTCATTGAAATCTTGCATAGCAATTTGTAAAAAGGTTCCTTGATTTTTTTTTCCTGAAATGGATACTATTTCATTATCCAGGAAACACTGACAGAATATTTTATGCAGTCTGGTGCATCAAATTAAGTTGAACTTTTTCTATTTCCTTGTGTTTAATTTTTGTCTATAGACTTAAGAATCGTCTTCTATTTAGGCATACTCTCTTCTGACAGGTCGTCTACTAGTGAGTATATTATCAGAACCTAACAACCATCCAAGATAAGGTTAAATGTTTTCCTAATGATTAATTTATTTAAAAAAGCAAATTAGTTTGATTTTAGTTAAGAGACACAGAAATTCTCAAATGCCCTGCCATCATCTTAACTTCAAAACTGTGTTTGATATAAATTTAAAAAATCCCATCCCCCATCTAATTTCCTTGACTTTAACCTAAGTCAGCAGGTACTAAAGTCATACCATATTTTAGCCAGGAACTGGTGGCTCACACCTGTAATCCTAGCTACTCAGGAGGCTGAGATCTGAGGATCATGGTTCAAAGCCAGCTAGGGCAGGAAAAGCAGTGAGACTCTTATCTCCAATAAACCACTAGAAAACCAGAAATGGCACTGTGGCTCAAGTGGTAGAGCACTTGCCTTGAGCTGAAGAGCTGAGGGACAGCGCCCAGGCCACGTTCAAGCCCCATGACTGGGGGTAAAATAAAGGGCTGTGAAGGTGGCTCAGTGGTAGATTGCTTGCCTTGCATGCATGAGGCCCTGGGCTCGATTTCTCAGCACCACCCCGAAGTGGTGCTGGCTTAAGTGGTAGAATGCTAGCTCAAGAGCTGAGGGACAGCACCCAGGCCCAGAGTTCAGGCCCCACAACTGAAAGGGAGAAAAAAACTGTAATTTACTTCTTATTTTCCTCCAGGAAATTTAAGTAAGAAAGGGAAAGAAAAAGAAAGATTTGAACTACTCTGGCTAGGCAGGTACCCTAACATTTGAACCATTGACCACTTTTAGTCAGTTGTGGGTCTTGAACTCAGGGCCTGGGTGCTGTCGCTGAGCTTTTTTACTCAAGGCTAGTGCTTTACCACTTTGAGCCACAGAACCACTTCCAGTTTTCTAGTGGTAGTTGGAGATAAGAATCTCATGGCCTTTCCTGCCTGGGCTAGCTTTGAACCATAATCTTCAGATCTCAGCCTCCTGAGTAGCTAGGATTACTGGCCACCTGTACCCAGCTTGGAGTCATTCTTGATGTTACATATTTTATGAGTTTTAACAAATACACAATCCTGAGTAGCTACACTGTATTATACAAAAAAGTTCTACTACCAAAAACCCTCTGTGCTCCATTCATTCATCCCTCCCTCCCCATCAGTGCCTGGCAATCCTAATCTAATGGTTTAGTCCCTTCTAGAGGTATAAATTGGAGAGCATGTAGATTTTTTTTTAGATTGGATTCTTAGTAACAGGCACTTGTTTCCTCGATTTTGTGTTTCATAGCTCACTTGCCTTAAGTGCTGAGCAATATTTCATTGTCTATGTGTGCCATAGTTTACTCTTTAACTACTTCATGGTCCATTTGTGATTTCAAATTCAAGTACAGTCAAAAAATTAAAATTCAAAATGTATTTACTGTCATAGCAATGGGCAGTAGTTGGTATCCATGTGAGTGGTATAGTATTTCCTTAGAAGCACACTGTTGTGGGAAACCAAATATAATCAGAGGGTAAACTGAACAGCAGAGGCTCAGAATGAAGGAAAGCAACCAAAGCAATGTTTAGTGACATGGACCAATGCAGCTACAACACCCAGGATTACCACATCTACAGACACACAACCTTGCATATTCTTGTCCCATGTTCACTCTGCACTTGGACATCTAGCTTGTAGCTAATCACAAGATGACACAACACACAGAAAGAGGCTTGGCCCATCTCAGTTACTGCTCAGCTGGGGCCCCAAACATGGGAGCAGAGTCATTTAGAAGATCCAGGCTCAAGCCAAGTGAGATGGCTCATGCCTGTAATGCTAGCTAGTCAGGAGGTTGAAATCAGGCACATTATTATTTGAGGCCACTCTAGGCAAAAAGTACAAGAGATCTCATCTCAACAGAAAAAGCATCCTTGGGCCTGAAAGGTTGAGCTTGTCATCCTACCTATATTAGAAAGTGTAAATAGGAGGCAGTCAAGTCAGACAAAAAATGAGACCTAATCTCAAAAATAATCAGATAGGTGGATGAGGATAAAGGGAGTGTGGTAGAGGATATTGTCCACATACTGTATGTACATTATACACATACTGTATATATACAAGTCTATCTGTATATTGCATAACTAATGTACATAATAAAAAAAGAAATTATCCAAAGTAAAAAGGTCTTGTGTCTCTGGTGGTAGAATATCTGCCTATAAACTGCAAGGCCTTCAGTTCAAACCCTAGTATTAACCCCCTATAAAAAAAATTGTTTAAAAAACACCAGACCCAGCCCAGACCCCAGCCATCTGCAGCCACATGAGTGAACCCAACCAAATACAGCTAATAATTGCCCAGTCAACCCACTGAGCATTGAGAAAAACATAAAGCATTGTTGTTTTAAGCCACTAATTTTTGGTGTGGTTTTTCATACATCAATAAATAGACTAACACAATAGCTTATGACAGAGATAGTCTTCTATAAGGCAGCCAATGATCCTTTTAAAATGTCAGACACAGAACAGACTCTTCCCTGCTCAAAACCTGCTAAGGATCTACCTAACTTAGCTTGAAATCCAGTATCTTGCCACAGTTCTGTCTCTTCTTGGCTACTTCTCTGTTCCCTACCTCTCCCTCTCCTGGTTGAATCAGCTGTCCCCTCATGTTTTGAGGACCAGGGGAGAGACACCCCTTCAAGAAAGGAAGTATTGCCTACATGAGGAGAGTGTGGTCATTTATGATCTTCACTGTCAGTTCAGTCAGGATTCACCCCATTACCTCAGCTGAGAGAGAACCCCATTTCCAGGGCAGCCTCTAATAGAATGGCTGAGCAAAATAGGAGCACTAAGAAGGCCTAGAACTTTCTCCCACCCAATATCCAACTGCTCTAGCAGCCCTCTACAGGGGAGGTGAAATTCTGCTGGGGGTGGCAGAGACTTGAACAGGTCAGCATGTAGGCTGAAATCCAATCTCCCCCTCACTGGATTTCTTTCCTTCACCTCTCACAGTGGTTACTTTCTCACTCCACCCCCACTGGCTATAAATCTGCCTTTTTGATGGTCTTAATATCTGATTTCTGAATAACCCAAACAGTAATAGGGCCTTTGCACATCCTTTTCCCTAGGCCTGGGACATTTTTCCATCATATATTTGCCTGTCTTCTCCCTTTATTTAAATTTCCACCAGAATAGCAGACACTCTCAGAGACCTTGACTAACCATTTTGCTTTAAACACAGTCCCTCTGAATCTCTATGCCTGCTTGACTTTTTTTTTTTTTGGCCAGTCATGGGCCTGGGTGCTCTGTCCCTGAGCTTCTTTTGCTCAAAGCTAGCCCTCTACCACTTGAGCCATTTCTAGTTTTGTAGTGGTTAATTGGAGATAAGAGTCTCATGGACAGCCAGGCGAAGGATCACAGTTTAAAACCAACCCGGGCAATAAAAGCTGTGAAACTCTTTTTTTTTTTTTTTTTGCCAGTCATGGTGCCTGAACTCTGGGCCTGGGCGCTGTCCCTCAGTTCCTCAGCTCAAGGCTAGTGCTCTACCACTTGAGCCACAGCACCACTTCCAGCTTTTTCTGCTTATGTGGTGCTGAGGAATCGAACCCAGGGCCTCATGCATTCAAGGCAAGCACTCTACCACTGAGCCACCTTCCCAGCCCAAGCTGTGAAACTCTTAACTCCAATAAACCACCAGTGGTGCTGTAGCTCAAGTGGTAGAGCACTAGTCTAGAGCTGAAGAGCTAAGGACAGTGCCCAGGCCCAGAGTTCAAGCCCCATGACCAATTAAAAAAAGAAGAAAGAAAGAAAAAAAAAAGAGTCTCATGGACGTTCCTGCCGGGGCTGGCTCTGAGCCGAGACCCTCAGATCTCAACATCCTGAGTAGCTAGGACTACAGGCCTGAGCCACTGGAGCCCAGCTTTGACTTTATTATTATTTTTTAATGGCAGTATTAGGGCTTGAACTCAAGGCCTGGGCACTGTCCCTGACCTTTTTTATTCAAGGTTAGCACTCTTGAGCTATAGCTCCACTTCTGGCTTTTGTTGGTTAATTAGAAATAAGAGTCACAGACTTCCCTGCACAGGCTGTCTTTGGATCGTGATCCTCAGATCTCAGCCTCCTGAGTATAAGATTACAGGTATAAGCCACAAGCACCTGGCCTAGATGTACAACACTGGGAATTGTTCATCTGTTTAATGTCAGCAACTTTAGTGGGTGTATATGGTTTCTCATTGTGGATTTAGTTTGCTTGTAACTGATGACCAACAATATTGAACATTTTTTCATAGTTGGCCATTTAATAAAGCAAAATCTTTTACACTGGATTCAGTTAATTAACATGAGACAATAGAATTTTATTAGCTCAGAACAGACTCAGAACTTCTAGAAGATATTTAACTCAAAACCAATGAATTGGGGCTGGGAATGTGGCTTGGTGGCAGAGTGCTTGCCTAGCATGCATGAAGTTTGATTCCTCAGTGCCACACAAACAAAAAGAGCTGGAGGTATCCCTGTGGCTCAAGTAGTAGAATGCTAGCCTGTAGCAAAAGAAGCTCAGGGACAGTGCTCAGGCTCTGAGTTCAAGCCCCAGGACTGACCAAAAAAATGAAAAAATTTTAAACCGTTAAGAGCATGAACTCTATAGTGAGCAGCCTAGACTACCCTGATCTACTATTTACCATCCAAGTGACCTTGAACAAGGCAATTTTGTATCTGTGAGCTTCCCTTTCCTTATAGGGCTTACAAGGATTAAATAAAACTTCCTATGTACCGTGTTTAGCAAAATTTCTGGCCTATAGTAAGTGTTCATTAAAAGATTCTACTACTATTGCTACTGTTACCATCACCATCTTATATGTTATACAATAATATCACCTAACAAGGCAAATAATTTAAAATTCATATTTGAAAAATGAAAAATAAAATACATGATTATTATTGAGAACATTTTTGAGTGGTTCTAAACATTCCACTTTAAAAAGTATGTGTATGCAAACAAGGCCATACTAAAGCTACCAGCACAACTATGTTTATCGAAGCATTATTCACCATAGCTAAGATATGGAACCAACCAAGATGCCCCTCGGTAGATGAATGGATCAAGAAAATGTGATACACACACACACACACACACACACACACACACACACAAATGGAATCCTATGCTTCCATCAGAAAGAATGACACCACCCCATTTGTTCGGAAATGGAAAGACTTGGAAAAAATTATATTAACTGTAGTAAGCCAGGCCCAAAGAAACATAGGTCCTATGGTTTCCCTTATTTGCAATAACTAGTATATGTCTAGGACAAGTAGAAAAGATCAAAAGCTATGTACATATGACCAGATAAGATGATGCTAAGTGAAATGAATCCCAAGATAGGGACACAAGAGGTTTTATCTTTGTCGCTGTTGTTTTTAATGTACTACATGATTTTTTTCTTTCTTTTGTATGTTCTTCCTCCATGGTATAAGCCTTGTTTTCACTATATTTGATTCTGGTGCCCTGCATCTTGTATATACATTTTTCTAATTAGGGGAAGGGAAATAATAAAATGCTGAAATAAGGATACAGGTTGACCCATTGTAACAATGAGATGTACAAGACACTATGTTGAAAATGAACTTTACAGCTTGGGAGGGAGGGAGGGAAGAGTTGGGGAAGGGGGAGAGAAGGGATGGTAGGGGAAAAACAAAGGCAAGGGTAACAATACTCAATAGGAAATGTACTCATTACCTTACTACTCATGTAACTGTAACCTCTCTGAACAGTATAGTTTTAATATATATTAAAAAACAAATTCCAAATAAAAATAGAAAAGTGGTGTTTGCACTGGATGGCAAAAGACCAAAAAAAGTGTGTCTCTGCAAAAGAACTGATAGGCTGGGCAAGAGTAGGGGGGGGTAATATCACAGGAGAAAACAGTTGGAGAAGGCATCAATGGTGATGTCATTTGTTGAAATATAACTGACAGCTTGTACAACTCTCTGTCTGATTTGGCCTCTAGTATGGAAAGCTATTATGATGCTACAGCTGGGCAACCATGCAAAGAAGTATAATTACAATGAAGCTGCTATCAGTTCTTTGCTTGCCAGAGCTACTTGATAGAATGCCTCTGGTACCTGGCCCTAGGGCTTCCACAACTCAAACTTGAACAACACCAAAGTGGGGATAACTGACAGATGCCCACACAAGTGGCTCTGTAATTGTGCCATCTCTCTCCACTTGTTACCACGCAACACAAAGTTTAAAAAGTTAAGTCCTAAAACAAACTGATCAACTATTCAGATCAAACCGGAAATGTGATATATACACAAAAGATTATTTGCTATTTTACAAAAGAAGTTACCACTAGAATTTATGAGTGAGAAAACAAAAGCTAGACATCTAACAGACGGTGGGCACACACCTTTAATCCTAGCACTTGGGAGGCTGAAGCAGGATAGTGAATATGAGGCCATTCTGGGCTACACAGTGAGCTCTATGCCAGCCTGGGTTACACAGCAACATTCTGTCTCAGAAAACCACAATTAGGAAGAAGATAGTGTGCTTTCCTAATTTTCTTAAGCTTCACACAGTAACATTTGGCAAGGTGTTTTCTTTCTAACACAAGTTGGAAGTCATGGGGGAGCCAGGCATTAGTGGTTCATGCCTGTAATCATAACTACTCAGAAGGCTGAGATCTGAAGAACGTGATTCAAAGTCAACCCAGGCAAGAAAGTCCATTAGACTCTTATCTCCAATTAACTACCAGAAAGCCAGAAGTAGAGCTGTGGCTCAAATAGTAGAATTCCAGCCTTGATAGATAAAGCTCAGAGAGTACCCAAGCCCTGAGTTCAAGCCTCAGGACTGGCACAAAAAAGTAATGGAAGAGGCTCAGTCCCTAAAACATAGTTTACAGATAATTTTAGAAAGGAAGTTCACCTTGAAGAGTAGTATCCTCTGGAAGACATTATAGGGATATTACACTATGAATATTGTTATAAATATTAATATTTCCTAGGGATGGATCCCTAGGAAATAGTTTTCAATTTCTAGGTTTGCAGAACATAAAGAAACAAGACTTGTGGCAAAATAAAATGAGAAATCCTCACAGACTCAAGATCATTTCAATCTTCGTGTGTGTGTGTGTGTGTGTGTGTGTGTGTCTGTGTCTGTGTCTGTGTCTGTGTGTGTTGTTACTGGGATTTAAACTCAGTGCCTCACGTTCTCACTCCATTTTTCTGCTTATAGCTGGTGCTCTATCACTTCAGCCACATCTCCAGCCAAGCTTTTTGGTAGTTTATTGGAGATAAGAGTATCTCAGATTTGTCTGCCCAGGCTAGCTTCTAACAGTGATTCTCAGATCTCAGCCTCCTAAATTCCAAGAATCATAGGCACCCAGCCTTTTCAATCTTATTCTTAACTGAAATCCACCTGTGTTTATGTGAAACCTCAGGAGAAAGAAAATATGAGTCTTAGCATCAAATGTTTTATAAGTTAATGAATAATAAAAAATAAATAAAGGGGCTGGGAAGATGGCTCAGTGGTAGAGTGCTTGCCTTGCATTCATGAGGCCCTGGGTTCGATTCCCCAGCACCACATAAGAAAAAAAGCCGGAAGTGGCACTATAGCTCAAGTGGTAGAGTGCTAGCCTTGAGCTGAAGAGCTGAGGGACAGCACCCAGACCCAGAGTTCAGGCCCCATGACCGGAACCAAAAAAAGAAAAAAATAAATAAATAAAATAGGAGCCAGAGATAATGGTGTACTATCAGTTACCGAGGGAGGCTGAAAGAAGGTCAGTGAGCCCACAAGTTCTTGATGTGTCTAGGCAACACAGTGAGACCTTCCCGCCAGCACAGGAAGACCTTCCCTGCCAGCATAATAAGACCTCTCTGACCAAAAAAGAAAATTTAAGAGCCCATCTTCAAATTCAATTGAAGAATATTTTTGATGCCCACATTAGATTATTAAGAAAATGTATCAGGTAAGAGATATGTGGGGCAGAGAAAAGGTAAGAAAAGAGATGCTATTGGCTTCAAAGATGGAGTAAGGGAGAAGAGCCAAGGAACTTAGAAAGCTTGCAAAAATAAGGAAATAGATTCCTACACAGAACCTCTCAAAGAAACTAGACATTTTTATTAGGTCCAATGAGTCATGTGTCAGCCTTTTGAACCACAAGGTTCTTTTTGCAAAAGCAAAAAGACACAATAAAAAAAAAACAATAAATACAGAAGAGACTCCAATTTTGCAATTAATTTCTTTTTGGATAACAATTGGACACCAAAAAAGGAAGGAAGGAAGGAAGAAGGAAGGAAGGAAAGAAGGAAGGAAGGGAGGGAGAGAGGGAGGGAGGGAGAAAGTACAGATTTAAAAAACTAACAAAATGGGGGCTGGGAAGGTGGCTTAGTGGTAGAGCGCTTGCCTTGCATGCATGAGGCCCTGTGTTCAATTCCTCAGCACCACATAAGCAAAAAGAAAAAAGCTGGAAGTGGCACTGTGGCTCAAGTGGTAGAGTGCTAGCCTTGGGCTGAAGAACTAAGGGACAGCGCCCAGGCCCAGAGTTCAGGCTCCACGACCGAACCAAAAAAAAAAAAAAAAAAACTAACAAAATATACCTTGCCCATGTAAATGTAACCCCTCTGTACAATATTTTCACAATTTAAAAAAAAAAGATTTTTCCACAGGGGAAAAAAAAGCTAACAAAATTAGTTGGATGCTGGTAGCTCAGACCTATAAGCCTAGCTACTCAAGAAGCTGAAATCTGAGGATCATGGTTTGAATTCAGCCCAGGCAGGAATGTGCATGAGATTCTTATCTCCAATTAACCACGAAAAAGCCAGAAGTGGAGTTATGCTTCAAGTGGTTCAATTTTTAGCAAAAAAAAAAAAAAAAACCTAAGGGACAGTCCTCAAGTTTAAGCCTCAGGACCAGCACACACGTGCACACACATCTGCACGCACGCACACAAACACACACATACACACACATGCACACAAATCTAACAAAATTACTAACATTTTTGTATCAATAGAAGTTAAAAATTGCCATTTTTGGTGTAAATCCCTTCAAAAAAGAAAAATAGGTGGGTGGATGGATAGATAGCTCTATCGGTCACAAAAGCTAAACCTGCTAAACAATATCATAATTTGCTTTGTATGTTTGTTTATTTGAGACAGGGTCTGTGGCTGGTCTGGTACTTAATGTATAGACCATGCTGGCCTCAAACTTGTAATCTTACTGCCTTAGCTTCCCAACAATTCAAGAGCCAAGTTCCTAGACACCAACCAAGAGCCAAACATAAAATTATCCTTCTAGAGACAGCAGCTCAAGGTCTTCTGTGTCACGTCTATTCTGTACAAGATTATGTTCATCCAACCTCACACCATATCATTACTGACTTATCCCACTTACAGAGCTTTTATATATCTATTTCAGGATTTAAACTATCTGGTTTATTTTTCCTATATCAACATGAAGTAGTTGCTTCCTGGATAAAAGGTAAATATTTTTCCTATTTTCCTTTAAAAAATTTTTTTTACATTTTACAAAAAGCAGTCTATCTTCTGCTGCTACCATAGAAAACTAAAAGTGTGTAATCTGTTCTTTATTTTTAAAAAAAAAGATTTGTTTCTTGTGGTTCTAAAGATTACAAATCCAAGAGAGCATGGTACCTGCATGTGACCTTTGTGCCACATTCCTCAGGACACAAAGCAAGAGGAGAAGAGATTGCCAAGAAAATAGAACTGGCCCTGCCATAACCCACTTTTGCAATAACTAACCTGCTCCTGTGGCAACTGCCCTAATTCATTGTGAGGGCTAAATCCTCATGATCTAAACATCTCTTAAGGACCCACCTACCAACATACTGACAGCTGCATTTCAATTTCAACAAGATTTTGGAGGGGACATTCCACCCTGTCAAGTTTATTATCATTAGTACCTAATGATATCATCAATATCTAACAACATTAAATTTTTAATTTAATCACTTTAAAACAAACTTCTACTGTTTGCATCTGGGAAATAATATGCATAAACTTAGATTTTCTTCATGTAGAAGCATCACATCAGTAATTTTATGATAGTCAAAGAAAGCTTTATTAATATTAATGTCTGTTATTATTATTAATATCAGTGTTATGTCTAAGTGAAGAACATTAATCTGGAAAGAAGAAATACAAATAGAACATACATTTGGACTTGTGGTTGATTACTACAAAGGCTTCAAGATTTAATAATGCAGTGGAATTTGTGAGACTCGTAAAAATAAGCTGGTTCTAATTCCTTCTTTATACCCAAGAAGATCTAAAGATATTTAAATGATAGTAAAATCTAGTGTGTTCAGAGCAGGCCTATGCTACAGAGGGAGCTAATCATACCACTGTACTTTCTTGTCATACTGTTAGCAGTCCTTAATATGATACAGCCCTATAATAAAACTGATAACCTAAAATGAAATCGCAGGAAATATTAAGTTAAAGATTTTGCTGCAAAAAAGTGATAATGCTCTCAGTATACATACATATACTCCGATAAAGAAAGATGTATCTACTATAAAAAGCATTACACAGTAAACTTTTAATCTCCCCTAGCCTCCCCCATCCCCCGCCCCCACCAGGCTTAAACTTTGGGCTTGGGTGCCATCTCTGAGTTTTTATGTTCAAGGCTAGCATTCTACCACTTGAGCTACAGTTCCACTTGTTTTGTTTTGTTTTTGTTGGAGTTTTTTTGTAGTTTAGTATAGATAAGAGTCTCATGGACTTTCCTGACTGGCTGGCTTTGAACCATGATCCTCAGATCTCAGCCTCCTGAGTAGAGAGGATTACAGGTGTGAGCTACCAGTGCCTTCCCTGAACTTTCAATCTCTATTTATCTGTAGCCTGGAAGGAAACTTAAGTTTCTGAAGCAGAGGTTAGAGTTATATCAGTAAAGGCTGAGGCAGGGCTAAGGGTATGACCCAAGTGGTAGGGTGCCTGCCTAGCAGAAGGCGTGCCCTCAGTTCAAACCTCAGTACTGCCAGGAAGAAGGAAGAGGAGGAAGAGGAAGAGGAGGAGGTGGTAGAAGAAGAAAATAAGGAGGAGGGGCTGGGAAGGTGGCTCAGTGGTAGACTGCTTGACTTGCATGTATGAGGCCCTGGGTTTGATTCCTCAGCACCACATAAGCAGAAAAAGCCAGAAATGGTGCTGTGGCTCAAGTGGTAGAGTGCTAGCCTTGAGCTGAGGGACAGCGCCCAGGCCCAGAGCTCAGGCCCCATGACTGGCAAAAAAAAAAAAAAAGAGGAAGAGGGGGGAGGAGGAGGAGAAATGATGAAGGAGGAAGAGTTTGAGGATAGCCTGAGTTACACAGCAAGACCCTGTCTCAAAACAAAACAAAAAGAAATACACAATTTTTCACACCTAAAACTTCACCGAAGATTCAGTGAGCATTAGCTAGTTAGGACTGCACAAGAGGTTGTTTGAATCATAGAAGAAAATTTTCAGAATTATGAAGCTGTGCTTTTGTGAGAAACAAACTATCCAACTACCACCTTCCCCTAAGAAAGGGAGAGAAGGCTTATCTACCAAAGGTAAGCACAGAGGCTTTTGAAGAAAAGAAGATATCCCTGGCTTCTTTAACTCATGTAGAGTGCAGGCAAACATCACCAGGGCATAGATAGGCTTCACTGGGTTTATAATTTTGAAAATTTCTTCAAAGCTCTGGGTTTATATCTCTTTAAAACATACATCTCCTGGAAATTCTCAAACTATCTATTTTGTCATCTTATAATTTCCAGGACTTGGCCTTTAGCCCAGATTCCAGATTTCTCCATATAGAAAGTCCTAACAATGCAGAAACAGGAAAATATTTATTTCTTGTTGTGTCACAATAAAACTAAAAGCAACCAAAGTATTGGTATTCACAGCATTGCTTAAATCTACCACCTACCTAAAATAGTGTGGTTCAACACTGGAATTCCTCAGAGTGATCCCAGAGTCTCTTAGGTGATCACTGACTAGGGAGAGTGAAGTAAGAGTCCACAGTGAGCTCAGGGGCTCCAATCCCTGCTTTGTTTTTATTTTTTATACTGGTACTGGAGTTTAAACTGAGGGCCTGGGCACTTCTCTTTAGCTCTTTTGCTCAAGGCTGGTGCTCTGTCAATTGAGCCACAGCTCCACAATCCCTGCTTTAATCCCTGTTCTTCTACTTTTATACACTAGACTCCCAAGTATAGTATTTTGAAAGTAAAGCTCAATGAAAAATTTTAAAAAAAAAACTGAAATCTAGTTCCAAAAGAAACACTCTCTCCAAAAAAGGAAAAAAAAATCTTAATCTAAATAAAGATCCACACAGTCTTATAGAAACAGACAGGTCTCATTTACCTTCATACTTAAATTTCCCTGTGATGGTACCCATAATTTGCCTTAAATTCTAAATTTCTGAAATATATCCCTATCACAAATGTAATCAGTTATTTCTGGAGCTCTTCATGTAATTCATTAATATAAATTTTCTTGCTTATCTCCTCCTACCTCACTTTTTTCTGGTATTTGAACTGAGTTTAGTGCATGTTAGGCTGGTGCTATACCACTTAAGCCACATCTCCAGACTTGTTTTTAATTACATAATTGTTTTTAACCCAGTTATCTCTAGCAGGTCACACCACACATTTATTCAAGCTACATCGGGTCCAGCATCTGTTCTTTTTTTTTCTTAACAGCTTTCTTTCTTGATTTCTCTTGGTATTTGGGGTTGAGCTTATTTTAAGGTGGTGCTGAAGTAACTCCTGAGCCTGTTCTTTTGTTCAGCAGCAGACATTCTCATAAGCCTACATATCCCGGGTCACTCTACCAAAATAAATTCTATGCCCAGACCTGGGTTTTGCTGGTTATTGGCTGGTCTTGTGAAATTTTCTGCCTAGGCTAGCCTCCAACCATGACCCTTCCACTCTCAGCAACCTGAGTAACTGGCATTACAGGTGTGAGCTACCAGCCCAGCTCCTTGATTTTCTTCTGTCTGCTGATGCCTCTGTATAGAATGCTACTTGAAGACAGATCGAAGCTTTCATGGCCCCATCCATGATCATGCTGGGCCTCCCAATACAGTGAAGCAATTCTGTATGCACTAATGATGGCTATTTGATAACAAAGAATGTGAATTGCCCTTTTTCCTCCACTGGGCAGTCACCATAAACTCATATCCTGTCCTTGACATCCATCATCCCAGTTCTTCACTTTTCTACCTCCAGGAGACCCAACATGAAACCTCCTCCCTCTTCCCTCTTCCTCTGAAGCTAACACCACACACCAAAATTCCATGCAAACAGATGTATGAGGATGACAAGGGCACCACATCAGACACCAGACTAGAGCCTGGGAAAACCCTAGTCATACTTACAAAAAAATCAATAGTTAAGGTTGTAGCTTTTAGATGTAGAGATTACACCTAAAAGAAACTACTTAGTACCACCTCCAAAACTTTACATATTCGTCATATTTTTATTTTTATTTTTTTGCCTGTTGTGGAGCCTGAACTCTGGGCCTGGACGCTGTCCCTCAGCTCTTCAGCTCAAGGCTAGCGCTCTACCACTTGAGCCACAGCACCACTTCCGGCTTTTTTCTTTTTGCTTATGTGGTGCTGAGGAATCGAACCCAGGGCCTCATGCATGCAAGTCAAGCAGTCTACCTCTGAGCCACTTTCCCAGCCCCATATTCGTCATATTTTTCAAAGAATGGACTTTATATTTCTTAGGCAAAAAAAATTATTCTAGAATTCAGAATGCCTGTGTTCTGATTCCAGCTCTGCTTGCTATAGGAACTCAAGCAAGACATTTAACTTCTCTTGGTCAATTTCTTACCTATATAGAGGAAAGTCTCAGAAGTCATTGAACCAGATCTGAATTTCATGTAGCTATTAATGATTCACTATCTGTCGGTCATCAGTGTTATACTTATATGTGCTGGCATGTCTAATCTACCTTCAAAATTTTTCTGCTGTATACCCCCTTCCAACTTTCTAATGCAAATTCCTTTGTGTGAGATAAAAATACTCCAGAAGCATGAGCCTGATACCTTATGCTGCATATCTTCAGCAGTTATTAAAATAAATGTAGACTTGGCACCAGTGGTTCACATATGTAACCCTAGCTACTCACAGGAGGTTGAGATCTGAGGATCCAATTAACCATCAAAAAAGTCAAAAGTAGAGCTATGGCTCAAGTAGTAAGAGTGCTAGCCTTGAGCAAAATAAGCTTAAGGATAGCATCTAGGAACTGAGCTCAAGCCCCAGGATCTGCACACATACATACAAATAAAAGAAAGTAATTTCAGTTCCCACCACCTGCACATCTCTGACTCCTCTGTAAGTAGACTGATGACATAAAAAGTGATATTATGTGACTTATCCATTCAATAATTTTATGACTGTCCAACTGTTAGGGATGAAACAAAGCACAATGTGTTCAGAAAAGTAAATTCTAGGAGAGCACTGTGTAAGAAAATGAGAAATCAGGAGTCTTGTAGGTCTTAAACATATCATTAAGTATCCATGGCAATGCATTACCCTGTCTTGATTGAACTCTACGAATTAGGTCTTCTGAAGAAAAGACATGTCTTCTAGCCTGGGCTACATAAAGTGGCTTTGTCTCAAAAACAAAACAAATGAGGTGAACCAAGTTTCTGTAGAATAAACTAGCAACATCAAGGGGGGTGCAGAGATCAAGCTGAGGAGACTGCACACTCTTCATGTAGGCAAGTCCCACAAAATGTCAGAAAGGCGGAATACATAGAAGAGGTGCCACGAGATGCACCGGCTGACTGAAAAACACAGATCCAAGCTGCCCATTGGGCTGACTTAATGAAGTTCTTTATGATTCTGTATCCCCCAAGTTGGTTTCCGGATTCATTAGTATATTCCCATTTCCAAATTTTTAAGGAGTAAAAAGTTTTACTAGTCAGGCGCCAGTGGCTCACATCTGTAATCCTAGCTACACAGGAGACTGAGATCTAAGGATCACCGTTCAAAGCCAGCCCAGGCAGGAAAGTCCGTGAGGCTCTCATTGCCAGTAAACCACCAGAAAACTTGAAGTGGTGCTGTGACTCAAGTGGTAGAGCACTAGCCTTGAGCTGAAGAGCTGAGGGACAGATCCCAAGCCCAGAGCTTAAGCCCCACAACCGACAAAACAAAAACAACAAAAACCTACTTTTTAACAAAATGACTACCATAAAGTGGCAACATGTTGGGGGAGGAGGAGGGTTGGAGCAGTGGGAGGAGGAAAAGGAATGGAGGAAGGAAGAAAGGTAAGCAAATGTAGTTGTTATATGCAACATACATTATGTAAAATATGGACTATGTACCTTGAAGGTAGAGATGGGAGGGAGAAATAGAGAATGACATAAGGAGTGGCATTGACCAAGATACATTGTCCTCATAAGCTGACATGAAATTGTAACATTACTTAATAACATTTTTCAAAAAACAAGTTCTAGCTGGGCATCGGTGGCTCACGCCTGTAATTCTAGCTACTCAGAAGGCTGAGATCTGAGGGTCGAGGTTCAAAGCCAGTCCGGCAGGAAAGTCCCGTGAGACTCTTATCTCCAATTAACCACCAGAAAACCAGAAGTCGTGCTGTAGCTCCAGTGGTAGAGCACTAGCCCTGAGTTGAAGAGCTGAGGGACAATGCCCAGGCCCAGAGTTCAAGCCCCATGACCGTCCAAAAACAAAACAAAACCAAAAAAAAAAGTTCTATAATGATCTAGTAAACTTAAATTTCATCCTCTACCTGAAATTCAAGGACAAGTACTCTATACCAGGATGTGTTTTATTGTGGATTCGGTGGCAATCTTGCATTTTAATACACTTTTCCTTTATCACTACACGGTAGGGAAACAACCAGGATTTTTTTTTTTTTTGGTCGGTGGTGGGGCTTGAACTCTGGGCCTGGGCGCTGTCCCTCAGCTCTTCAGCTCAAGGCAAACGCTCTACCACTAGAGCCACAGCGCCACTTCCGGTTTTCTGGTGGTTTATTGGAGATAAGAGTCTCACAGACTTTCCTGCCCAGGCTGGCTTTGAACCGCGATCCTCATATCTCAGCCTCCTGAGTAGCTAGGATGACAGGCGTGAGCCCCCGGCGCCCGGCTACAACCAGGATTTTAAGAGCCACATTTTGCCCTTTCTGAAAACCTGTCACTCGGCTTCCTGGCCTACTTCCACTGAAGCGGAGGGGCAAAGTGCGGCCTCTGTTGGGACGGCCTACCCCCAGTTACCCAGGCAGCGGGCTGCGGCTGGGAAAGGCCTGACTAGTACCACCCGGGTGTGTGGGGGCCAAGTCTGGAAAGTCGTCTTTTAAAGTTCGGGACCTAACCCGAGCCGCGAGCCCCTGGGACCCCGGCCTGGCGGCTCAGAGGGGAGAGAGCGGGACGGGAGGACCGGACACCGGGGGAAGCGGAGCACCGCCGGCGGGATCCCCACCGCCCGCCCCTAGCCGGGGGTCTGCGGGTACCTGACTGCGGGCGGCCTGTCCACAGCCCCCTCCCGCCGCCCCAGCCGGAGAGGAAGCTAGTTCTCCACAGGGCCGCTGCCCTCGCCAGCGTCGCCAGCATCGCGCGCCTCACACCTCGGCGGCCGCAGGGTTGAGGGAAAAGGAAACCCGCTCGGCGGCGCCGCTCACCGCCAGCAGGGGAGACCACAGACAGCCGGGCCCCGCCCCCGAGATGGCCCCGCCCCCGAGATGGCCCCGCCCCCGAGATGGCCCCGCCCCCGAGATGGCCCCGCCCCCGAGATGGCCCCGCCCCAATGGGCCCGCCCCCGGAAAAAGCCCCGCCCTCCCTGGACACGCCCCCGCTGCGGGCCCCCGCCCCGCTCAGGACACGCCTCTGTCTGGTCGGGCGGGAATCACTTCGCGCCTTCCGCTAATTGGCGCCTTTAAATATGCGGATCCTACCAAACAGTGCCGGATTTGGGAAATCCATGCTAGGAACGATCTGGCCTCGGTTTTCCCTTTTCCTTCCTCTTTCACTAAATCCAATCACGCTCGGCGGAACCTTTGGCTGGTGGGGATCCAAGTGCGGTCCGGACGAGCGGACGTAGGACCGTTTTAGGCCCGGACTTCCGGCTGTCTCGAGGCGCTTCGTTCGGTGCAGTTCCGGCGGGACAGCGCGGCTGTGAGGCTTTCGCCTCTTGTACCTGACATGCAGCGACCGAATTTCCGACCCCCGACCCCTCCTTACCCCAGCCCGGGTGTAGGAAGTTGGGGTAACGGGAGCAGCTTCCGGGGTGCCCCAGGCGGAGGAGGGCCGCGGCCGCCCTCCCCTCGGGACGGGTTCGGGAGCCCGCACCGCACGCCACCGTTCGGGCCCCGGGCTCGGCCCTACGGGAGCAACCACTCTCCACGACACGGCGGCGGCTTCTCGGGGGGCCGGTTCGGGTCCCCGTCCCCGGGCGGCTACCCCGGCTCCTACTCCAGGTCCCCCGCGGGGTCCCAGCAGCAATTCGGCTATTCCCCGGGGCAACCGCCGGCCTACCCCCAGGTAAACCTACCAGGCGGCGTTTGCCGAACTCTTCCCGCCGTGGCAGGCAGGCTGTTATGATTCCTTGACGTGATTCTTTGGTGTATAATAACGAATGGTAGCCCTATTTCATAGACGAGTGAACTCAGAGGCTTCGAGCATCTGTGTCTAAGTACCGTAAGTGACAGAGCCCTTACGCACAGATTTCCTTAGGCCTCCATTTCCTCTCCGTCTCGCAACCTCCCCCCCCCCCACCCCGGCTCTCAGGGGAGAAACGCGAATGACTCCCCGATATATAGCGTCTGTGGTTATAGGCTGGTCTCATTTTACTGTAACTGTTACCTCCCCCCTCCTTGCTTTTTTTTTTTTTAATTTATCCTTTCTTCGAGCTACCTTGCTTCTTCTGCTCCCAAGTTCTCTCGAGGGCAAAGTTGGTGGTAGCAGATATTTCTTGTTCTTCAGTGAGAACCAATGAAAAATAGGCTGTATCTCTGGTGTGGCGAAGATTTCTTGGGCCAACAACTTGGATTCACGAGGTGTTTTTCAGAATCTTTGCTAAACCTGCTACACCTCCTAAAGCCTGAATATAGGAAATTTTCACGTTCTAGCAACCTTAAAAAAAGAAAATCTTTAAAAATAAGCCTTAATTTCTTAATGAAGGTGTGTTTCTGGGAAAAATTGTGTCACTAATTGGACTTGAGTCTGTTATCACTTGCTATTGAGTATGTGCAGGGTTAGTACATTTAAAGCTAAAAAGTATTTGAGGTGACAATGTGCAAGAGTTATTAAGTATGCAAAACTAGTTTAAGCACTTTTAACAAAAACAACTAAAAACATTAAAGGATGCATAAACTTTGTAGTGCAACATAATTGATTTCACATAAAAACTGTTAAAAAGCAATGTGATTTCCTACTACCCTTTAACTGAAGGATACATACCAATTATCTCTAGTAATTTTTTTTAACTGATGATTTTTTTCCTGAAGGGTTCTCCAAGGACATCTACACCATTTGGATCAGGGCGTGGTAGAGAAAAAAGGATGTCTAATGAGTTGGAAAGTTATTTCAAGCCTTCAATGCTTGAAGACCCTTGGGCTGGCCTAGAACCAGTATCTGTAGTGGATATAAGTCAACAATACAACAATACTCAAACAGTCACAGGCAAAAAAGGAAGATATTTTTGTTAACATTTCTGAAATTCAACTGGAAGCTTCATGTGTCAGGAACATCTTGGACAGAACTTTAACTTGTGCAATTAAGTTGAACCCCAAAATGAATAATCATTAGTTGGACCTTCTTGGCATTTCTCATCGTATCATTGCTGTTGTCATTAGAGGAGAAAGTAGGACAATTTAAATATTTAGCTCTGTGAAAGTGCCTACCACATTTAGAAGTTTTACAGTTTTCATATATTTAACATTCCTGGCTATATAACAGACATTTGTCTTCTAATGCTTTTCCAATCCTTTAAAATAAAACATTTGGTGTTTATAGTTATAGTGTGGTTGTGTGATACGACTTTTTAAAGTAGAAATACTAAAATAATGCTCTGTAGTCACTATGAATTTGGAGATGACAGTTTTGAAAACCTAGGTAGTTAAACCATCTCGAACAAAAAACAATTCTTTGTTCATAAAGGAAGAAGAGACTAGCAGAGTTATATTCATATTTGACATAACCATTGTTTTACATTCAAATTCATCTAATACTTATGTAAATATACCTTGAAAGTTGGACATAGTGGCTCTTGCCTCTTGGCTGCTCAAGAGGTGGAAACCAAGAGCATCACAGTTTTCCAATACAGGTAAAAAAAAACACAAGACCTATCTGAAAAGTAGGACTGTAAAATGAGCCAAACCTCAATACTGCCAAAAAAAAAAAAGTCGAAATTTATCTAAAGTCATGGAAACTCACTTAGCATAAGTGTATGCTCATTTATACCAGAACCCATGCATAGCTAGATTGTGTTCACTCTGAATTTCTCCGTCTCTCAACATTGTAGTTACTTTATTTTCCCTTAAGGACAAAAAATATACTGGTCAGTTTCTTCACTCTGACAAGAGTCAGAGCCGAGGAAAGCAACTTAAGGGAGGAATGATTAATTTTGGCTCATAGTTTCAGTAGTGTCAGTCCAGAATCAACCGGATCCAAACTTTAGACCTCAGGCAGCAGGCAGTGTCACTGTGGGAAGAGAATGTGGCAGAGGCTCCCCTCCTGGGGGCCAGGAAGCAAAAAGACAGGAAGAAGGGGTAAGGTAGGGACACATCCTGGTGACCTACTTTCTCCAGCTAAGCCTCACCTCCTACTTTCCACCTCTTCCCTGTAATACTATCATATTAGGAACCCATCTTAGGATTCCTCCATTGTTTATTATGTAAAAGCCTCATAATTGAAACACCTCTCAGTAATTGGACCAAATAGCTGGGAACTGTTTTGCACCCAAGCCTTTAGGGTGAACAGTTCATACCCTGCCTGAAACAGGTGGCTGTTAGCAGAATTTCTAATCTCATTAACAAGAAAAAAATTCCATCAGTCTGAAAGAAGACTGTGGATCCTATTTTTGTATTCTTAAGCTGCTGTGTGTGACCAAGGGAGTAAGATCCAATTGCTTTGGTAATAGACTTCCCCCTAAGCTGAGAGAAAGGTCTGTGATCTTTAGCCCCACTTTGCCTACCTGGAATAGGCGAGTGGTTTTCCAAATAAAGGATACTAACTATCTACCGATATATAAATAGAGAATGAAAAAGTGAAGGAATTTTACCCAGTTATTAAAACAGAATTAAGTCTTGCATAACACAACTCTTACATATTTTGAGTATCTTCACAAAATATGAATATGAAGATAGACCTTAGTTAAAATTTTCTTTCAACATTCCTTAAACACCTGAAGTTAAATACCCTCTTGTTCGAGCCATACTCAATCCAGTTTTATTTGTTCACAAACCCTTTGTCATGGAGGCAAAGAATAACAATGGAAGCATTTTAGGTTAAAAACTCCATAAGCCAGAATTTAGGGAATACTATCTACTCATTACAATCTGGATGAATTTGCTTCCTTACTCCCTATTTCCCTATTCCCTTTTTCTCACATATAAGATGAGAAAATTAATAGTATCTGTGTCAACAAACAACTCCCCCCCCCTTGTGTCTGTGTTATAGATGTATTGTGTTTGAGGAATAAGTTGGTTTATATGTGTGAAACTCAGGCCAGGGCCTCGCACATAGTAAGCACTTAAGTGCTTGCTCTTTTCTCATCTAACTCTTTTTAGAATAGTGCTTGCAAAATATTAGGCAAAAATATTTCATAAATATGGAAATTGTTTTTCCAGTCCTAGGGCTTGAACTCAAGTCCTCAATGTAGTAATTATGATTACAGGTATTCTATTGTTCTACCTACCCTCTTGGATATGGGACATTCAGCAATTTTGTCCAGTATTTTAAATAAGTTTTATTCACCAACATCGTTCCATATATGTTGAGGTCATGGTACATGATGAAGTTTGATAATTATGATTGTAAAAGTCTCTTAGAGGAGGCCTGGGAAGGTGGCTCAGTGGTAAAGCACTTGCCTTGCATGCCTGAGGCCCTGGGTTCGATTCCTCAGCACCACATAAGCAAAAAGAAAAAAGCCAGAAGTGGCGCTGTGGCTCAAGAGGTATAGCGATAGCCTTGAGCTGAGGGACAGCGCCCAGGCCAAGTTCAGGCCCCACCACCGGACCCAAAAGAAAAAGTCTCTTAGAGGATATTGGGTTATTTTGCAATGATGGAAAAGGACGTTAAGACAGTCATAAGGGAACATGCCTATAATCCAGCTATTTGGGAGGCTGAGGCAAGAGGATTTTTGAGTTCAAGGACAGCCTGGGCAACCTAGCAAGATCCTATCTCAAAAAAGAACAGGAAATTAGGAAAAAGTTTGTCAGTATATTTATATGATTTTTGAGAGACACTGAAGTGTAACTCTGTAGTTTATGTGCATTTTCTCTGTTGTACTTTAAGTGAAATATTGAAAGTGAACATTCTTAGACATCACCAAAATCTACTTCCAGGAGTCTTTTTCGGACTTTAAAATATTTGTCTTCATGAAAGGTGCATATACCATTTAGTAGTATATTCAATTATCAGTGGGGGTTTTTTTTCTGTTTTTATTTTTTAGGGGTATATGTGTGCTAGTACTGGGACTTGAACTTAGCCTAGGCACTATCACTCGAGAATGGCACTCTACCATTTGAGCTACAGCTCCACTTCTGGCTTTTTTGCTCATTAATTGGAGTGGAAGTCTTCATGGACTTTACTACCCAGGATGGCTTTGAACTGTGAGTCTCCTGAATAGCTAGGATTATAGGCATGAGCCACCAAGCACTTAGGTCCTGGGTGTTTTTAACCGATGAATTGAAAGTTTATGTCCTGCATGCAATGACTTTAAAATCTCTTTACCCACTCACAATTGACAGAACTTGTAGACAATATGCATGTCCTTCAATAGAAGAATGGACTTGGTGGCAAACTGGTACAGCTTGAGCAATGGGAATGCCCTGGAGAAACTGTCTTTTCCTGAGAAAAGCCATATGGCTCAACTGTATGACATACTGGACAAGGCAAAGATTATCAGTGCCTGGGTATTATAAAGCTGGGCACCAGTTGCTCACACTTGTAATCCAAGCTTCTCAGAAGGCTGAGATCTGAGGATCACACTTCAAAGCCAGCCAGGACAGGACAGTCCATGAAACTCTTACCTCCAATAAACTACTCAAAAAGCTGGAAGTGGCTCTGGGGCTCAAGTGGTAGAGCACTAACCTGGGCACAAAGAGGCTCAGGGACAGATCCCAGGCCCGGAGTTCAAGCCCTGGGACTGGGGGGGAAATGGCATGAGAAGAGGGAGGAGGAGATAAAACATAGGATTTGTGGGCAGGGATTGTGCCATGTGATTCTGTAAGGAATCTGTAAGATGGATGCTGTAATTGTATAAACCTTCGGGAATCTATAGGCTGTATAGCATAGAAGCCCTACTGCCAGCTCTGAAATAGTAATCTATCAATAGTGGCTCATAAGTTACAATACATAGACGCAAATACCAGGCGCGTGCCTGCTGCAGTGCCCTGGCGTTGGGCTTCGCACTGCTGGGCGTTAGAGGTGCATCTTCTGCGATAGGTGCCATCCAGGACGCTTCTCCCCTGCTCCTGAGTCCCAGCTCCTCGGAGACGACTGGCCCCAGGGTAGAAGTGAACGGAGTAGATGGGGCATAGAGGACTGCTCCTGCATCTTCATCCCCAAGGCCGGGATACCCGATCAAGTCCCCCAGCTTCGAGGCTATAAATCCATTGACTCAGGCCAACGGCAAATATAGTCACACTCGTTTGCAAGCCAGGCCCATTCCCCATCATCGGGTGGGCTTGGTGTCCTTTGGTGGCTCCCCACCCAGGGGTCCGACGGCCCGGACCTGTGATGAGCTGCGGCACCGGCCCAGTGTGCACACCCCGGCCTGGGCTGAGCCCTGCCCAGCAGCCCGTGCCGCTTTCCTTGCAAGACGCGCTAGAAGCCGCGGGGACCAACTCGGCACAGCCTGGACAGGGGTGCCGGCCTGAGGACCGGCACCTGAGCGAGCTGGAGCCGTGTTTTTTCCCAGGTTTGCCACATCCAGATCACCTCTCAGAAGACTGCCGCGTTCCTTCTCCAGCCGGCCTTCCGACCTAGTCCTGACGCTAAGTCTGGGGGCTGTAGGGGACCGGGCAAGGGAGGGTGGGGTTGGGGGAGGGGCGGAGAGAGAAGAGGGAAAAGGAGGGGGGTCCCCCGGCCAGGCTCCTGTCTCTAGCCCAAGCTGCCTGGCCACCCTTCTGCCTTCATTTTCGGCTGAAGACCAGAGTGTCCCTCCCCTTGGAGGCTGAGGCTCAGTGGAGGCCCCACCCACTCACTTTCCCTGCCCCCACCAGTGACCCCAGTCCCCTCCCAATGTCTATTTATCTGGGGCCAGAACTGCACAACCATTCCTCTCCTCCAAGGACTACCATCTGGTCTACTGAGACGCCAGCCTCCAGCTGGCGCAAAAAAGATTGCCTCCAAAAGAATGCAATAACGTATCTGACCTCTTGCACACTGTATTTGGTGGTGGTCATCTCCGCGGTGGAGATGAAAGCTAGATCCTGCTCCCTCAACCTTTTATTAACTTCTTTTTTTTTGGGGGGGGGGGTCCAGTCGTGGGGCCTGAACTCTGGGCCTGGGTGCTGTCCTTCAGCTCAAGGTGAGCACTCTACCACTTGAGCCACAGTGCCACTTCTGGCCTTTTTTTTTTCTGCTTATGTGGTGCTGAGGAATCGAACCCAGGGCCTCAAGCATGCAAGGCAAGCACTCTACCACCCCTCCCTCTCTTCACCCCCTTAAAATCCCAGGATCTCTGAACCACAGCCAGAATGTCAAAGACCCTCTCAGGTTTTTCTAATAAAGCTAGCCAATCACTTCGGTGCCAGTGACTCTGTAATTCTAGCTACTCACAGGCTGAGATCTGAAAGTCTGGATTTGAAGCCAGCCTGGACTATCTCCAGTTAACCACCAGAAAATCAAGTGGAGCTGTGGTTCAGAATGGTAGAGCGCTAGCCTTGAGCAAAAAAGCTCAAACACCCATGTTCAAGCCCCATGAAGAAAAAATGCCCGCCTATCATCGAGTCACTCCTGCTCACTCTAGCATAGTACACATTTCTTACACTTAGCAGGCCTGTGTTTGTAGTGGGGAATGCAAAACAAGTACATCCTGCAAATCTGAACCTGTTAAATCCAGGCAGACTCCTCCCCATACATCAGACTGTTTTCAATGAATGCCAAATGGTTTTCTAAGTCACTGGTCACTAGAAAATCCTAAGACCTAGCAACAAAATCTAATGCCAGTGGGGTAGAGTAGGACAGCTTGCTCACTAAGGACATTATACTTAGATTTCGTTGGGTTTTATGAAGCTGGTACTTGTTGCCTTTCTAGTTTGGGTGTTACTCAGAAGGAAGTGGCAGTCGGCCGACTTTCCCTTTTGTTACCAAATATCTCGTAGGCATTGTAGATCTGTAATTTTACAGATTGAGTCTCATTTGTGCCTAGTGCCAGCTGTGGCAATGACTGGCACTCTAGCACTTGAGACAAACCTTCACTTCCACTGGCACTGGTTAGTTGGAGAAAAAGTGTCTTGTGGGCTTTTTGGCTGCCCTGCAGGCTCTGAACTATGATCCTGATCTCAGCATCCTGAATAGCTAAGAGTATATGAGCCACTGTGCTCAGCTTGACTCTTCCTTGTCAGCCTTTTTTTTTTTTAATTCAATGAATGCCATAGTAGTGACTATAGGGACTTTCCAAAATTCCCTTATTATTCCTTTATTATTATTATGCTCTCTTTTCACTGGTCTTGCAATGTATATATAGCTTGTTTTCTGGCTAATGAGATGTGCTTCTCAAGAGGCAGGTATTTTATGTTCTGGACCAAAACTGGCACTGAAATTGCTACCATAATTGTGCTATGAGGCCGAGGATGAAGCCATCAATCAGAGGATAGTACCAAACTGCACACCTTTAGTCCTGATGTATGATGTATGAATCCTAACCTTCCCTCTGGCTTATGTCACTTCCAGATAGTTTCTTTGGATATCTGTAGCCCAAACAAGCTAACCTGATATAGAATATGAGTAAAGGAAATGGGATCTTCAGGTACCAAACCAAGAACTGTGGAATTGACAAGCTGAGAGAGGTGAATTGGGTGTGACTCCCATTATTCCAGTCAACTGACTTCTTCATTTGGCCAAATTCTTACCTTATCTATGGAGACAATGACTACATACCTAGCATTAAGGGAAGTGGTAGAAAGATTCAGGATGTTGGAATATGACAGTTATTTCTTACAACATACAAGAGAGGTGCATCTAGCTCCAGATAGCCCTATCTGAAAGCAGAAGTCCTGTCTGCTTTGTCAGCAAGTCCAACATGAAACCTTGAGGTTTTTAAAATGCTGAATTATCTCCCCCAGACAAGAGAGACAGGACCCGAGATATCTTTCAGAACTACAGGATTACGAATTATTTCTTTCTCCCAAAGATATTGCTTCAAGTTGCCTCAAAACATACGTCTGAGGGATGAATGAGTTACAATAATGCATATTCTATCACAGTTTAATGAGAAATTACAGGAAAAAAGCAGAGAGTTCCAATTTCTGTCCTTACAACAATCAGCTCAGTTTCATTTCTTCTTAAAAAGTTCTTTGGATTTTTAATATTTTATTGAGGATGTTCTTGTGAGATACTGGCTTATACCATTGCTGTCATGTATCAAACTTTGGTCATGCTACATGAAAAAGAGGTTGGGACATGTTTTCTAATTTGGAAGAATGTAGAAAATGACAAATTCATGAGCAAAGCAATTGGATGGAAACTTTGTGAGTTTTCTGAAATGTACTGTTCTCAGCTGTGTCTATTTTATGTAACTAGCCAACTTTATTGGAACAAAGTTGTATAAGAGTATTGCTGGGGCTAAGAATGTAGCCGAGGAGTAGAGTGCTTGCCTAGCATGTATGAAGCCCTGGGTTCAATTCCTCAGTACAACATAAATGGAAAAAGCCAGAAATGGCACTGTGGCTCAAGTGGTAGAGTTCTAGGCTTGAGCAAATAAAGCTCAGGGACAGTGCGCAAGCCCTGAGTTCAAGCCCCAGGACTAGACAAAAAAAAAAAAAGTATATGCTACCTGGGTCTGCCAGCATGAACTTCAGAACAGTCAAAACCAAGCAAATGGTCCTTCCAGGACCTGACAAAGTTGTGAGCCCAACTGAAAGCTGCATGGGTATGAACATCAAGACTTGAAAGAGAACTTAAACAACCTTAAAACATGTTAGAGTTTTAAAGCTGTATTAAAGTCAAGGTGTGATTCTGAAAATTTAAGTTCAAGTAGAACTGACCCAGACAAGCAGAGTACTAATTGAGAACCAAATTTTCTGTGCGTATACACATGTGCACATGCATGCATTTCTAGGGTTTGAACTCAGGGTCTCACACTTGCTAGGCAAGTGCTTTACTGCTTAAAGCAGGCAATCTGCAGCCCTTGAAAGCCTAAATGATCAAACTGAATAGTTCTAATACTAGAATGTTTATACAATTTCCTTCTAGAAAGCAGAATTCTTGTCTGTCCAAGGGAAAACAAGAAAATAAACAAATGGAAAATTCTTAATAAAGTATATATGTTTCCATGGCGACAGATGGACCATATATACTCTAGGGAATCTTCAGTAATGTCCCCTTTGATAAACAGGAAAGAAAAGTTTTGATTTGTATATTCTATTAAAAAAAACTCAAGGATAAGTATTGTGATTTGCTAGCTAAAACCAGTATTCTAATTTATTTCTTATTATGTATGTTGGTGCTCGCAGTGGGGCTTGCCCTGACCTTTTTTTTTTTTCCTCAAAGCTAGCATTCTACCACTTGAGCCACAGCTCCACTTTTGGCCTTTTGATGGTTAGAGATAAGGGTCTCATGGACTGTCCTGCTTGGGTTGACTTCAAACCTGGATCCTCAGATCTCAGCTGTCTGAGTAGATTACAAGTTTGAGCCACCAGCACCCAGCTCTAATTTAAAATTGCAAGTCTTAATTAAGATATAAAATCAGCAAAATTCCTTTACCACTCCCCCCAACCCATTCCTCATCAGCAGCTAAACATTTATGAAGCACCAACCATCCAGAGTACCAGTAATTTGTCTGAGGCTACACAAATCAATAACTGGCAAAGCTATTTAGCATTTCCAAACACAATGCTCTGTCGGTAGGCATTTCTTTAATCATATGGAGTCATACTATTCTTCAATGGCATTTCTATTATTGTAGATTATTACAGATTAGTATTAGAGCTACTTACACTTTTCTATTTACAAGTAATGGCACATGCATCCATACACGTTATTTCTCTGTAGCTAATTTCTTGAAGTAAAATTACTAGGTTAACTGTATTTATTAGTCATGGGGCTTGAACTCAGCCTGGGCACTGTCCCTATGCTTTTTTGCTAAAGACTACCACTCTACTATTTTGGGTTTTGTTTTTTGTTTTTGTAGGTTGTGGGGCTTGAACTCTGGCCTAAAGGCTACCACTCTACTATTTTGGGTTTGTTTTTTTGTTTTTTGGTAGGTAGTGGGGCTTGAACTCTGGGCCTGGGCGCTGTCCCTTAGCTCTTCAGCTCAAGGTTAGCACTCTATCACTTGAGCCACAGCACCACTACAGTTCTGAGTGGTTTACTGGAGGTAAGAGTCTCACAGACTTTCTGCCCAGGCTGGCTTTGAACCATGATCCTCAGATCTCAGCCTCTTGAGTAGTTAGGATTATACAGGTGTGAGTCACCAGTGCACAGCCCACTGTACTATTTTAAGCCAAAGCAACACTTCCAGTTTTTTGATGGTTAATTGGAGGTAAGATTCTCATAGACTTTCCTACCCAGGCTGGCTTCAAACAGCAATCCTCAGATCTCAGCCTCTTGAGTAGCTAGGATTACAGGCATGAGGCACCAGCACCAGGCTTCAACTGTATTTTTGGTTACTCAATACTTAAAATACTACCACTCAGATCTATGGAAATTGAGTATTTCAAAATGTTGGTTTTCTTTCCCCCTTTGTGGAAAACATTGTCCTAGGGGTCTTAAAATCTGGTAGGGAAAATCTAAATTCTTGTTCAAAACTACCCTAGTCTCTTGTTCTCCTATAAAAATGATTATAAGAACTTGTTAAAATTGCACACTATTTTTAATGCAGACAATCATAGTTAACATGGAGCACTTCCTTTCTAAACCTCCTCCTTTCCTCTACCTCCCAGCACTGCTTCAACTGTGTAACAGACTTGCTACAAGCTAGCACGAAACAGTATTTAACAATGGATATTCTTTCCATTTCGGATCATAAAAAGGTATCAGCAAGATGCTCACGTCTCACATTTGTAATCCTAGCTACTCAGGAGGATGACATCTGAGGATCTTGGTTCAAAGCCAGCCCAGGCAGGAAAATCTATAAAACTCATCTCCAATAAGCTACCAAAAGGCCAGTGGAGCTGTGGCTCAAATGGTAAAGCACTAGGCTTGAGCACAAAACTAAGGGACAGCACCCAGCCAATAGTTCAAGCCCCCAGACCAGCACCAAAATACTGTAAAGCAAACTCTAAGTTTGCTGAGAACAATCCTCCTTTACATACAGAACATGCATTTTAGTGGATAATGCAGTCTTCTCTAATTGTTACATATAGAACTACAGTATTTTTAATACAGGAACCTCTTTACAACTACCCATGTGTGAAACAGTCCATACAAGTTACTAGTGCCCTACAAAAAAAAATATATTTTTCTATTTTGTTCTGAATTAGAATTTTTTTTTCTTATGTAGACTTTTAAAAAACTGGCCAGGTGCCAGTGGCTCAGGAGGCTGAGATTTGAGGATCACAGCCCAGGCAACAAAGTCTATGAGACTTACCAAATTAACCACCAAAAAAGCCACAAGTGGACCTGTGGCTCAAGAAGTTGTACACTTGCCTTGAGCACAAAAGCTCATAGACAGCACCCAGACCATGAATTTGAGCACCAGGACTAGCATCCCCACCTTCTCCCCCTGAAAAAAGTAAGTTAAACTAATAGTACCATATTCTAAATTTAATCATTTTACTGTAACACTGTTCTGGCTATTAATAAGGAAGCTTGCCCAATTTACATGTGGCTCTAGAGGAGTAAGCACTGGCAGCCAGCCGGGTTTTAAGAGGACTGTAAGGACTGGGACTGGGGACATAGCTAAGGATAGAACTAGCCTGCTGTGGCTAGTCAGGCCCTGGGCTCTGACCCCAGGAGTACAAAGAGAAGGCAAGGTCTCATTCTAAGCCTCATGTTTCTTGGCACAGAGACTGGGCATGTAAGTTTTGGTTATTTGGACATCCTGTTCAGACTTAAAATATCCAAATGAGGGTCACAGGAAATCTGTAGATAAGACAGATTCAAAATGTTTTCACTAGTGAATTTCAATTGTTTTGCTTCCTTCCAGAACCTTGTCTACTCAAACTTCCATCCATTTCCATAACTTATCTATACGTATAGCTCAGAGTAGCAAATATCACTAGCTTCTCCAGACATTTTTAAACATTGTGGTCAGCCTACTAGAAGTATAACTTAGAACATTCCATGTTTATTAACATCTCAAGAACTAGAAAAATTATCTGGAACATGGTAGGCATTGAATATGTACTTGCTGACGAAATGAAGTGCTGACTCCCAGCTAATCTATTCCACAACTTACTTTTCACAAACTAATCAGTAAAGTGGATACTTTTACCATTTCAGTTCTCCAAGATAAAAGACTTAGGACACACCCTGCATTGCATGCATGACACTTGCTGGGTCAGGAAGTACAGAAGGGAACTTCATGTGGGAGAAACAACATGTATTCACTTTGCAAAAATCAATCTTTTCTATTTTCACATTATTGCAGCCTACTACCTACCTGCTTCTTCCAAAAGAACTTAGGCAATATTTTTCTCTAAGATTACACTTGACTCCTGACTTATTCTTAATTGGTATTAATTAGTAATTATTAATCCAGTTCATGGTGTCAAAATGTTATGGTGGACAACATTTAAGATTTTTTTTACTGCTATATTTCATTGACTACAGGACATTTTCATGTAATATCACCTTCAAATCTAGTACTATCTTACATGGTATCTTATCATTGTATTGTGGTTTCACTGGTAATATTTTTTTCTTCAAAGTGGTATGTAAGATGTTGCTAGGTCTCACAAGCAATGTTGTCTTAGAATCCAGAGTCAAGTTTTCCATTTCAAGCCAACAATTTCCTTGTCTTCCCAGCCATTCTCCCAATAGATATGTAACTGAAATGTTTAATTAGAAAAACTATCCAAACACAGTTCAATTTTATATAAAATATTTAATTTTTAAAACACAGGCTATTCATGTCACATAAATATCTTCAATTCTAGGTTAGCTGCTATGGTCAGCAGAATTATCCAAGTGTGACTATTAAGAATAATTTAGATACTGTCACTTATAGGAAAGTCTAAAGGTCTAAGACTCACCATATTAGGATTCAGAGACTTGAATACTGTAGCTATTTTGCTAATTTCCAAATATTTCCTCACTTCCTGTAATGTAGTTTTATTATAAGTTGTTAGTACTCAATATTCAAATAAAAGCAAAATATTTTTTCTCTCCCAACAAAAAAATTCCATCAAAAAATAAAATGCTTAGTTGACATCAACTCATTTTATAGTAGTAAAATGGTAAATTATCCTCATTAAAATATTCTCGTGGTTCACAAGTCAGATACATAGCACAGAGTTAACTGGCTTTATAACTGGAGCTTTCCATCTCATAAGCTATTCCCATTTGAGATTCCAACCAAAAAGTCACCAGCACAGTTAAAATAAATGGTTAATTGGCACAACTTTTAATTTCCCAGAGTCTATGTTTCCATTTAGTGATGATGGAAATTCTGGTTATTTTCCTTTGGTTCCTTTCCACAATTATTACTCTGTGTGAATGAGTATGCACATGTGCACATGTGTATACAAAACATCTGTAAGACTTGACAACATTACAGTTTAAGGGTAATTCCATATTCTTTGTTACTTTTAATAGAATAAAAACATGTTTAAAATGACCTAATGTTGTTCTATATCTGGCAGAAGTCATGAATTTCATAAACGTGAGAAGGGAGATAAGGTTTTCTCTCACAACTTTGTTTCAATAAATTCAATGTCAACAATGTTTCTAGTTAACAATTTTTTTTCTCAAAATGGTAATTGCTTAACTTAAAATCTGTTTGCCACCCCTCTTCCCACTAACTTTAATACATTTATGCAAATTGTTACTAATTCTTGCTTCTAAACTTCTGCCCTCCAAGTGAAAAAGAGGTCAATCAATATGGGAGCCAGGAAGCAAACAGTACTGTCAACTACTCATTCAGCTATTTACTTTCAACCACTGAAATGACAAAAGTTGTGGGACTTCTCACAAGTAACAAAAAGGTACTGACTTCTATCTACTCCCTTCTTGGCTCTCACTTCCCTATGGAGAGAAGGTGGTAGTCAAAGTTAACACAACCAAAGGATGGGCAAAAGGGGCAAAGTGTGGTAGGCAGAGGGAATGGCTTAATTGAACAATCAGGCAGATCCTAGGAACTGAAGAATTTCCTGCCTCTTCAATACAATGCATTGATTCCCTTTAAAAGACAAATGGGTGTAAAAGTTAACTACTTTTTCAGATCTTAAGCTTACCTGTTAAGGCACTTACTTAACCCTCCCCATCCCACCCTTATTTTTCATAGAAAACCCACTATTTCATCTGAATGCGTTTTGCTAGGCTATGGTTATCTGCAAAACAAAACAAAAATAACATTGACCATTTTTTTATATAAAACTTGCATCAAGAGAAAGGTTGTGTTTTATTTTCTGAAATGAGCACAAAGTACACCTTTCACAATAACACTGAAAGCAGGTGCAAAGACTTGACAGTGACCTTTGACTAAAGGTAGCTTTGTAAAAAGAAAAATACCAAATAAATCAGTGCCCTTTCTGATTGTTGTAAAACTGGAGGGGAGCGAGGAGGGGTAGTTTTTACATAAAAGTTGGTCCAAACTTACAAAAAAAAGCACAAATGTGCATAGTTCAGAAGATCTGCAAGAGGGCCATAAAAAGCTTATGTCCCTAAGATTAGCATCCACTTAAAACTGCAAGAATACAAAATAAAATTTAACTAGAATTTGTGAAGATGTACAATCAATAGATCTAATTTTAAGAACAGCATGAATTTAAGCAAGGTTTTTTTGTTTTTTTCACTATTGTATGCAAGACCTTTTCCACATAAAAATAAAGCTGTTGTTGAATTAATATTATTCAAGTCTCTTGGATTGCTGCCTTAAACTGCAGCTAGAAAAGTCTTTCCAGATAAAAATGATGTGCCTGAGGAAAAACATACTCAGTATGGTAGCCCTCTGCCTCGACCTCTGCCAGCTGATGTGCTAATATGCCCCCTGTATCCTTGTGAATAGCCAGGTCCTTGGGCAGGAGAAGTCCAGGTCTGTCCATGCATGAGGCTGGGGCCACCTGGATTTTCCTGTAAATTACCACCATAGTTATAGTTGTGCATCTTTGCTGGCAGAGGATGAGTACTCTCAGGCCCTGTGGAGGGGTCACTGCTGTTTGCCAGGACTGCGATAGGACCGTGGTTATATTCAAATCTATGGTCCTTGTCTCCACTAAACAACATGGGGCCAGCATTGAGGTAAATGTCTCCATATCCAGCTACTGAGCTGGGAAATGACTCGGAAAAGGCAGAAGGTTGAGGAGGAGGAGGAGGTGGAGGAGGAGGAGGAGGTGGGGGAGGAGGACCACCAGAATGAGATGAAGCAGTACTGTAGTTATCCAAGGTCTGAATATCTGAGTTTCCAATGAAGCTGCGTCGTTCTAGCGGTGGAGCAGAACTACTTCCGAGACCATCACTGCTCACATAAGGAGCAGAAGAAAAAGATGATGATCCAAAGTTGTCTTTATAGTCTGAAGTAGGCACGTAAGTGTCCCCTGCAGGGTAATCCATACTGCCTTCTCTCTTGGGGTCATCCTGGGGTTGGTGCTGGGTCAGCAGCTGTAGAAGGGCTGCTTTCACTCCGGCATGAGGGTCAGTTAATGAAGAACTAGTTGTAGGTACATGCTGGTTTTCTGTCCGATAATCCAGATCCTCCTCAGTTACTGGTGGTGGTTCAGGTGGCTCAGGAGGTCGTTGATCAGGAGGCAGAATCCGGGGCCGGTCTGGTTCTGGTGTTAACTCCAATATCCTCCTGTCTTGGTGTTGGATAAGATCATCTTGCCCTAAGTGAAAAGAAGCAAAATGGAAGTCAAAGGCACAACAGGAAACTACACATTCAAAATAGTTCCTGTTTCCAATGTGTGGCAAAGATGATTAAGCAAAATGTATGCCAAATCTCTGGCAAACCATTAGATGAAAAGGAAGAAAGTTCCAAAGTGCTAATGTTGCCTGTCACTATGTATAGGGTAAGTATTAACATGAACTGTAATCAGCTTTTCAAAAGTACTTTATATATTCCTATTTATTGCTTGAGGAACAAAAGTTATTATATACATAAAGTTTATTCTCTAGTCAAGCATCCTTTAGTATTTACAATTAAAAGTTATTTACTACCAGGACCAGTATGGCTCAGGCCTGTAATTCTAGCAACTCAGGAGGCTGAGATCTGAGGATCACAGTTCAAAGCCAACCCATCGTGGAAGTCTGAGGCACTCTTTCTCTCTAACTAATCAACAAAAAGCCAGAAATGGAGCTGTGGCTCAAGTGGTAGAGTGCTAGCCTTGATCTAAAAAACTCAAGGATGGGCTGAGAAGGTAGCTCAGTAGTAGAGTGACTTGAGCTAAAGAGCTGAAGGACAGCCAGCGCCCAGGGCCAGAGTTAAGGACCCACAACCAAAAAAAAAGTTGTTCAGGTGCTGAGTTCAAGCACCAGACCACCACTATTCCCTCCCCCCCCCCCAAAAAAAAAAGATTTACTATAGGTTTGTTAGAAAAATCTACAGTATTCAGAAGGAACTGTATCACTTATAGACAATTTGTTACAGAACCCATCCCTTAGAGTAAACATCACCATTAATCTGACAATTGTCAGCATAAATGCAACATGTTTGTAGTCTAGAGAGCCCACACTCACCTGATGCTGGCGTACTAGGTTCTGGAGGTGGCCTGAGTTGTAATGACACTTCATGTCCCGCTCCATTTTCCCTCTCTTCTAGTAGCACATCTTTCTGTTTTGACTGTTGAGCCTTTATTAATTGAGTCAACAGAACTGCAAATGCACTCTGCACAGCCGCCTGGGCAGCATCTGCCTCCACTTTAGGTTGGACGGTCTGAGAAGACTGAATTCCTCCCAAAGGTTTCGAAGACTCCTGCTGTGGTGTTGATGGATCTGTCTGTTTATCACCTGTTGCCAAAATTCCAGCAGGAAGGTTTATTTTATTTAGCTGCTGCTGAGTCTCAGAGTTTACCTTAATGTTCAACACTTGGACAAAATCAGCCATATTAATACTTGTTTTAGACTGTAGTAGGTTAAGTAGAATTGCCAATTCACTGTGGTTTAACGGCTGTCCAGGGCCTGTTATTACTAAAGACAAAATTTGTATTAATTAGAACTGCCATAACTCATAGCTCATCCCATCCCCAAAATGGTCCCATGCACCATATTAAAATGTACATTTGGGGGGAGAACGTTTCAGAAAAACTGAAAAGGGCACCTGAGTCTACTTCACTAACATGGCATTCAGAATGTATATGCAACGTAAGTCAATATAAAAAGAGAATTGCAGTTCTCTGGGTTTTTTGTTTTGTTTTTTGGTCAGCCATGGGGCTTGAACTCTGGGCCTGGTGCTGGGTGCTGTCCCTCAGCTCTTCAGCTCAAGGCCAGCACTCTACCACTTGAGCCACAGTGCCACTTCCAGTTTTCTGGTGGTTAATTGGAGACGAGTCTCACAGACTTTCCTGCCCGGGCTGGCTTTGAACCATAATCCTCAGATCTTAAGTTTCCTGAGTAGCTAGGATTATAGGCCTGACCTTATAAGGTAAGGAATAAAAGGAACTGAGTAACTCACCCAAAGTCACAGTAGCAGGGATTTCATGAGAACTGATTGCAGAAACTGAGCATTTAACCACTATACCATTTATTATGCTTAATAAAGTTTATTATGTGAGAACCTAATCTTCACTTTTCATTCAATGGAAATTAGGTTTTACAGACTAAAATAAAACATGTTTCAATTCAAATTACTTTTTATAAATATCAGGCTGCTTATAGAAATATGCTTATTATTCGGATACATGACAGCATTAATTCACTTACCCAAAAACCAAATTCAACTGCTTTTCTTTTCCAATATTCAGTTTTAGCTTTGGCATGGTTAACACAGATTCACACCTAACAGCTAGGCTCAAATGCATATACCACTATATATGTCAAGTGTTAAGACAGTATCAACAGCAATTCCCATAACAACCAATGAAAGACTAATGGAAAAGAGTAATGAGTAATACCATTTTTTTCATGTTGTATCTTTTCACATTCTTTCAGACTTTTTCTATTATTTCTTAATATTACCTTTAGATTAATGCAAACATATTTTTCCAAGTTCCTCTTATAATTCACAAGGATTCATAAAGAATGATGTCTGCTTGCCACACTCAATAAGTCATTTTACTCATTATTTCTATATTAGCTGAAAGTTTCCATGTGAGCCGAGGGAAACATTCTGAACTAAAATGACTTAAGAATGGGTAGTTTTCTTATTCAAGATACACTGTGATGATGGGGGTGGAGGGATGCACGGGAAATGGAGTAGAGAAGCAAGCACCATATTTCAAAAGACAAATTCTCACTTCTTAATAGTAACAGTTGTTTTTTGGGGGAGGGGAAATCTCCATCATTTATTGGAGTTGTGAAATAGGAGCTAAACAATGACAGAATGCCAGTATGGTTTCTGGAATTGTTGTTTGGTGCCAGTGCTAAAGCTTGAATTCAGAGCCTTATCCCCTTACTTAGCCTTCTACCTCACAGCTGGTACTGTCACTTGATCTGCATCTCCCATTCTGGCTTTTTGATAGTTAACTGGAGATAAGAGTATCTCAGATCTGTCAGCCTGGCATGACTTGGAACTGCAATCCTCAAATCTCTACCTCCTGAGTAGCCAGGATTACAGGGATGAGCTGCCCAGTACTTGGCAGCAATTTGTTTTTATCAGCTAAAATAGAATAACTACCACTTTATATTCCACTAGGTTTGCCCCATCCTCCTTTAACAGCAGATGGTATGAAGAAAATTTACTATTCTCTTTTGCCTTTCTCAAAATTTTAATGTGGTGAGGTAATAATATTAAACATGATACAGATCAGCCTTCACTGTGTAAAAACAGATGTGTTCTCTAAAGTATTTTCATGTAAAAGGAAAATTCACTCTCTGAACAACCAAAATAACCACTGCTTTTGAGTTTTAAAATCTGAGGAACTTTAGTACATAGTCTAACCAAGGTCAAGGATAAGCTTGTAGATTACAGGAACAAGTATTAATGATAATCTTCTTCATCTTGTCTCAGCTAATCTACTCTGTGTTTATACTCAATCCATCAAATGCTCAATCTGATTCATACATCTGTTTGAGTCAAAACTAATGAATCTAGACATAACTCTCAGTAAGTGCTATTTTTCCATATTTAATAAACTGCTACCTTCACACAGAAAGATACTTACAACTCATTTTTATCGTTATCTGTCATGATAAAAGACTCAATTTGAAGATGGATGTTCCTCAATTATTTGGCAAAATGGATCTTTTAAAAGTGCTAGTTAACTGAGATGATTTTAAGAGTACTTCTCATGAAGTTTGAGTCACAGAAAGAAACCTAAGTTTTCTTAGATTTCAGATAACTTCATAAAAGTACACTTTATTATCATGTTTTCTTTTTAGCATAATATCTGATACCAATGTTTGAAGACCCATGATATATCAGGAGAAATACCTATAACTAAGCAACCCATGGGCATTATGTTATTAAATAGCACCAAGATGATTCTTGGCTGTCTTTCATATATTCTTCTTCCTACTCAAGCATTTACAGACATGAGTGTGTACATTGAGAGGTAGTTAAAGATACACTGACTTGCCAGGTGCTAAATGGTTCATGCCTGCAGTCCTAGCTACTGAAGAGACTGAGATCTGAGAATCATGGTTTGAAGCCAGCCTGGGCAGGAAAAAGTCCATGAGACTCTTATTTCCAAATAACCACCAGGAAATCAGAAGTGACACTGTGGTTCAAAGTGGTACAGCACTAGTCTTGAGCAAAAAGACTCAGGGACAGTGCCAAAAAAACAGATACATTGACTTCTGCACTAGGGACAAAGGAAAAAAAGAAATCTGACCAATCACCAATCATAATTAGTTTCGTTCTGCCTTAGAAATGATCTTCCCTGAGAGTGCTTCACACTGCTATGCCAAGAGCAATGAAGCTTCTGGACGACCTCAAATTCAGTCACTAGACCTTCCCTTTTCCCTTTTATCTTCCAGCCATAAGCAGAGTAACACCATCAACATTAAGCAGGGAGCAAAGAGAACCAAGCCATCGACACATTACTGACCAGGTGCTACACTTGAGTTGCCCTGAGATTTCAATTGTGTAGGTGGCAGCACACCCTGGGGTGTGTTAGTTCTGCTGTCATCCAAGCCCAGAGATAATTCCTTCCTAGGGGCTTTAATTGTGGAAACATCATCAGTCATGCCCATCTGCTTCTGCCTTCTTCGCTTTTTACTCCATAACTCATGACAATCTTGCCATAAAGGAAGACTGAAAAAAATACAAGGACATAAAATTGTGGGATGTACATTGTTATTTACTGTTAGATATATAACAAAGCAGTTCTTAACAAAAATGCTATTATGTCACACCAAAGCCATTCTCCCAAAATCTAGACTTCCTACACAGATTTGTAAAACACCAATTAAAATTATCCCAGATGCTCCATCTCCTTCATGGTTTTACCTTTACACTTTATAGATGGACTACTTCTTTTGGCTTCTGAGAAATCAATAAAAAGTCACATATCAAAATTATGAATTGAGAACATATATTCAGAAAATTGGCTACCATTATACATGGCGCAACCTTTTCAAGGCAATTTTTATCACAGTACATAATACAATGAACAGGACAGAAAAGAAGAGGCAGAACATGCCATTTGCCAGATACAGAAACCAGATACAGGATTTAAAAAAAAAAAAAAAAAAGAACTAAGGCAAGAACATAAACATTTGTGAAAAACTTTCCGATGGAAGCTGTATACTTTTTATAGTAACCTCTTTCTTGCTTCTATAACCAAATTAGTACAGTAATTCTATAAATGCATTCCAGGCATAGAAAAGTCCATTACTCATTATGGGTCTCAACAGCTGGGACTACCAAAGTTTCCACAATTCCAAAACAAGTGTACCTTCATGCAATTTCATAGAACCTTTGCTTAAAGAAAAACACTTCTATAAATATTTGATTATAAATGTTTTCTTTTACCATACTAAAAAAAATCCTGAGGAAACTTACTGTTAATTGTATCTATTTTATAGATGAGAAAACTGAGGCTTGGAAAGGTTAATAAACTTGCCCAGAATATGTACAGATTTCTTTAAGCAACTCTATCTACTCATGTGTGCCTTCAGTCCTCAACGTGCCTCTTTACCTCAAGGGGTACAAGAAGACTTTCCAAGGGAATCCTTGGGGTTGTTTTAAGGGAACTGCCTTATCAACATCTCCTCTTTTCTAAGGTTGATCTCTGAAAAGGGCCTGCACATTCAAGAAAGTTCTTCTTTCATACCTCCTCTTTCACAACTACTTCATCTCATGTTATGAAAGCATATGCGACAGTATGATTGAATCTTAGCAATATAGTAAAAGTATTAGTAAAAACGGTCATTTCCAAAAGATTAAAAACAGCATGATACCCTTCTATAAAATTAAAAGCAATGAAAAATTTTTATCTTTTTATGAGTACATACAGACAACAACAAAAAGGTATATACAAGGGAAAAAAACAGGAATGATGGTTACCTCAGAGGAAGGCAAGGGTATAGATGGGTGGAAGAGGTTATGGTATGATTAAAGTAGGTTATTTTCAAGGTGCTAGCTTCTGTTTGGTAGGTTCATGGCTGCTTAATAACATTATTTAAAGTAACTAAAATAAATTAAAAAAAAAGAGCCATGCATGGACCAAAGATGAGTGACACAAGGATTATGATTAAACCAAGTCTATGCACCTGAGGTCTGAAAACAAAACAAAGGCATACCTCTCAGCCATCTTACTATGGTGCATTGCCTCAGCGTGTAAAAACCTCCTGGAGTAACAAACAAAGGGACAATTTGAAATATTGATACTGGGAAATTTTAAGGTATCACAAACCCTGCAAAGACTTTCCTTTCTGGGTATGTGTATTAAATAGTGTAGGCCTTTGTCTCAGGATACTCTGAATTAAATTAAGACTGTAGCACTGCAGAATGACGTAAATGAAGTGATTTCAGCCTCATGAGAAAAGAGCAAAGAAATCAATAAAAAGGGCTATTCCCTCCCACAATTTAAAGGTAAGTGACTCATTATGAAATACCTTAGTACTTATCTTTACAAAAGGTAAACATAACCCTCCAGGTATATAGAACAGTGTGGATGAGTGATGCAGATGCTCAGAAGACACTCCAGGTTTCCTCAAAGTGACCCAACTCTTGAGCTTCCTTTAAGGCTCAAGTGCTGGCTCAGCCATTATCTGCTGTCTCGTTAGGTAAGTCATGACCTCTACACCTCAGTGTCTTTATGCTCAAAAGTGAGACTAACAATAGTTGATACCTCGTGGGGGTTGAGCGAACAGATTTAACATCTGTAAGCATGGACAGTGCCTCTTACATACCCTGGCACATACTCATGTTTGAGATCACGCATTATCACTCAGATGACTTCAAACTACTTTCATCAATTTGTATTATGAAAGTCATATTTCACCATATAAACTACTTATGGCTTTTTATGTTGCTGTCAGTCAATACTATAGGGTAGCTGCCAGTTTAATTAGTTGTATTTTTTCCCTGAAATACATCAGCAAATTTTGACAGGGAATTGAAAAGGATCAACAGAGTTATTTCTAATTTATTTACTACTTTACTCCCATTTGATTATTGCTAAAAACATTGACTGAGTTTGATATACCTGATTTCCAAAAGAATTATCACACCTTTCTTCAAAATTCTTACCTTTAATTTATATTTTAAGCTACTCTTACATTACAAAATGTAAGATGTTATATGTTTATGCAACTTTTAAGTATTGAATCAATGTTATAATCCCATAATAGATTACTTACAGAATGTTCCTGAAATGTTTATTATGTATATACATAAGTATTTATGGTTATGCGGCTTAAATTCATGTCCTTATGATCTCAGCTCACTTTTTTTTTTTTGCTTTATTTTTCAGGTAAGGTCTTACTTGGGGCACTCTTAAGACTATAATCTCTCTAAGCTCCACTTATTGTATAGTTGGGATTAGAGACTATACTCAACTTGCCTTTTCAGATGGGGGAAATGGGTCTAACTTATTTCTCAGGCTGGCCTAGAACTCTGATCCTCCTGATTGTCTGCCTCCAAAGTAGCTATGATTACAAGTGTGTGCTACCCAGGGTAGCAGCACATTTATTTTAAATAGAAAGATGTAACTATATATGTTAATGATAAAAATTAACTTATTTAGATGATTTATTGGGCAATAAAGCTTCTAAAAAATTGTAAGTATCAGGGGCTGAGGCTCAAGTGGTAGAGTGCTAGCCTTAAGCTGAAGAGCTGAGGAACAGCGCCCAGGCCCAGAGTTCAGGCCCCACGACCGACAAAAAAGAAAAAAAAAATTTTAAGTATCGTAAGTTATTTAGCAAGTACTGTTAAAGCCAGGTGCCAGTGGTTAACACCTATAGTCCTAGCTGCTCAAGAAGGGTGAGATCTGAGGTTCAAAGCCAGCCCAGGCAGAAAAGTCCCCATGAGACTTTTATCTTCAATTAACCCCTCAAAAACTGGAAATAGAGTTGTGGCTGAAAGTGGCAGAATGCTAGCCTTGAGCAAAAGAGCTCAGGGACAGTGCCCAGGCCCTGCATTCAAGCCCCATAACAGACAAAAAAAAAAAAAAAAACAAGTACTGTACTGCTAACACCACTGGTGGGTACAGGGAGAGGTTTCATGGTTTTCACTTTTAAGAAGTATCATGAGTATTAATAGAGAATTTTAAGATTTGTTCCTTTGAGACCGTGTCTCATGCAGCCAACACTGGCATTGAATTCTCTCAAGACCTCCAGTCTCCTGAACACTGTCATTACAGGCATCTGTAAACTAAAAACTGACATTAAAATAAGTTTTGATAAAAGACTTGAGGGATCATACAGTAGAGTGCCTGCCTAGCAAACACAAAGCCATGAGTCAAATCCCAGCACCACTAAAAGGAAAACTAAAAACTTGAGGAACATAGGTGACACTGGAGCTTTGTTCTTGCTAGGGTGGAACTCTACCACTTGAGCCACATATCCAACACTGCTTTTCGCTGGTTAATTTTGAGAAGACTTTTCTGTCTGGACTGGCTTCAAAACTTGATTCTACATGATCTCAGCCTCCTGAGTAGCTACAGGCATGTATAGGTGTGTACAATGGGCAACTGATCAAAAATCAAAAATAAATAAAAAACACCAAGGCTTTCAGTACATAATGTAGAAGTTCGAACACAGTGAACTGATGCAATTCTATCATTTTCAAATGCCAACTTAAAAGGGTACACATTCTAGCTGGGAGCTGATGGCTCATGCCTATAATCCTACTTAGGAGGCTGAGATCTGAGGATCTTAGTTCAAAGCCAGCCCAGGCAGGAAAAGTCCATGAGACTCGTATCTCCAATAAACCACCAAAAATGGAAGTGGCGCTGTGGCTCAAGTGGTAGAGCGCTCACCTTGAGCTGAAGAGTTGAGGGACAGTGCCCAAGCCCAGTGTTCAGGCCCCTCGACCGACCAAAAAAAGGGTACACATTACTATGCAAACTACTTGGGGAAAAATACCTTGGGCCTATCACCTTCCTTAAATTACATTTCCAAATGAATTTACTAATTTTTAAAAACAAATATTAACTACTAATATAGTAAAAATATGGTACATTATCAGCAGAAAAAAAAGGTATTTAAGTTATATTTCCATTCATATAAGTACATTTATTTGAGCCAGAGGTTGGAAGCTCACACCTATAATCCTAGCTACTCAGGAACCTGAGATGTGAGGATCCTCATTTCAAAGTTGGCCAGGGCAAGAAAGTCCATGAGACTCTTATCTCCAATTAACCACCAGCAAACCACAAGTGGCATTGTGGTAGAGTACTAGCCTTAGAGCACTAGCAAAATAGTTCAAGGAAAGTATCCAGGCCCTGAGTTCAAGTCCCACAACTGACAAACAAAAAATTAAAAATAAATACATTTACTTTAACGTAACTATATTCATTTACATTTATTTTAACCTAACTATATTTTACATTAGAATTAGAAAACCTGTAGGAATAATGTAAGTTCAAGGGGAAGAAAAATTAAGTAAGTGTTTACATTTTCTTTTCTTTTTTCCTGGTTGTAAGGTTTGAACTCTGGGCCTAGGCACTTTTCCTCAGCTCTTCAGCTCAAGGCTAAGGCCCTACCACTTAGCACCACTTACAGCTTTTTTCTGCGCACGTGGTGCTGAGGAATCAAACCCAGGGCCTCAAGCATGCGAGGCAAGCACTCTACCACTAAGCCAACTTCCCAGCCCCTGTTTTACATTTTCTAAATGACTTCAGTTGGACACTGAAAAGGTATAATGTATATTCAACTTGACTTATAGAACTGCTCTACTTTAAAATATCACTGTTTAAAGTTCACTGAAAATCTTCTTTCCAACTACTTAAACCCTAGTTTGAAAAGTTTAGACAACTAAATATGCTCACTGTTTTACCACATGGGACATGATAGTGCATTCTGTGAAGGAATGAGGAGCAAATGTCATTATGCAGGCAATACTGTTGCACTGAAAACTGCTAACCTAATTCTGATCATAGTTTTCACCTATCTACAAAATAGTTATCTTAAAATCTTAAAATGTAAATGCCAGGGCTGGGATTTAACTTAGTAGTGGAGGACTTGCTTAGCTTGTGCATGACCTTCACCTCAGCTCCATCCCCAACAACAAGAAAGAAAAAGAAAAGAGTCAACATTATAAAAGCAGTCCCTAAGAAGTGGTTAAAGACAGAAGAGAAATGACAACTAAAGACAATGTGTAAACTGAATTTCTCAAATTTCAAAATAAGTCTGCAGAAATTATCAAACTAATGCAATAATTCCACATACACGTCTGACACTAAAGTTATTTTTGATATGGATTTTATTTTATGTGAAATGGCAGAAAATATTTCCAAAATTTCATTTTTACATTAAACTGACTAGTTTGAGGGCTGGTCCACTCTTTACTATATTTGTATTCTTGGGCAAGTTTTTTAACCTCCTTGAGCCTGCTTCTTCCTCTGTGAAAGGTGATGATAGTAATACCTACCTTGGAGGAATTCTTTTTAATAAAAAAATGTTTAGCTTAGCACTCAAAATTTCAGTAAAATAGTGACTGATAGAAAAATCAGCAGTAGGGCTGGGAAGGTGGCTCAGTGGTAGAGCCCTTGCCTTGCATGCCTGAGGCCCTGGGTTCGATTCCTCAGCACCACATAAGCAAAAAGAAAAAAAAAAGCCGGAAGTGGCGCTGTGGCTCAGGTGGTAGAACGCTAGCCTTGAGCTGAAGAGCTGAGGGACAGCGCCCAGGCACAGAGTTCAGGCCCCACAACCGGACCCAAAAAAAGAAAAATCAGCAGTAGATTCTTAAGAATTGAAATAGATTAAAATCTTGAGGCCAATTAATCCTCCCTTAGCTAGTCCTGTGTTAGCTGAACATTAAGCACACATCTGCATTCTGAGTGTAACATACCTGTGGATTTCTATTTTACCTATACCTTTAGGGTTCATTTAATTTAACAAGGCATAGAATATTTTCAGATAACCATACATAGATGTTATTAACTCTCCAGATTCTACCTCTGTAGAATCAAATCAAATGAAAGATCACTTACTCGGGCGGAGGCATTTTTGAAGGTTCCACATCTCGTAGGAACTCACACTGAAGAGCCTGCTCAGCGGTGCAACGCTTACTAGGATCCAAGGCGAGCATGTAATCAAATAAGTCTAGTGCAGCTGCAGGAATACTAGCATGAGAGGATTACAAAAGTCACATGTATTCTTCAAACACAAGTTGGATGATTCTTTGGACTTGATTTTAAAGTAAATTTTCTTTGCTATTTAAGACAGGGTTATACTATACAGCTCAAGCTGTATTACAATCTACAATTCTCCTGCCTCTGCTTCCCAAGTGCTGGACTTAAAGAGTTATGTGCCACCATGCCTCTTACTTTTAATTAAATTTTTTAATTACTTTTTTTTTGGGGGGGGAGGGGAGGCTTGAACTCAAGGTCTTGAGCTCTCAACTGGTTTTTCTGCTCAAGGCTGGCACTCTATCCACTTGAGCCAAATCTCCACTTCTGGTTTTTTGATAGTGTATTAAAGATAAGAATCTCACACACTTTCCTGCCTGAGCTGGTTTTAAATTGGGATCCCCAGATCTCAGTCTCCTAAGTAGATAAGATTACCTGCATGAGGCATTAGCACTCAGCAAAAAAATTAAATTTTAAATACTAACATTTTATATGTTTTCTGTATTTACTCAAATATCAAATTTTCCTTTGATGAAATATTTCATTATGTTTACATAGTTTTTAGCTATTTGGCATGACAGCACTTATTTACTGTATAGACAATTGGTTATCAATTAAAAACTGAAAAGTATAATGTCCTAAACAAAATTAAGCCCTAAACACATACTTTGAAAGCTGTCTCAATAAATTTCAAAACAGTAATATTTAAAAGTTCTTCTTCAAGTTGGGCACCGGTAGCTCATACCTTAATCTTAGCTATTCAGGAGGCTGAGATCCGAGGATCACAGTTCGAGGCCAGCCCGGGCAGAAATATCTATGAGACTCTTACTTCCAAATAACCACCAGGAAATCAAAAGTGACACTGTGGCTCAAAATGGTAGAGCACTAGTCTTGAGCAAAAAGACTTAGGGACAAATTACTCAAAAAAAGCTGGAAGTAGCATTGTGGCTTAAGTGGTAGAGTGCCTGCTTTGAGCAAAAGCAGCTCAGGGACAGCGCCTAGGCCTAGAGTTCAAGCCCCATGGATCAGCAAAAAAATAAAAAAAGTTCTTCAAGGTAAACACACAATCCCTGATTCCATGATGGTATATGACAATTTGCATGTAACTAACACCCTAAATATCCTAAAACTGTCCTCAACAGAGGACAGAGTGACATTCAGAATTCATAACTTTTTTTAAAAAATCAATGCAATATAGATGTTTAAACATCATCCCCTTCTTACAAAACAAATTCTTCTCTTAACTTTCGACGATACTGCTTCTTTGGTTTCATGGTGTTGAAATACGGTAGTTTGATCACATCAGGCCACACTGCAGGACATGGACTCCCACATATACGGCTAAATAATACACAAAAAAGAACAGTATCACTAAATACTACATAAAAATAATACATATGACTATTACACAAAACAGCAACTCATTTTAAAATTGTATTTATTTGTCAATCGTGAGGGCCTGAACTCTGGACCTGGACACTGTCCCTCAGGCTCTTCAGCTCAAGGCTAGCACTTGAGCACCACAGAACTACCTCCAGCTTTTTCTGCTTATGTGGTGCTGAGGAATTGAACCCAGGACCTCAAGCATGCAAGGCAAGCACTCTAACACTGAGCCACCTTTCCAGACCTTTAAACGTATTTTTAAATATACAATGTTGAAGCCTTGATATAAGTATAAGAGGTCTAAAATATTTTGGCCATCCATTTAGAGGATATGTCTAACAATTCAAGCATTCCAGTTTTTAAAAGTTTTCCTAAGTAAAAATCTTAAAATATTGTGACATTTGAAGCATCTGGCTTATATCTTAAAACCAACACACACACACACACACAAAAATCATGCCAAGAAATTAATTTTTTTTACCCTCACTTTTCCCATGAATAGAAAGAGGGCTGGAGGCATGGCTTAAAAAAAAGGAGAACACTTGCCTACCAAATTCTAGTATGAGTTCAAACCCTAGTGCCACCAAAAAACAAAAACAAGATTAAAACAATAATAGCAATAAATAACTAAATAGCAGACACCTGGTACTGGTGGTTAACATCTATAATCCTAGCTACTCAGAAGTCTGAGATCTGAGGATCAAGGTTCAAAACCAGCTTACACAGCAGAGTTTGTGGGACTTCTTATCTCTGATTAACCACCATTCCCCCCTCCCCCCCAAAAAATAGCCAAAAGGGATCTGTGGCTCAAGAGGTAAAGCATGAACATGGTTTAAAAAAAAAAACTCAGGGATAACATTCAGACCCTTACTTAGGTTCAAGCCCCAAATCTGGCATTTAAGGAAAAAAAAAGTACTTCTGAAGATGTATTATTCTAATAATCTTTATGAAGCAATCTGAAATTCAGAGCCAGATGCTGATAGCTATTTAGGAAGGTAAGACCTAACAGACCTCAGTTTGAAGGTAGCCTGTGAGACTCCATATCTAGTTAACAGCCCCAAAAAATTCAGGCTTATGGTAGAGCTCCAGTGGTGTAGAGTGTTAGCTGTGAACAAGCAAGCCACTCAAACTGAGCAGGAATGAAGCTCTTAAGTTCAACCCCAGTACTATCAAAAAAAAAAAAAAAAAGGTGGGAGAAAAAAGGAAGTATAAAAAAAGAAAAAAGCATTTACTACCAGGAGGAGGAGATCTCGTGTAGTTACTTGAACTGCAGACTGAAGTAGCTACCTTTTATACGAACCACCACTTTTACCTAATGAAACAAACTACTGATTGTTACAGTTTTACTTATCTGTCAAGTCCTTTCTCATATATGAACCAAGACAGCTTTTCATTTCAAGAAACCTGACAATATTATAAATTAGAAAATTCTACTTCCAAAGGAAAATTATAATGCTGAAAAACATAATGAGCTTGATATGATGATAATACTTCTCACAAGTTTAGAGGTGATAACAAATATACAATGTTGTATTTGGAAGATCTGCTCAATTCAGTGACTATTTAAATATTCCCTCCACCAAAAAAAAAAAAAAATGCATGTTACAAAGTCATCACAATTAGAAGATTCAAGCCGGGCGCTGGTGGCTCACGCCTGTCATCCTAGCTACTCAGGAGGCTGAGATCTGAGGATCTCGGTTCAAAGCCAGCCCAGGCATGAGAGACCATGAGACTCCTATCTCCAACAAAACCACCAGAAAACCCTAAGTGGCGCTCTACGAGCGCTCGCCTTGAGCTGAAGAGCTGAGGGACAGCGCCCAGGCCCAGAGTTCAAGCCCCACGACCGACCAAAAAACAAAAGATTCAGCCTTCCAGGATGGCTTAAACCTGTAATCCTATCAACTCAGGAGGCTGAGACCCGAAGACCTCAGTTCAAATTCAACCCGGGCGTAAAAGTCCGTAAGACTCTTATCTCGGGGCTGGGAAGGTGGATCAGTGGTAGAGCACTTGCCTTGCATGCATGAGGCCCTGGGTTCGATTCCTCAGCACCACATAAGCAAAAAAGAAAAAAGCCAGAAGTGGCGCTGTGGCTCAAGTGGTAGAGCGCTAGCCTTGAGCTGAAGAGCTGAGGGACAGCGCCCAGGCCCA
>NW_012267377.1:1262298-1276645 GCF_000151885.1 Dipodomys ordii | reverse complement strand
CTTATGTGGTGCTGAGGAATCGAACCCAGGGCCTCAGGCATGCAAGGCAAGTGCTCTACCACTGAGCCACCTTCCCAGCCCCTGTCTAGGAAACTTTTACTTCACATTTTATTTAAATTTTACAACCCTAACCATATTTTGTTTTGGCACTACCGTGTTTTGAACTTAGGGGATCGCACTTGCTAGGCAAGTGCTCTACCAGTTGAGCCATGTACCACCCCCATCCCACCCTATGTTTTTGCCTTTTTAGTTTCCAGACAGGACTCAAATATTTTTCTTCCAGACTGGCTTTGATCTGCATCCCTATGCCTCTTGAGTAGTAAAATTTACTCATGTTCCACCATACTGGCTTACAAAATGTAATGAGATCTTACTAATTTTGCCTAGTCTATTCTCAAATCTCCATCATCCTTTCTGAGTACATACAAGGCAAGGAGTATCCTATTTAGTCCTGTTTTAATTGTGAAGAAATGAATTTGAAGTATTATAGAACTTATCCCAAGTCACCAGAGTTTAAAGTAGTTGAGCTGGCATTTGAACTCTAGAAATCTACAACTCATTCCTCTTTTTTTTTTAACTTAAATGGATTAAAGCTAAATTAATACAGCTTGACCAATTCAGAATCCCCCAACCCATCATGTCCTTTCTGTAAACTAAACAGTATACTACTAAGTGGATGGACTTAAACATATCCACAGAATACAGGTCTTTACTATGCTGTTTTTCATTTCATTCATACCTACTCAAGTGTTTTGGGGGACACCTTCCCTGACCTTACACATACTACTCCTCAACTCTCAAAACCTGATAATTCATTATGTGTTTTGTCTGTACCCTTTCCCAAACAGAAATCAGAAATAAAAATAATGGATTTTGGGGGGCTGGGAAGATGGCTCAGTGGTAGAGCGCTTGCCTTGCATGCCTGAAGGCCCTGGGTTTGATTCCTCAGCACCACATAAGCAAAAAGAAAAAAGCCGAAAGTGGCACTGTGGCTCAAGTGGTAGAGCACTATCCTTGAGCTGAAGAGCTGAGGAACAGCACCCAGGCCCAGAGTTCAGGCCCTACGACCGGACCCAAAAAAAAAAAAAGGATTTTTTGATAACTCTGCCTTCATCTCCACTGTATCCTAAGTGCCTAGAAAGTAGTACACAATCAATGATCAATACTGTGCATCCTTCCACTTGATTTACTAATGTTCTATGTTATACTCTTATGATTCATAACTTATTTATTCCTAGTTTTCTCTTGAAATTCTATTGATTCATCTATATACTGTGCCAAAGTGGATTTAGTTACTATAATCAGGACAATTTTTTTTCCTCCAGTTTTGGGGTATGAACTCAGGGCCTGGGGACTGTCCCTGAGCTTTTTCGATCCAAGCTACTAACACTCTACTACTTTGAGCCACAGTGCCATTTCTAGTTTTCTGGTGGTTATCTGGAGGTAAATAAGAGTTTCATGGACTTTTCCTGCTCAGGCTGGCTTCAAATAGAGATCCTCAGAGCTCAGCCTCCTGAGTAGCTAGGATTATTGGCATGAGAGACTGGCTCAAGACAAATTTTTCTTCTGCTCTTAACACCCATTCCTTCCCCAGATATTTTCATGCTGAATATCCCAAACAAACATAAAATCAATTCCCCAGTTTCAAATACATCTTTGGAAATTGTTAGAGTGTGCTAGTATGGGATAAACCACTAGCTTAAAAAAAAAAATTAGCCAGGTGCTAATGGCTCACACTTGTGAGAATCCTAGCTACTGAGGAGGCTGAGATCTAAAGATCATGGTTCAAAGCTAGCCTGGGCAGGAAAGTCTATGAGACTCTTATCTCCAATTAACCACCAGACAATTGGAAGTGGTCCTGTGTCTCAAAGAGGTAGAACAGTAGCCTTGAACAAAAGAAGTCAGGGACAACTTCCCAGGCCCCAAGTTCAAGTCCTACAACTGACAAAGACCAAAAAAAAATCAGTGGCCTCCTAGCCAAAATCATCTGGCTTTCAACTCTTTTTCAAATCACTCTAAAATTTTAAGTGGGCTATTACAGTTTTTATATTTCTGGAATAAAATCAGTAATGGCTTTATTAAAGGCACCTTTCCATTGCATTAGTAGCTCTCACCTATAATCCTAACTACTCAGGAGACTACTGAGCTCTGAGTATCTCAGTTCAAAGCCAGCCTGGGAAGGAAAGTCCAGGAGACTCTGATCTCCAATTAAGCACCAAAAAAGCTGTAAGTGGAGCTATGGCTCCAGTGGTAGAATGCTATCCTTGAGCAATGAAGCTCAGGGATAGCAATCAGACCCTAAGTTCAAGCCCCAGGACTGTACCAAAAAAGTTGTTGCTCTTAGTATAGATGTATTCTAACATATCTCCTATTATTTCACCAAATCTTTTATTTTGGAGTGTTTTAAGTCATTCTCTGGCATGTTCTATGTACATATACATTTAATGTTACTACATTGAAATATGCTAGTCCTGTCTTCGCCTTCCTACTCTAAGTACCTTTTATTGATTCACCTTCCTGACTCTTACCAAGTAAATAGTCAACACTTATAACCTTAGGCACAATACTAGAAAGCAACCTTTCCTTAGTTCTCTTTATATTCTAACATTTCACAATTAAATACTATTCTGGCTGCCTACTTGTAATGTAAACTTTTATCACACTGAAGAGGTTCACTTTATACTTTCAACATTAAGAGTTTACATTCCACTGGGAGACAAAGGCTCACTCCTGTAAATCTTAGCTACTCAGGAGGCTAAGATCTGAGGATCATGATTTGAAGACAGTAGGGCAGGAAAGTCAATGAGACTCTTATCTCCAAATAACCAGCAGAAAACCACAAGTGGCTTTGTGAAAAAGCTCAGGGACAGCACCAAAGCCCTGAGTTCAAGCTCACAATCAAAAAGAAAAGAAAAGAAAAGAAAGTTTACATTCCTAGTAAATGTCTGTTCAGCACTTCTACTGAAATGATTGTATATAATAACTGATTTCCTAAAACCTCCTTGTATTCTTGGACTCTTATCCCAAGCTAAATATTGTACTATTTCCCTTAGAAATTATGTCATAGTATACAAAATTTTTACACTGTCTTTGTCATACTCACTATAAGAAGTTTTATTCCCTAAATAGTACAAAGTAATACTTGACTCACATCTCCACTTTGCCACTGGCTAGTTGGATGACCCTGCATAAATTCTTCACCTCTATAAGATTTGGTTCTTCTTAAGTATAAAGAGAAGACATTAGGTTGTTATGAAGTTTAACCTAGGAGATTAAGCTGAAACTCTTAGAACAAAGCTTGCTTTGTACATAAGCTCCATGTCTGATAGGCTCTAATATGCAACAGTATAAGGGCCAATTACAGCTTAAGTGAAAAATGGACCACACAGAATAGAAAAAAATAAATACACACACATAATTTAAGTACTTTATTTTAAGAGAAATTTTATAAATGTACATTCTCTAATCTTCTGACATTTGGCTTTGTCTTGAACAGAAGAGTCACTGAGTGGAATTCTGCATTAGTGGTTTTGCATAAGCCATACCCATAAGACAGCATCAAAGTCTTTTGGTTTCAGTTCTTTCAATAAAGTCAGAAATTAAAAACATTTTCTATGCAATCAGTATACTAAATTCCTCTAGGTTTTTGTTTTCCTTTCTTCTTATACATTATTTACTCACCCTTAATTATACAGCAACATTTTAAGATTTTTGCAAAGAACTGCATCTAAAGTTGGGAAAAAACTGGAAAGTATCTACCTCTTTTAAAGGTCATCAAATTCTTAATCTAATGGAATAGATATGTCTTATCAGCTAGCGTTTACTTACAGAGGGACTGGAGAACATTAAAGTCTATTCAACTCAAATTTGGATAAGCTTCATTCTAACTGCATTGTTATGAAATAGTTGAAAGAATATTACAGTTATTGATTTCTGCACAATTTGTAAGAATTTATCTGAAAATGTTGACACCCTATTCTTTGAATGATGGTTTAGCACTACATGCTTGGGTTTTCCAACTGTTCTAGGGTCAATTTAGGGGAATCGTGATCTCACAAATTTTACTTTCTTTATAGCTGAGGTTTATTTCTATCTAATTTTCATTTTAATTTTTAAATTTTCAAATGGCGGTAGGTCACAATTTTATTTCTATGTCCAATGCTTCTTGATCAGTCACCCTTCCAGTATTATTTTGTTTCTTTATAGTCCTTTCAAATTAAACTACTATATTTATATTTATACTGTTCATATAAGTAAACCAAAGACTAAAACTTGGATATGTTCTGAGACCTACACCATTAGTTGACTCTGTTGGTATAATTATCATAGAATTCATTTACACAAAGCTAGATGGTACAGCATAGATGTTATCAGCTAATGTGGACTCTATGTAACCAAGAGATAGTACACAGATATAATAGTTTCCCATGAAACATAGTATACTGCCTTACAGTTAACTTTGTTCTAGTAAGTACAAGTAATACACAGTAAAATAATAAAAAGTATTTAAACCAGCCAAGTAGCTATTATTCTCAAGTATTATGTACTTACCTAATTGTATGTGTATGTGTCTGCATCACAGTAGGCTCATTTGGCAACACTACAAACATGAATACTCTTTGCACTACAGCATACCTATGATGCCATCACGAGATGACAGAAATGCTTTAGCTCCAAAATAATCTTATGATCCATCATCATATATGTGGAGCACAGATGACTGAAATGTCATTACTATATTTAAAACTAAGCACAGGTTTACCCATGAACTAACAGAACTTATCTATTACTCCTTTCTTTTTTCTCTTTTTTGGTGCCAGTCCTGTGGCTTAAACTCAGGACCTGCACACTATCTGAGCTTTTTGCTCAAGGCTAGTTCTCTACCACTTAGGCAACAGCTCCACTTCTGGCTTTCTGGTGGTTAACTGGAGATAAGAGTCTCACGGGCTTTCTTGCCCAGGCTGACTCTGATCAAGATGCTCAAATCTCAGCCTGCTAAGTAGCTAGGATTTACAGGCATGAGCCATCAGTGCCTGGTTATTACTCTTTTTTAATGTATTTTAAATTTTTTGATATTTAAGAGACTGTTCCTTGTTTTGTGCTGATCATAGACCTTGAACTCAAGGCCTGGGAGCTGTCCCTGAGCTTTTTTTGCACAAGGCATTGCCACTTTTTTAGCCACAGCTCCACTTATGATTTTTTGGTGGTTAGCTGGAGATGCATCTCACACACTTTCTTGCTCAGGCTGGTGTCAAACTGCAAAACTTACATCTCAGCCTCCTAAGCAGCTAGGATTATGGACATGAGCCACTTGCCTCTCAGTCTAGTTTCCATTTTTATATTCTAGTTTTATTTTATTTAGAGGATGTAGACTGTACTTATTCCATTGTTTTGGAGTTTATTCTCATTTTCCTTTTGTAAATGTTCAATTTAACTTTCAAAAGTACACTTATTATCTTAGAGTGCCCAGTTCCTCTTGATTCTTCATTACTTGTCTGCCACATAATAACAAAAGATAACAGTTCCGAGTATTTACAGTTAGCTCTCCTCCTCTGCACCTTAGCTTGAAAGCATCCTCTAAATTTTTAATCCTGAGTCAAATACTAATGATATTTGAGAGGTGGGACTTCTAGGAGGTGGGAGGATCACGAGGGCTTCATAGACAGATGAATTATCAAGAGAGGGCTTCATTATAAGAGCCAGTTCTCTTTGGCTAACTTAGGCTTCCTCTTCCTGTGGCACATTAGGACTTCCGAGTCTCCTGATCAATAAAAGCCTCCACCAGATGCAACTTTTGGCCTTCAGAGAACCATGAGCTGAATATTATCTTATTTACAGATTGTCCAGTCTGAGGTATCCAGATAGTAACAACCAAAAAATAGTACTGGGCCAGGCACCAATGGGTCACACCTATAATCCTACTACTTAGAAGGCTGAAATATAGAGGATAACAGTTCAAGACCACCCTAAACAGAAAAGTTTGCTAGATTCCACCTCCAAAATAATCAGCAAAAAGCAGGTCTGCAGTTTTTACTCAAAAGGTAGAGCACCAGACCAGCAAGCTAGAGATCCTAAATAGTACCACAAAAAAAAAAAATTTTTAAGTAACTGAGATACTTCTCTGTTGGCCATTTTATTAAAATATTGTGTTTCAACTCCCCTCAGCCATGTCTGGGACATATGCTTCAATTGTAGGTAAGGCAACTAGCTGCACTGGTGTAAAAGAAGCACCAGTTAAGTGGGAGCCCATGCTCTGGTACCACAGTTCAAGAAATCGTGCCAGTTTCTAGCTTGAATATTACCAGGCTAGCCACGATATATCTAGAGAAGAAATAATCTCTAACTTATCTTTCTCTGCTATACCCTATAGTAAAACAGATCTTACCCAAAACATAAAAATGGGGTGCAGGAAGAATTTCTACCAATCTCTCTCTTATTGGGATCTTTTTTTTTTTTGGGTGGGTCGTGGGGCTTGAACTCTGGGCTTAGGTGCTGTCCTTGTGCTCTTCAGCTCAAGACAAGTGCTCTACCACTTGAGCCTCAACACCACTTCCGTTTTCTAGCGGTTTATTGGAGATAAAAGTCTCACGGTCTGGGGCTGGGAAGGTAGCTCAGTGGTAGAGTGCTTGCCTTGCATGCATGAGGACCTGGGTTCGATTCCTCAGCACCACATAAGCAGAAAAAAGCCAGAAGTGGTGCTGTGGCTCAAGTGGTGGAGTGCTAGCCTTGAGCTGAAGAGCTGAGGGACAGCGCCCAGGCCCAGAGTTCAAGGCCCATGACTGGGGAAAAAAAAAAAAAAAAAAAGAGTCTCACGGTCTTTCCTGCCCAGGCTGGCTTTGAACCGCGATCCTCAGATGTCAGCCTCCTGAGTAGCTAGGATTACAGGCGTGAGCCACCAGCGCCCAGCTGAGATCTTCTTTTTGACTGAAGTTTTCTGTTTCTCAGTTATAGTTTTCAAATTTAATCAGATGAAAAATTGGGGATCCTTCTCTTGCTATTTGTTGCTTTACATTCATTTTGTTCAATTAAAGAAAGGAAAGTAAAGGCCTAGCCCAGGCTCTTTTCTAGCTCTCTCTGCTCTCTATCTCTCTGCTCTTTTCTAGCTCTTTCCTCTCTTTCCCAGCTCTCTCTCTTTCCTAGGCCTTTCCCAGCCACGTGGAGTGCCAACCTTGCCTGGTCCCAGCAGGTCTACTGAATACCTACCTACCCCTTACCTGAATACCAAAAAAAAAAGGAAAGTATTTCCTATCCAACATCTTTCCTAAATAACTTTACTGTTATTTTGAAACTTTCATCTTTTAAGCTGAAAATTTACACTGTTGTCTTTAATATCAAACCCCCTTAAAATTTTTTATTATTTAAAAATTGCAAACATATAAGCAAATAATACGTATGAGTAACTGCTAGGTTCTATGACACCCGCCATAATGAACAGTGCTAGTGCCACATTAACACCCCAAAGATCACTGGCTTGTGTCTTCTGCAACGTCCTTACACCAGCTCTTTTCCTGCCTCACTGTATTTTAACAGTAGGGACTCTACAACAATGCACACTGAGCATATTTTTGAATGGCTGTCCTTGTCAAGATCAGCTTTCAGAGACATCTAGGGTAATCTACCATCACAAATTGTGCTGCCTGAATCTTTTGACTTTGAGAAATGAGTAGACGGAGATGATAATTGTTGAGAGTTACTAATTCTCTGTGGTGTATTTAACATTGCATTCATGTTTTATGCACATAAGACTAATTTTTCTTTTATGTCATGTCTTTACAGAACAATTCATATTTTCTGCTTCATATTTACTCTTTTCTTCCATACCTATCTTTAGGGACTTAAGTATTTCGATTTAATCTCCTGGGGGTGGGATTTTAGAGACTTAATTTTACTAGAACAAGTATGGAAGGGTTTGAATTTTCATTCATCCTCCATTTAGAAATCATTACACTTCAAGAGAAATAGCTCTTCTTTTTTTTTTTTTTTTTTTGGGGGGGGGGAGGGTCTGGTCGTGGAACCTGAACTCTGGGCCTGGGCGCTGTCCCTCAGCTCTTCAGCTCAGGCTAGTGCTCTACCACTTGAGCCACAGCGCCACTTCCAGCTTTTTTCTTTTTGCTTATGTGTTGCTGAGGAATCAAACCCAGGGTCTCATGCATGCAAAGCAAGCACTCTACCACTGAGCCACCTTCCCAGCCCCGAGAAATAGCTCTTCTGAAAAGACAAGCTTGAAAATTTTTTACCTTCCTATGGATTATGAAAACCCCAGCCCTACAAACACAATCATTATTAACTTACCTTATTAATTCTAGTTGTGCAAGTTCCTGATTTGCTTGAAATATGGGTTTTTTAGTGAAGAGCTCACCAAGGATACATCTAATGAAAAAATACATATATCATTACCAATATCCTGATTTTAACCCCCCCCCCACCAAAAGTTTTAAGTGAAATAAACCATCAGTAACCCTATCTTACCCACAGCTCCATACATCAATAGCTGGTGTATATCGTTCTTCTCCCAAGAGCAGTTCAGGTGGACGGTACCATAGAGTAATGACTTTGTTAGTATATGGCCGGCTAAAAAACACAAACAGCGCTCTCTTTAGAGAGTTAGCATTTGTTGCAAAATGATATTCTCTTGGAAAATATGAAATTGTCTTAGAAAAGTCTGTGGGGGAGAATACAAGGGAAGGGATGACATTGTCCAAACAGAAATGTACTCTTTACCTGACTTATGTAATTGTAACCCCTCTGTACATCATCTCTATAACAACAATAAAAAAATGTAAGTCTGTGAGAGTCTTAATTCCAATTAATCATCACACAAAGCTACAACTAGTGATATTCCTCAAGAAGCAGAGTGCCAGCCTTGAGAGAAAAAGCTAAAGGACAGTGCCAAAGCCTTGAGTTCAAGCTCCACTACTGGCACAATAAATAAATAAATAAATATCTTTGAAACAAAAATTCTAACAGAACATATCATTTAGCAGCATTTCATTAATTTTGATGCATTCTGGTTTACAAATAGAAAGCAAAGAAATGCAGTCTATGGAAGTCTATTATCCAAAGAACCACTAGAATAGGCATAGTACTTTATCAGATAACTTGTCTGTCCCTTTAAAAAGAGTCCATACTGCTTTATTTGCTATAGAAGAAATACTAGCCAAGTCATATAATCAAGTTTAACCATTACAATACAAAATTGCCAGCTAAATATTTTTAAATCTCAGAGAATGACCACATTCTACCTGGTTTATACCAATTAAGTGAGTCCTAGGAAATCTGAGGAGGTCCTGCAACTGACCTGTGGTAAAAGTATACAATTCAATTCAGTGTAACCACGTATCTTCAAACCAATTCTAAATCTCATTTTTTCTAAATGCCTTCTAAATCACAAAAACTCAAAAGAAATATCATAGGAAATCTTTCAGAAAAGCAGTGTTGCCACCCATTTATTTGAAATCAGCTTGGATCCACATCAATTTGGGGACAAAGGAAAAGGATTTCCTCTTACCAACAATTCCCTCTTACCAACTATAGATCTGAAGTTCCAGACAGGGGAAGCTGTCTGATCTGCTCTGTCCAAATATCTCCCAATAATTTAAGCATTAGAGTCACAAACATTCAACCTGAGCAGAACAATATTACCACAAACAGGGCATTATTACATATTCCATAGACAGAAAAATGTTCTCTTTAGTACAAACAGAAAATAAAGAAGATAGATTAAAAGATGTTTATTTTAATAGCAAATTTACATTATCTGTAGCCTTAATGATTTTTGTTTACTGGTATCACTTATCTTCACACAATGAAAAATGTTTAAGCTCAAATTTAGTTAAGGTAGATTTAGTCATTCTTTTAAAATGTTGGTATCTTTTGTGCCTTAACTCCTTTTAAATTCCTCCCTGACTTTTCCTCACTGAAATACTGTAACCCTTTCACAAACAGGAAAGATCCATCTCGGTAAAGACTAATTTCTAGTCTCAATAGTTTATTTTCACATTATTTCCTATTTTGTATTTCACTGAATGTCAGCTTCCCCACTCCCACCAATATGAACCCCTACACAGCACACAGGCAGCATCTGTACATGGCACTAAAGCATCAGGTGATATATACAAATTAGTTGGAGAACAAAATCCATATGTATTTATGAGTTTCCAAGACATTTCAAGAGTCTATCAGCATTCAAACCTTATAATAAAGCTAACTAGCTAACAACTCAAAGAAATATTTAATATAAATCTGCAAATAATTTTACTTAAAAAATAAAAGTGACAAATAACATGGACAAACTAAAAATTCAAGATGAATTTATTTAAAAGGGATATTTTAATAAAATTATTTTATAAATCAAATTATAGGCAATATATGTCATCCTGAGCAGTTAAAACTAGCTTTATTGATTAACTGCCTTATCAAACTCTAAAAATGAAAATACGAAACTTGATGAAATGTACTTCTAACTGTACCAAAGAAAAATATATAAGCCATGCTGGTAGTTCATGCCTGTAATCTTAATATATTCACAAAGCTTAGATGTGAGGATCACAGTTCAAACCAGCCAGGGCAGAAGAACTCAAGAGACTCTCATCTCCAGAAACACCAAAAGTTAAATTGTGGCTCAAGTGGTAGAACACTAGCCTTCAAGAAAAGAAGGAAAGAAAGAGAAAGAAGCCCAGGAACAGAACATAGGCCCTGAGTTCAAGCTCCAAGACCAGCACACACACACACAAAAAAAAAAATGCATACCAATTAATGGTTTTTCCAAATTATTTCCAAAAGATTAATTTTTGTCATAGACTTTGTATTTGTTTGATGACAGATTCCAATACTTTACTTCTATTCCAGTCATTAGGAAGAGCGATCAGGGGAAATGAGAAAAGTTGTGGTCTTCCCTACAAGGCTTGACACAAAATCATTCTGAGAAATAAAAATAGAACAATATAGAAGAATATACCTGCTAGACGTGTGGCTCAGTGGTAGAGCACCTGCCTACTCCTGAGTTCAAAGTCAGTATTACAAAACAACAACAACAAAAATCCTAACAAGCTCTAAGAAGCTTAGTTTTCTAATAACACAAATAATATTTTTCAGACAAATAAGGAGTCTTCAGGTAATAACCCCAAGAGACATCCCAGGCCTCCATTTTTTAATACCTACTACCTTCTACAATCGAGGGAGGGGATTCAAGAGCCTTGTTTCTTTTATCTACTCTCTCCCTTTTCCCTCTTTTTTCTGAGACACAATCTCCCTATATAGCCCAGGCTGACCTTGTATTCATGATCTTAAGTGTCTTAGCCTGAATGTACAGGTAATGATTGTACCACCACACCTAGCCAGAAATTCTTGATTCTTCTCTCTCTCCACATTCTTTTTTTTTTCTCTCCACATTCTTATCAACAAAGTAGATCCTAAAGCTCACACATTTTATGATTTTAAGACCTCAACTCAAGTCTGAGACACTACTTTCACTTATGCTACTCAAACAATGTATTCAGGGTTTTGATGCCTCAATCCCTGGTTCTCCCTACCTTTCACTTCATTTTTTAAACTTCATTGTGGTTTTTAGAGTATTAAACCATATCATATCACCCTCCTTTTCACACGGTCCAATGAGTTGCTCTGCAACTCAAAATTTAAACTCATCTCAGCTGATAAACCTGAACACTAAGGTTGGATCTCACTTGTCTCCCTGTGTTGACAGCCTTCTCCCTCAACAACCCCTTTCCAGCAAGTACCAATGTTTGAACTCACAACCTCACACTTGCTTGGCTGGTGCTCTACCACTTGAGCTAAGCCTCCAGCCCATCTTTTTGCTGGTTATTTTGGAGATGGAATTTCTGCCTAAGGTGGCTCCAAACTAAATCTAAATCTGAGCCTCCAGAGTAGCCTGGACTTTAAGTATGAGCCACCGTCACGTGGCCCAGGAAAACTTCTTGACCTTTTATTCTTCCAAGTTAGTTCCCAGGCTGTCCACCAGCTGACTTCCTTTTACTTTCTATTTAGGATGTTCTTTGGCCAGACTGTCATTAAATTTTCTTGCTCATCACTGAGGTCTTTGCTCCAACTTAAGTACTGAAAGATATCTAATTGCTCTAGTGAAAATTACCCCAGTGTAACCACCACCCCTATGCTTCCTTGCAACCATTTGTCTTACTTGCTTTGTAGTACTTAGTATTTTAAATTCTTTCCTCTAACTCTCCTTAGTACCACACAGTATTTTAAATTCTTTCTTTTAACTCTCCTCATTACCACCTAATGTGTGTAACAGCTCCACCTCTAATACCTACCTATAAGGTATTTCTTAGGTCAGCCTGATCTGGCAGAGTAAGCATTTATCAATACTTTCGATTTAGGTTGTTTACTATTCCCTTTTTCCCATTTTCACTCTTTTTTCTTTACTCTTTTTTGTATCATCTAAGGAAATGGCTTTTAAATTCCAGAAACATGACATTACTACCAAAAAAAAAAAGTATTTCCCAATTGATACTGTCATCATCTTACCTGTCTATTCTTATAACACATGCAAATTTACAAATCTTATGAGCACCTAAAAATAACACATTCAAAAGTAATTACCTTTTGCTGCAAACTGCTTCTCTCTTCCTGTTGCCTGTCTCAGCAAACAGCATCACCATTTGTGGCAGAGACTGATAGCTGTTTTCTAAACTCTGTTCTTCCTTTCTTCTATGGCAGCTGCCCAGCTATCCTACATTCCCAGCCTCACTGCAGTGAGGTGTGGCCACATTACCAAGTGCTCTCCAGCAGAACAGGAGTGTATGTGGTTAAGTGTCATCACTAGGCCTGGTGTCATAACATTCCTCCCTCTTTGCTCACTTCTGGCAACAGACTTGGCAGATCTTCCAACCTGGATTCCTGGATGACTGTATGAAACAGTCACCACTTGACCTGATGATATGGTTAAATATTAATGGTGCGCTAAGGTAAGCAACAACCATTCAGTAGTCAAGTGAAATATACAGAAATCTCTCATTCTTTTAACCATTACTAAATTTCATAGCCCCCTTTTTCTTCATCCCAGTGTTTTAGCCTTTGCTAACAATTTATTCAGCAATGTTCTAGGAGCAGGCATCAGGATATAGTTCACAACGTATATTCAATCACCAAACACTAACAATTCTCCACTATATCCTTATGATATAATTTGCCTATCTTTTCAACTGCTGTGCCTGTTGTACAGTTCTAGCCAAATCATTCTTTCTAAATTTACTACAACAGCTTCCTAATTGCCCTTGGTCTTTATTCTTAAAAGGCCAATCCACTTCTCAAAGTAGTCAAAATGATTGTATAAACTGTAATGACAATGTGTTACACCTTTAGTACACAAAGCTTTTTTGAAGTTACTAACCACACAAAGCCTGCAAACTATATTATGTAATTTGTTTCTTATTCCAACTACAATGAATCTCTAGTTCTCTGACAGGGCTGAAAAAATACATTTTCTAGAGCAAGGAGATAAAAGCAAGGGCAGAGAATGGAAATGGGGGGAAAAAACACAAAAACCAACTTCATAAAACTTAATAGTGCTTTACTCATGTGCTAAATGCTTTTAATAAGCTGGTTTTTAAACTCATGATGATTTATGCAAAAATTTTGTAAAATAAGCCACCTGTTATCCCAGCACTTGGGAAGCTGAGACTAGAGCATGAGGAGTTTAAGGTTAGCCTAGGCTACAGAACAAGATTCTGTTACAAAATATAGTAATAAAAACTTTTCTTGTAAAATCAGCACAGTAATTCACTTTGAACCTACCACTTAATTGGCAAGAAGGCAAGCATTGTGAAAGTATGTAAATAAGAGTTTAATCACAAAGGTAAATTTCAAGGTAAGTAGGGTTAGAAGAGAATTTAAGGCTAATTTCATGATTAACATCACTCAATAATAGTTGATACCATAGTCTTATTAGGATATTATATTTATGCAAAGCTGAAAGTAACAGATTTAAAGTAAAGCCAAAGTAACAGACTGAGATTATGTTTTGAAGTCAGAAAATTTAAATCCCAAGAAAATTAAAAGCATTATTGTAAAAGGCCAGGGAATAAATGAAAGTCCTTAAATCCTCAGAAATGAACATTTCAAATTTGGTCTTCTAAGTTTGGGTACCCATTGTCAGCATCCTAAAGATTATTTCATTTACCAAACAAAAGAATAAGCAGGGGGGCTGAGAATGTGGCTTAGTGATAAGAGTGCTTGCCTGGCATGCATCAAGCTCTGGGTTCCATTCCTCACTACCACATACACAGAAAAGGCTGGAAGTGGTACTGTGGCTCAAGTTGTAGAACACTAGCCTTGAGCACAGACAGGCTCAGGGACAGTGCTCAGGCCC
>NW_012267377.1:1257255-1262248 GCF_000151885.1 Dipodomys ordii | reverse complement strand
AAGCAGCTCAGGGAATACCACTTAGAGGTAGAGTGCTTCCATATAAACAAAACATAAAATTAAACATTAAAATGTTTAAAAAGCAAACTGATTTAACATAAAAGGTACTTTTTTCTTTTAAGAATTTTTTTGTTGGGTCATGGGGTCTGAACACTCCCTCAGCTCTTCAGCTCAAGGTGACTGCTCTACCACTTGAACCACAGCACCACTTCTGGCTTTTATCTGTTTATGTAGTACTGAGGAATTGAACCCAGGGCCTCATGCATGCAAGACATGTACTCTACCACTGAGCCACCTTCCCAGCCCCTCCCCCCCCAAAATACATATTTTTTAAGAGGCACTAACTAAGTCTCTGCAAACCCTACTGAAGACACAGCATTGAAAATCATTTAGTCAGGTCCTTAGGATTTATACATTTGATTAGAAAATGTGAATTAATTAGAAAATCAAAAGAGTAAGTTCAAGAAAAGTGCCATTTGTAGGCAAAAACTTAAAACTTGTGTAGTCTCAAAAATAATGATCTAAGCCAGGCACCCGTGGCTCATGCCTGTAATCCTAGCTACTCAAGAGGCTGAGATCTAAGGATCATGGTTCAAAGCCAGCTGTGGCAGCAAAGTCTGTGAGACTCTTATCTCCAATAAACCATCAGAAAACCAGAAGTGGGACTGTGGCTCAAGTGGTAGAGCACTAGCCTTGAGCTGAAGAGCTGAGGGACGGCGCCCAGGCCCAGAGTTCAAGCCCCACAACCAACAACAAAAATAATAATGATGATGATGACGATGATCTGGAAGTTAAATATTCTATATTTAATTTCTACTAAATAAACTTTTTACATCAATATCATTAAGATAAAAATGTAATTCATCAGACTTTTAAATACTAATATCTTATGAAATGTTAAGTCATTTTAAATATTTTGTGTTAGCAAAACATTTTTCAGTTTTATCATTAGATATTTAAAGAGCTTTAAAGATGTTTAAAAAACAAAATTCAATCTAAGAGAAACTCAAATGCAAACATCACACAATTAGCATATCTGTTAAGACTAAAACTAATGTATATCTCTAGCAAAAGACAAAGTAAAATTCAGCAGACCCTTTGCAACAAAAGAACTCTTAATATTGTTCACGGGGCTGGGAAGGTGGCTCAGTGGCAGAGCGCTTGCCTTGCATGCATGAGGCCCTGGGTTCAATTCCTCAGCACCACATAAACAAAAAAGAAAAAAAAGCCAGAAGTGGCGCTGTGGTTCAAGTGGTAGAGCGCTAGCCTTGAGCTGAAGAGCTAAGGGACAGTGCCCAGGCCCAGAGTCCAGAACCCCCCCCCCAAATAAAAAAAAAAAGATTGTTCACAAGGCAAATGATACCTTCTGAAGCAGACTATGAGGTTTCTTTGGCAATCCACATCTGGAATGTGATCAAAGTTGGCTCCAAGGTCTCAACCAAGGAATCACTACGCATAATGAAAACTGTCTTTTGTAAAAAGACCTCAGTTTAATTCTTGGTTCCACCAAGTTCTGTTACTGTGACCTTGTAAGTATATTTCCCAAACTTAAGTTTATCTATAATGTACATAAGAATAATGATACCAACACCAACCATCTCAGGAAACTTTTTGCAGTAATTCCCGTGAAAGGGGGCTATATATAATAAACTTCCATATTTAAGTGTTGTTAGTTTATTCCATCTCCTTTCTTTAAAAACTATACACACACACACACACACACACACACACACACAGAGTGAGGCCTTGTGCTAAACATTTATGTTAATGTCTCATTAATCAATAAACCAGGGTTGCAGTTGTTTGGAGCCTTCGAAGTCTGGCAGTAATATAGTTATAAATTATAATAATGTACTAAACTATTACACAGAATAATATACTCTGAAAATAAAAGAAGATGAAAAAAATGATGACTGTGGAATTCATGGCAGATTTAAAATGAGGTAAATACCTGAATTACACACTTGAAGAAAAATACCAACTTTTCCAGACAAAAGAAAAGTGGAATACCAAAAGCATTTCAGAGCACAAGATATTTAGGGAACTGCGAATGATTCATGCTATTATCTAGGGAATGGGAATGACAGTGGATAAGAATGGAAGTAAGTAGCTGAGTACTAATGGCACACATCTTAATCCTAGCTACTCAGGAGGCTGAGATCTGAGGATCGTGGTTCAAAGCTGACCCAGCTGTGAGACTCTTATCTCCACTAGAACTACAAAACAAAAGGCAAAAAAAAAAAAAAAAAACCCAAAACAGAAGTGGAGCTATGGCTCAAGTGGTCGAACACTAGCCTTGAGGAAAAAAGCTTAGGAACAGCGTCTTGGTCCTGAGTTCAAGCCCCATGACAAACAAGGACGAAGGACAAGGATGAGGATGAAGAAGACAAGGACAAAGAGGTGGACAAGGAGGATAAGGAAGAGGAGGAGCACAAGGAACATGAGAAGAACAAAGAGAGAACACGTGTCAGAAGAAAAAAATAATAAAATTTTATTTACAAGAATTTGTATGAGATACATCTGTGAAAGTAACTGGATAGCCTCAACTAAAATAGGGAATAGAAGAAAAATAAAGCCAGGCACTGGTGGCTGACACCTGTAAACCTAGCTACTCAGGAGGCTGAGATCTGAGGATCTAAGTTAATCCAGGCAAAATAGTCCCCAGGAGACTCTTATCTCCAATTAACTGCTCAAAAACTAAAAATGGAACTGTGACTCAAAGTGGTAGAGCACTAGCTTTCAGCAGAAGAGCTTGGTCAGGCCTTGAGTTCAAGCCCCACAACCAATTTAAAAAAAAGAAAAAGAAAGAAAGAAAAGGAAGCCTAAATTTTTCCAGGAAGGAGACAGATTGGGTTTTAAACAAAGTTTGATAGGGTTTTAAACAAAGTTTAACTTAAGGCATCTTAGTCACCTAGGTAGAGGTGTTTAGTAAACACACAAATTTGAAGGTCAGAAGAAAGATCAATACTGAATTCAGATTATTAAGTGTTCAGCATCACAGATATTAGTTAAGACTTCCCCAACAAGAGAGAATGCTATCCTCTTAAAGTATACTTCCTTTCCCATTTTTTAAGATGAAAGAAGGTAGACTGCTTAAAAGACTAAAGCAACTACAATTTAGTTTTGACTATATATTTAAGTAAGTGATCAAAGTAGATTTCTACTGGTAAAGTGTGCCTAGTCATATTATTTATCATGTGGTAATCTTTTTAATAGTGTGGCTCCAATCCTGTCCTGGTCCTACAAGAAAATCCTCTGAGGCAGGTACTGGTGGCTCACACCTGTAATCTTAGCTACGCAGGAGGCTGAGATCTGAGGATTGTGGTTCAAAGCCAGCCCAGATAGTGAAGTCTCTGAGACTCTTCAACAAACTATCAAAAATGCCAGCAGTGGCTCAAGTGGTAGAGCCTTAAGCAAAAGAAGCTCAGGGACAGTGCCCAAGCCCTGAGTTGACGCTCATCAATATACACGCATGCATGTGCACGCGGGCACACACGCACACACACACAAAAGTACTGTATTCATAAGCTGACTTTTTACTACTTAAAAATAAGTGAGACTATAGTAAAAATGAAAAGGAAGGGAGGGAGGGAGGGAGAGAGAGAAGGGGGAAATGGGATAGGAAAGGAAAGCTCAGCTCAGGGACAGCATCTAAGCCCAGAGTTCAAGGCCCAGGACTCGCACAAAAGAGCTTAAAAACAGATCCTCTGTATTAGCACAAAACTGAAGTTTCACACTGTGAATCCATTTGACATTTTACAGCATATAAAACAACAGTGTAAAACATGACTCTCATCTTGCCCTGAGTTCAAGAGCCAAGACTTGCACAAAACGTTTAAAAACATCCTCTGTGTTAGCACAAAAATCAAGTTTCACACTGTGAACACATCTGACCTTTATAGCATATAAAACAACAGTGTAAAACATGACCCTCATCTTTTAAATAACTGCATTTGAAAGAGTGACAAGAGTATAAGAGGATGAAGAGGATGAGGATGAAGCAATTTTCATGATGAATAATTTCATCTTGTCCAAACAAAAGTACTCTTTACCTGACTTATGTAACTGTAACACCTCTGTTCATCAACTTTATAGTAACAATTTATTTTTTTTTAATTTATCTAGTCCAGACAAGTATTGCTACTGTTCATTTGATTTTGTTTTTAACTGTAATCTTATGATAGGCCACTGGGTGGAGATAGCACCTTCAAAATAGTATATACATGAGGTGTTAAAAAAACCAGTATTACTACTCTAATACTCCTTATAGAATCATCACCTAGAAACACAAAGACTTTCATAATCCATTAAGAAACTATTCTATTTTGATTCCATCAATTTTTAGAATCATAAACCATATATTTTTAGTAATTTTGGAAACAAAATTTTGTCTTATTTTTGCTTCTTACTTTGTTTTGTGTTGGTGATGATTGTTTGTAGAGCTAAGATCAAACCCAAGGCCTCATGCATACTAATCTCAAAACCCAGGATTCTAGAGGATTTTTTAAAATTTTTCATGATACACTCACTGAAAATAGTAAAGCTCAAATAGGTTGTTAAGCCACCTGACCAAGACACCACAACTGATTAAAATAGGACTAGAAAAAAGATTACAACTACATACAGTTTCCTGAGTTAGGACCAGAGATTTTTATGTTCTTTGCATTTAAAACACACTGCATTTGGTAAGAAACATGAAGTTAATTTCAATTTATGTGGAAAACATTTTCATATGGAAATCACACATATAAAGACAGCCCAACTACTATGTATAATTCTACCCAGCTTTTCTCACAATCAAAAAAATGAAGCACACAAAATCAAATGAGATATACCTGTAATAGCATCAGATATAAGCTAAAAGCTGTTTGGGGAACAAACACTCAAAAAAAAAAAAAACTATATGTATGAGTCAAGCGGAAAAGGTCAGATAATGTGGTGTCAGGAAAATGAACCCTTAGATATGTATTTTAATGTTTTTTCTTTCATGCAT
>NW_012267377.1:1238364-1256945 GCF_000151885.1 Dipodomys ordii | reverse complement strand
GGGAGGCTGGGAAGGGATGGGAAGGGTAAACAAAGGAGGAGGCTGCAATGCTTGGTAAGAAATGTACGCATTATCCTGCCCGTGCAATTGTAACCCCTCTGTACAGTATGTTCACAAATAAAATAAAATTAAAAAAAAAAAACTAAATTCTTGAACACCAGTTATTCTAACTATAGTAGTTAACTAGTTAGGAAATACTTGAAGACAATTTATTATCTGTAGTGCTGTATTATGGTAAAGCTTTCACTTGTTCTCTAATTGTACTAAAAACACAGAAGCAGGAAATAGCTCTGTATTTCCAGAAAATTTAGGAAAATACAATCAATCAGCTAAAGGTAGATTTTAAATATTTAAATTCACTAGGATAAAGTATACACACACACACACACACACATAAAGGCTTTGTATGATACAAACCTATTTCACAAATGGATCTTTAAAGACAGAACTACTCTAATATTAAAAAAGACAGAAAGAAAAAGTATAAAATCCCCTTAAGGAGATATGGAGTTTTTCTCTTACAAAATTGATGGAACAGAAAATTGTACTAGATATTACCTTAACACTCAATTATGTAATTTTAAATTTCCTGTTTCTCTAAACTGAAAAACCCCTACATGAGCAAACAAAACCATGAGCAGTGAAGTGCCCCAGCTCCCACCTTCCACTGGAACCCAATATTACATTTCAAATGGAAAACCAGTGGGGAAAGAATACTGAAATACAGAATGTTGCTATACTATAAAATTTACTGGAATCAAATTCATTCAGGATATCTCCATAGTAAGACTTATTACATGGGAATGAAAACTATGTGTTTACACCTTCACAGAAACCTAACAAGAAAATAAGGGACTCATATTCAAATATGACAGATACACTCATATTACAGATAAAGCAGATAGTGAAACCTCCTATTTAACAAATAGTCTGTTTAACCAGAATTTCCCCAAAAATGAACAGCAAGAGAAATTTAGTAATTTAATAGTAAGTCACTCAAGCTAAGTTACCAAGAAGCACTAGTGTATATGATGTAAAACTTTTTTAAATCTAGAGTTGAACTCTTGAACTACACATCCTTGTCTCTAACAACACAACATATTTGTGGTTTAAATTTTATGGTTGTTTTTTTTGTTTTGGTTGGTCGGTCATGGGGCTTGAACTTGGCCTGGGCGCTGTCCCTCAGTTCTTCAGTTCAAGGCAAGCACTCTACCACTTGAGCCACAGTGCCATTTCCAGTTTTCTGGTGGTTTACTGGAGATGAGTCTCACGGACTTTCCTGCCCAGGCTGGCTTTGAACTGTGATCCTTAGATTTCAGCTTCCTGAGTAGCTAAGATTACAGGTATGAGCCACCAGCACCTGGCAAATTTTTATGTTTTTGTGAAAACATAGGTCTCCTTACATAGCAAAGTTTTGCCTCAAATTCACAACCATCTGCCTCAGCCACTACCCAAATAGAGAATCATTGGTGTACATTACAATATGAAGCCATTTATTTTTAAAGTTATTTAATACTTCACAACCCTAAAGACATGGAATCAAATAAGTATCCATCTACAGATGAAAGTGTAAAAAGAATGTAATACATATGTATGCATACACAAAAGAAGACTATGCTGCCCTAACATTTGTTACAACATAGATGAACTCAAAAGATCATAATATTAACACATGCTCAATCTAAAAAAATGTATAGGATAGAATGGTGGTTCTGTGGGTGGGACTTGGGGGCTGGCCAAAGGGCATAAAATTTCAGGTCAGGCATGATGTTGCATGCCTATCATCCCATTTATGTGGGAAATGGAAATAGAAGGAGCAAAGTTTGAGGTTTCCCCAAGCAAAATAACCAGACCCTATCTGAAAAATAACCTAAAACCAAAAGGACTAGCTAAGAACGTGACTTAAGTGGAAGAGCACATGAGTTCAAAACAAACATTTGTCACTTCAAAGGTCTGGCACTACCCAAGAAAAGGGAGATGGGGATAAATTTCAATTACTAGAAATTCAACATTTGATTATACAGCATGGGTAAGTAAGTTAATGATAACACACTATACTCTTAGAAATTGCTCAAAGTAGATTTTAAGTATCCTTGCCACAAAAAATGAGAGGTTGCATAATAAGTTCCACTTAACCATTTCACAATGTACATATACTTTAAGCCAACATATATGAACAACAAATATAAACAACTTTTATATTCCAAATAAAAAATTAATTTTTAAAAAGAGAAAAAGTTACCCTATCTTCTCTGGTCTTATTTTTTTGAATATAAATTTATTCCCTTGGACTATTTTACATTTCTTACACACACACACACACACTACAAATATATATATAACCCTATCTTAATATATTAAGCACATGTGTGATTTTTAAAAAAAGCAGTTCAGATGGTGGTACAGGATAGAGCCCTGTCTATCACAATTCTATCCACGCCACAATTCATATGTGTATTTAATGTAACTCTCCAAGATCCTAAACACATGAGAGGTGAAAATCTCAACTCTAGAACAATAAATAAAAAACAATTTTCAGAATAAACACTACAAAATAAGAATAAGCAAGTTTTCCACTCTAAAAATTTGGACACTATTTCTTCAATTAATCAAAAACAGAGAATCAGTGAAATCACTCAAAACGTTCCAGTGAAGTAATTCAGTAATACAATTGAAAAATAAAGTTGTATTTTCTTGATAAGATAGTTTATTGTATCAAATTTAAATATTACCTTATAATGGCAAATTCTTTACCTTGAATCCTTCCTATCCCCTCCAATCCACCAAAATATTATTATCTAATCTTGTATTACCTGATCTTCTATGTGAATTTTACTTTAATAAGCATTGGGCCTTATTTTATTGTTTATACAGCTCTATAATTTGGAAAACAATTTTTTTTGTAAGTCATGAAACTTGAACTCAGGGCCCAGGCACTGTCCCTGAACTAGTTGTTTGCTCAAAACACTTTGAGCCACAGCACCACTTCTAACTTTCTGTGTTTAATTGGCCTTAAGAGTCTCACAGACTGTCCTCAGATTTCAGCCTCCAGAGTAACAAGGATTACAGCATGAGCCACCAATACCCAGCCAGTATTTCATTCTTATTGAAAAATAATTTACTTTTTAAAAACACTAAAATACTTTAAATGTTTTGATCTGCCTATTGTATCATTGCCTATCTGTTCACTAAATTTATTCAATACATGAATCCACTAAAAAAAATTTTCAGTGAAATAATGTTTCAATTTATTAAATTAGATGATATTGAAAAAATAATTGAAAAGTCACAAATTTTTAAAATTAAAAATATTATAAATAAATCTGAAAATAATTTGATGTCGGTGCCCTGCATCTTGTATAGACACTTCTCTAATTTGGGGAGGGGAAGGGAAAAAACAAAATGCTTAATATAGATACAGGCTGACCCATTGCAACAATGAGATGTACAAGACACTGTGCTGAAAAACAAACTTTACAACTTGGGGTGGGGGGTGACTGTAGCTGTGGAAGGGTTGGTAAGGGAAAAACAAAGGAGGAGGTAACAATGTTTGATAGGAAATGTACTCATAACCTTGCTCATGTAACTGTAACCCCTCTATACAGTATTTTTACAACAAAAAACATATTTAAAAAAATAAATAAATCTGAAAATAATCAGAAAGAAATGGCCTAGACTGATTAGATTTAATCCTAGGGTTTATTTACTCTTCCACAAAATACTGTATTTTGAAATACTCTATTTAGAAATTATTAGTTCTAATAAGTCTTAACAACGAGGCACAAATGAAGCTATGTTAGAAACACATCCCAGCTTTAGCCAGGAAAGGGCTATCTTTTCTATCTTACATACATTGAACTTCCTCACTCTAGGTTGTTTAAATTGTTCCAGGAAAAGAGGAAGGAAGAGAGAGCAAGGGAAACACATACACAGACAAAACTGTGTAAGTAAAACCAAAACAAAGAGTACGGTCTAAAATAATAATGAAAACGAAGTTTGTAAGTTTAAGTGTTTAATTTTAAAAGAACATACTAAAGTTTTTACAAAACACAAAATTCAGAGCATCTTAACAGCTAGATGGCATTAGAAATCTACAAATAAATTTTTTAGTCAATTCCTTTCATAGTTAAAGCTAAACATTTTTTACAGAAATTATATTCACTGTTAAAAATCAATTAATTTAAAATGAATACATAACAAAATTAAAATAACCCACCCAATATGGTATAAAATTCTTATTTTGTATATTTAGCCATAAAAAGTAAAAAAAAAACTAAATTATCAATAAGGTATCCTAAATACAACTACTAAAACTAGACTATAGTATCTATAGTAGTCATTTGAAAGTACTCTTACCTTTCTTCTGAGCTATACAATCGAGCAAGTCCAAAATCTGCAAGTTTAATCTGCCCTCTGGTAGAAATAAGACAAAATGAACCAAAGGTATTAGTCTACTCTGAATTGATAATGTACACCTCATACTCATCAAAAGCCTACATATAAATTTTAACTTTGATTACACTGCAATATGACGAAGGTCCTACAGGGAAAGTCAAGTAGGAGATAAATTCACAGGGTAACAATTACTCTGCTCTGCAGTTTCAGTTGCCATTATTATTATATTAGCCCATTTGGTTCCTCCAGGTAATGAATCTTCAGTTATAGATGAAAAATATTTGCAAAACAAAATGTGTCTGTACTGAACATATACAGACTTCTTTATCCATATTAGTATTCCCTACACAATATAACAACTATTTACACATCATTACATCATATTATGTGTAATATAGGGTACAGTAACACAGTAATATGTAACTAATCCATTATAAATAAGGAACTTGGAATCTATAGATTCTGGAAAAGGGGTGAGTAATCTTGGATTCAAAGAAAATACTCAAATAGTATTATTTCAAGTATTATTCACCTCCAATTTAAAGCATTATTTACTCAAGTCAACAGTGCTCAAGAATGAAGTCAAATCATTTAAAAATGTTATTTAATTTAAAACTTTTAGAGATGTTAGGTGCATCAACTATTTCCTACTGTTTAAAACCAGGGCTGGGCCTAGCACCGGTGGCTCACACCTGTAATCCTACCTACTCAGAAGGTTGAGATCTGAGGATTGCACTTCAAAGCCATCCCTGGCAGGAAAGTCCATGAGACTTTAATCTCCAGTTAACCACCAAAAACCAGAAATGATTATGTGGCTCAAAGAGATAAAATGCTAGCCATGAGCAAAAAAGCTCAGGGACAGCATCCAGGTGCCACGTTTAAGCCCAATGACCAATGATAAACAAACAAACCAGGACTGCAAGCAGGCTTCAAGCAGGCTTCGTTTAAACAAAATCAAAAACAAAAAAAAACCCTACCAATTACAAAATTCACCAGATTTGGGTTGTTACTGATATTCAACGTAAGCATCATGCACACTTTAGGGAAAAAAAACCATGTCATACTGATTTTTTAAAGTTTAAAACCCATTTATAACCTTAGATGAAATAATATTACAAACAGAAAATCATCCGCCTTATTAGATATGATAGTACACCAAAAACAACCACCAAACCAACCCAATTACGTATTATTTTATATGCCTTAAGTTTATTCCAATCATATTTAAAGTCCAATGTTTTTACAGAAATTACGTTTAGCTATGTTAAAAAATCAACTATCTGATTTGTTTCAATTACATGACAGTACAAAACTGTCACTGCAAATTAATTTAAAAGACAATATAACACAATGGGGAAACCAAGTTTCAGGGCTGTTGATTAAGTCTGGAACAATAAACAAAATTTTAACAAATCAAGGTACACATTATATAGTACTCAGTTTCAACATACAAATCAAGCTCACATCCATACCTATTATTTAGAAGGATATTTGAACATTTAATATCTCTATGCAAAAAGTTCTTCTTATGACAATAATCCAAACCTTCCATGAGCTGTCTCATAAATGATTTGATGTGACTTTCATTAAAATGAACCAAGCCTGATTCCAGTAGTCCCATTAGATCATGGTCCATATACTCAAACACCAGATAAAATGCACCTAAAAGCAAGAATAATCAACATATTAAAAAACTTTCACAAATTTAAGGTGTGTTTAGGGTTTGTTTTGGGGGTTGTTTCTTGTTTTGTTTTTCTTTTTGTCAGTTGTGGGGCTTGAACTCAGGGGGCTGGGTGCTGTCCCAGAGCTCTTCAGCTCAAGGCGAGCAGTCTACCACTTGGAGTCACAGAACCACTTCCAGTTTTCTGGTGGTTAAAAGGAGATAAGAGTCTCATGGACTTTCCTGCCCGGGCTGGCTTTGAACCACAATCCTCAGATCTCAGCCTCCTGAGCAGCTAGGATTACAGGCATGAGCCATCAACACCCAGCTAGGTTTGTTATTTTTAATATATAATGTTATTGTTATTATTAAGGTATATACAAAGGGGTTACAATTTCATAATTCAAGTAATATGTACATTTCCCTTTTGGACAACATCACCCCTTCCTTTGTTTTCCCCATTTTCCCCTCCTATCCCTGCCCACAAGTTACATGGCTTATTTTCCAAATAGTATATACTGAATATCTAGGTTTTATTTTTAAAAACACCTGTAGTGGTACTGATCCTTGAAAAGAATTGCTACTTTATCACCTTAAAAACATTCATTTTTCTGAAAATTTAATATTAGGAGATTCCATCTCCAATTAACCAGCAAAAAGTCATGCTGAAGGCATGGCTCAAATGGCAGAGCACCAGCCAACCAAGCGTAAAGCTCTGATATCAACCCCTAGTACCAAAAACAAGAGAAAGAGAAAAAGAATTGCTTTGTTTTGTGTGTGTGTATGTGTGTGTGTGTGTGTGTGTATTTTGGGGGGTTTTTTGTCGGTCGTGGGGCTTGAACTCTGGGCCTGGGCGCTTTCCCTACGCTCTTCAGCTCAAGGCGAGTGCTCTACCGCTTGAACCACAGCACCACTTCCTGCTTTATTGCTTTTAATGAAAGAGTATATACCTACAAACACTTGTATTAAAATTTCCACACTTCTAAACAATTTGTTCATTTTCATAAATATGTATATATGAACAAATTACATATATATAACTCCAGATAATCTTGAATGAATAAAATTATAACTTTATTTTCACAACTACTATAGGCCTGCTAACTTAAAAAAGCATACAGTATACATAACTATGCAACTGTATTTATGAGACTTTAAAAAAAATCTTAACTAAAATTTGTACAAATTGAATCCAAAGCTCTAAGAAGAGACCTAACCATCAGGGTAGGTAATAGTGATACATGTCTGTAATCCCAGCTACTCAGGAAGGTAAGACATAGTTCAAGGCTAGCTTAAGCAAACAAAAGCTAGCCAGATCCCAAAACAAAAAACAAGCCAAGTTGGTGCCACATACCTACAATCCTAGTTTGCAGAGGTAGAGGTAGAAGAACTGTGATCTGAACAAGCTTGAGCAAAAAGCCTGACATACTATTTGAAAAAACTAGAGCAAAAAGAGCTGGGAGTTTGGTTCAAGTAATATAGCGCTTGCCTAGCAAGCACAAGGCCTTGAATTTAAAAAAAAAATACAATCAAATAAAGTCTTACTTGCAATTCAAGAATGGAAAAGCTAGTAGAATTTATTACACCATATTAGAAAAGGGAAAAACTGTATCATGACAAACAAGGCATCTGGACATAGTTTATAAAGTCTTTAATTAAATGAGCAAAGAACTCTTACTAGATTTGTAAAACAAAGGTGGTTATTTGAAAGGGTTCAAGGGAGCCAGTACTAGGTTTTGAATTTAGGGCTTTGCCTTACTCAGTTTGCTTGTTTACTTGCTCACCAAGTATCTTATTACACTCATGCCTCTATTGATTTTTGCTGGTTATATTTTGGACATGGAGTCTCTTGGATCTTCTGCCCAGCTGGCATTGCAGGCACAAGCCATCAGTGCACCTGGCACTGTCTCTAGCCATAGCTCCATTTCCAGCTTTTTTTTTTTTGGGTAGTTTATTGGAGACAAAAATCTCACAGACTTTCCTCCAGAGCTGGCTTTAAACTGTGATCCTCAGATCTCAGCCTCCTAAGTACTAGGATTATAGGCATGAGCTACCAATGCAGATTCAAGACATTTTTTTGTTCCCTTCTTCAGTACTGCAGTTTAAATTCAGAGCCTCATGCTTGCTAAGCAGGAAATCTATCACTTTAGCCAGGTCCCTGACCATTTTTACATTATTTTTCAGACAGAGTCTCACATATACACTTTGCCCTGGGCTGGCCTCAGACTGTGATATTCTTACATATATCTCCCACACAGCAATCTCCACCTTCCAAGTAGCTGGGTTTATAGGCATGAGACACTGTGCCTAGGTGAAACATTCTTTCATGTTTATGATAGTACTTCTCTAAAACCAAAACCAATGTCATATTTATTAAGAAAATGCCAAGGATTGTACAAGACAATAAAATATCTTACTACTCCATTCAGAAGTTAGTAAGCAAAAATCAAGATATAAATATAGAAAAATAAAATAGGTAGATAACTATATTCTCAGAAAATCCAAAGGTATACAGAAGGTATAGAAACTATGTTAGAAAAGAAAAGCAAGGGCTGGGAAGGTGGCTCAGTGGTAGAGCGCTTGCCTTGCATGCTGAGGCCCTGGGCTTGATTCCTCAGCACCATGTAAGCAAAAAGCTGGAAGTGGTGCTGTGGCTCAAGTGGCAGAGCACTAGCCTTGAGCTGAAGAGCTGAGGGACATCACCCAGGCCCAGAGTTCAGGTCCCATGACTGGACCCAAAAAAAAAAGAAAATCAATAGGCACAAAACAAAACCGTACTGCAGCAACAACTTATTAAAAATAACTTTTAGGGCTGGGAGTATGGCTCAAGTGATAGAGCAACCTGCCTCACAAGCACAAGGCCCTGAGTTCCAACACTAGTATTGCCAAAGAGGAAGGAAGGAAGGAAAGGAGGGAAGAGGGGGGAAGGAGAGAGAGAGAGGGAGGGAGGGAGGGAGGGAGGGAGGGAGGGAGGTTGGTTAATGACCCCACAATAGGAAAAATAAACTTTATCATCTAAGACATTGTTGCAAATTAACACCTACCCACAAGAAATGAACATAACCTGTCACACTTAGAAACAGATGAAACAAAGAAACATAATATACATTGAAAAATAAATTCCAAATAGAAAACATTTTGTTTCTAAGTATACTGAGCCAGATGTGGTAGCAAATGTTTATAGTCCCAGCAATTTGGAGACTGAGACACAGGGATCCTGAGTTCAAAAAAACCAGACGGGATTACACAAAAAATAGCAGGCCAATCTGAGGTACTATACTGAGAACTTGTCTCAAAACTATCTAAATAACAATAATAACAACAACAATAATTAACAAGTTATACTGACTACACAGTGAAGTAACCCATTAGGCATATGGGCTAAGTAAAATGTATTGATAAAACCTGAGCCTCTCAAGATCTCAGCCACCCAGCCAGGAAAATCCTTGAGACTCTCATCTTCAATTAATCACCAAAAAGCCAGAAGTGGAGCTGTGGCTCAAGTGATAGAAGTGCCAGCCTTGAGCAGAAAAGCTCAGGGACAGAGCTCAGGCCCTGAGTTGAAGCCCCAGAACCTGCACCAAAAAAAAAAAAAAAAAAACAACTCTCTGTGTGTGTAGTATACACACAATATAAGTACATGTATATGTATGTATATTCATATTCATGTATGCATACATAAATTAATTTCATGTTTTCTAAGAGAAGCTATCAAATTATTTTGAATTAAAATGGCTAACTTTCTATTTCTATTAAATATCACTAAATTAGAGGTAAAAGAATCAGAATAGGACAGATTAAAATAATCTTTACCTAAAGATATTTAGTCTCTGGAAAAATTATTAAACACAGTAACAGAATTTACAACAATATAATATGACATATACTAGTAATTAACATTAGCTTCAGCTAATTAATTAAACAAAATAGTAAACATGTGCAAAAGCCACAATAATCTTTTAAAAATACACTCTAAGCCAGAAAACAGTGACTCATATCTGTAATCCTAGCTAATTAGGAGGCTGAGATCTGATGATCATGGTTTGAAGCCAGCCCAGGCAAAAAAGTCTGTGAGAATCTTATCTCCAATGAGCTACTTTAAAAAAAAAAAAAGAAAAAGAAGAAGAAAGGGAGGGGGGGGAGGACCTAAAGTGGAGCCATAGCTCAAGTGGTAGAGTGCCAGTTGTGAGAGAGAAAAAAAAAGACAAATACCATGCCAAAAAGACAGTAGAGTATATCACCCTCCAACAAATAAAAAGTTGCTTAACCCTGCTCATCACAGAAACTGACAAATATCCAACAGTATGACACAAGAGTGTACTCTAAACTCTAGGGACCAAGGTTGTTTGTTTTCCTCCTGGGGAGGATGGAGTCTGGCAGATGTGTCTGCCTGCACTAGCTTCCAGCAAGCTTCAATCCTCAGACCTCAGCTTCCTGAGTAACTTGGATTATAGATGTAACCCATCAGCACCAATGCATAACTGGCTAGAACTAGGACTTCTAGGTTGTTCTTTAAAAACAAAACTAAATAAATACAACTATTAGATCAAAGAAGTACAAATCCTGCATCTTAAAATTTGAATTAAATTAGGCGCTGGTGGCTCAAACCTGTAATCCTAGCTATTCTGGAAGCCGAGAGCTGATGATCACAGTTCAAAACCAGCCCAGGTAGGCAAGTCCATGAGACTCTCATCTTAATTCACGACCAAAAAAGGCTCCAAGTAGAGTTGTAGAGTTGTTGCACAAAATCCCAGGGACAGCACCCAGGCCCTGAGTCCAAGCCCCAGGACCAGCACCAAAAATAAAAATTGAACTCAAATGAAATTAATATGTAATCAAGGTAGCCAGCCTCCACCCACTTTACACAAGCTGATCTCCAATGATCTTTCCAAGTATCCATGCCCTTCTATAGTGATTCAAGGATGGTGTATCCGTCTGACCAAGAAAATATTAACAGAAGTGATCGTTTAACAATCTAGTCTATGTTAAAGACACAGAAGCTTCCACCTTTGTTGGCTCATTTGCCCTAACAAAAGGCAGCCACCAAACTTGTGAAAAAGAATCTTGTGGAAAAATACATACGAAGAAAGTAGAATCATAACTTTCCACAACAGTGGAACCACAACTTTCAAGCCATTAGTGGGAGGAAGGACCACCTTGAAAGTGGACTCTCCATGTGGGTGAAGATATGGCTCAAGTGGTAGAGCACCTATCTAGCAAGCACAAGGCCCTGAATTCAATAACCAGCACTTTCCTGCCCTCTCCCATAAAGAGACTATTCAAACCATTCAAGTCTTTCAATGACTGCAATAACCTCAGCAATCATATTAAGAAATCCCAACCAAAAACTATCTATCCAAAATGCTCCCATATTCTTTTCTACAGAAACTGTAAGACATAACTCTTAACAACACACTGGAAAATTACCAAACAACTCTTTCCAGCTTGATATACGTATTTATAATCAAAAAATAATCCTAGCACGTTATTTTGTGCATATCTACTAATTGTGAAGTTTACATGGATAGGAATACTCACAGTAAATACAATATTGAAGGAGAACAAGGTTATAGACCTAACACCAAAGACTTACCATAAAACTATAATAATTGATACAGTGTATTAGTAGGGAAGAGGTGACAGGCAAGCAGACTGATAGCCCAAGAGAAAAAAATCCTAGAAGGAGACCTGCAGACACACACGAAAACAGTCCCAGTAATTTTCAACAAAGGAATACAGGCATCTCAATGGAGAAGAAAGTCTTTCCAGAAAATGCTGTTAGAACAAATAGTCATCAACATGCATACCAAAATGATTATCAACACAGACCTTACACTGGTTTAAAAAACTAACTCAAAATGGATCACAGACCAAGTATAAAATGCAAAACTAAACTACTGGAAGATAGCTCAGAAGAAAATCTAGACACTTTGTGAGCTACAATGCTAAAAATCATAATATGTAAGTGAAGAAATTGATAAAATTGATAAACATTTAAAATTTCTCTCTGAAGGGCACATCCTTTAGAGAATGAAACGATAAATCACAAGCTAAGAGGAAATCTTTGCAATATTCATATCCAATATACCCAAAGAACTCTTAAAATTCTACAACAAAGCTGGGTATGTTAAGCTGCTTTAAACTCAGCTAATCAGGATGCTGAGGAAGGAGAACTGCAAGGTGGAGCTCAGCATGACAGCTGAGCAAGACCTTGCCTCAAAATAAGATTTTAAAAAGGCAGGAAGATGGCATTTTACCAAGCACGTGGGAGGCTCTGAATTACTCCCAGTAAACAAAAACAAAAAAGACCAATTCAAAAATGGGCAAAAGGTCTGAACAGAAAACTCACCAAAGACATATGAAAAGATACTCGACATGATATTTCAAGAGAAAATAGCAAACTAAAATCCTACTACATATCTATTAGGATTACAAAATCCAAAAATTTAACGTTATGTTAATGAAAAATGTGAAGCAAGAAAAACTCTCACTTTTCACCCACAAGATGCTGAACAGTACAGCTAGCTATAGAGAAGTACATGCTGAGGCCAACTTATACCTCAGTATAATCTGACCACATGATCCAACAATCATGCTCCTTGCTATTACCCAAGGGTTGAAAACTTGTAGCCATACAAAAATTTGCACAGGAGTATTTTTTTATAGCTCTGAGACAATCACCAAAGTTTTGAAGTAATTACAATGTTCTTCAATAGGTGACTAGGTAAACAAACTATGGTATTTTCAGGTAACAGGGTATTATTTAGAATTTAAAGTGGGAGGAGAACACTTCTATCCAGTAGAGAAAGAAGTCACTCTGAAAAAGTCATATACAATATGATTACAACTAAATAACATTTAAGATAAGAAAACAAAAACAAAACATTACTGACTGCCACGGGTTGCAAAGATAGGATGAATGAACTTGAAATAGTTAAGGCCAGGATTCTGTATGCATTTGATTCTGTCAAACTATTTCTACTTAATTGACTGCAGACTGTCTCTCTGACAGACATTCTCAATCCACATGTATGAACTTAAAGTATTTTTCTATTATTTCTAATTTTTTAAATACAAAAATGCTTTCAATTCATATAATAGGCTGTTCATTCTGGATTGGGCAGAAAATGACCTGAGAAAGAGTGAAATATATTTTCTTTAGACATTTGTGCATTATCTTCATGGTCACAGTAAAATCAATCTACTAGTCTACTTTCAAATTTCTGAGAAACTTTACTTTTAAAAAAATTAATAAATTTAAAACACTAGTTTATAGTTTAAAGTGCCTAAAATACAAAAGATTTTAAATGCAGTCAAAGCTGTGTCACAATAAACTAAATTCACAGCCAAAGCAGAGGCAATAAGACTACCACCAGAGGGAATATTTACTGTATTACTGATTCTCTTCAATAAGATCAACTAGTCATAATCACTCCTTGTAGTTAAGCTGAATCTGTATATGTCTAGAAAGTGAAATATCACAATAAACACCCAAACCCACCCTAATAAATGCTTTTAAAAAAAACTGCTAGGCATCAGTGGCTCCTGCCTGTAATCCTAGCTACGGAGGAGGCTGGAATCTGAGAGTCGCAGTTCAAAGCCAGCCCAGGCAGGAAAGTCCATGAGACTTTTATCTCCAGTTAGCTACAAAAGGCTAGAAGAAAAGCTGTGGCTCAGATGGTAGAGTTCTAGATTTGAGCACAAAAAGCTCAGCAAGATTGCCCTAGTCCTGGGTTCAAACCTAGGACCAGAAGAAAAAAAAAACCTCAGGAGGCTGAGATGTGAGAATCAAGGTTCAAAGCTAGCCTTGGCAGGAAAGTCCGTAAGACTCTTAGCTCCAATTTACCACCCAACAAAAGCTGAAAGTAGAGCTATGGTTCAGGAACCAAAAAGCTCAAGGACAGTGCTCAGGCCCTGAGTATATAAGCACTAAAACCTAGTATGTCAAACTCAAGCATCTCAGGGCATAGGTATTTCAGTTGAATGAAATCCTCTTATTAATCTCAGAACAACCCTCTGTGATTGGGGGGCACTACTCTAAGATCATAAAGCTATTTTTTCCAAAATAAATTTCCCCTAATCCAAATCTCTTGTACTCTTGAAACTGTTTCTATTCCAAATGGCAGAACAAAGCACTGATTTGAATACCCAAACACAGATTTCAACTACCACTTACAAAAATGTAATTTAAGGCAAGAAATGTGACTTAATGGCAGAGTGCTTGCCTACCATGCATGAGACACTGGGATCAATTTCTCAGTACCACATCAGCAAAAAATAAAATTAGTTTTAAAAAAATAATTTTAAAAATGTAATTTACTACTCTAAACATTCTACCTCAGTTACTCAATTTTTAAAAAGTCTAAAATTCTATGCCTCAAGTCTATATCTCTTTCTCTGCTCTTCAATAATTATTCGTCTGCACTATCTAAACATGGTTGCAGGAATAGCTCTCAGGATCACAACTCATAGATGAAAAGACTGCACAATGCACACGGGATCAGCCTCCCAGAAAGCAAAACCTTACAGCTCTGAAATGGCCAACCTGAGTTTATTGTGATATTTCCACTCTCTAGACATGTAGGAGTAGAGGAAGCCTGCAACTACATGAACAACAGATTTTTTTAAAAAATTTAAAAGTGGATATCAAGAACAAAAATCCAAGGCTGTTATAGAAAGTAGGATAAACAGGAAGTAAAGGAAAAGGACAGGGGATGATCCCAAACACATCTAATAAAATACATACCCTAAAGTAAGACCAATATCTAAGGCTATATCATGTATTCAGAAGGCATTTGTCATAACACATATAGCTGAGCATTTTAACTGTGGCTATATCTAGTTAAATATATAACACACAGGTTTTCAACTAGTACAAGAATTACAGTAATTCTTTTGTATTTTGGATTAAATAAGATATATTACTGTACTAAAACTACTTTTGTTGGGGTTTTTTACTTTTTAATGGTATTTCCAGAAATGTCTGAATTCACATACATGGCCTGTGAAGACTCAGGGTCTATGTTGAAGGAGCTGAATGATGCAGGCTCCGGCCTCAGGATTATGTGAGGACTGTGTTTGAGTATTAGGAAAGCTGTTGGCATGCCGGGCTAGAGAGGGAAAATGTTCTCTCTCCCAATCTCAAAACACATGTCACAGACACCTGGGAGCTGAGGAAGTAGCTCTTCTGCTTGCTTAAACATAGATGAACAACTTGTCAAGCATTTTCCTGAGATTGGAGAAGTGGTTTGAGCTTGCTCTAAAATAGTTTAGATAATAATATACCAAGACATTGTCTCATGGGTCAAGTAAAACTGTATCTGTTGAAATTTTTTGTGTAAATGTCTCCTGACCAAATCTTGGCAAAGATCATGCTTGCTTGTCTTTAAATACCCACTAACAATAAAGCACAGCATGCAGTGGCAATTGCTGTTTGCACTCTGCATCCCGTGTCCTGGTGATTTCGTGACCCCTTACCCAGGGACCCCAACACACTAAACGTTGACAATGGCCAACATCTTTTATTTATTAAACAACACTGTTCTTGAGTCAGAAACACATGGAACCACATAAATAGTCAACAATGGGAACAAAGCCAGATTAGTTCATACATAACTTAAAATACAGCTTTTTAAGTTAATAAAATATTTTGAAGCAACTACACTTTCAGTACTATAGTATTTTATTACTCAATTTATTTCTCAATTTTCATTTAGTATTTTTATTATACTGGAACTGGAATGGCTTATCATTTCAATTTTATTATTGTCTGGGGAAAGTGATATTGACAAGCTCTGAAATAAATCAAAAAGTCTAAGAAATCTCACCAAACATATGGTGCATGCCTGTAATGCCAGCTACTCAGGAGGGCAAGGCAGAGGATAGTGAGAAGTCTATGAAGGCAGTTACTGAGACACTACCTCAGGGAAAAAAAAAAGGGGGGGGAGATGTTAAGCACATGGCTCAAGTGGTAAAGAGCGTCATGTGTGAGGCCCCATGTTCAATCTCCAGTAAAACACACACACACTCACTCATTCTCTCTCTCTAATATAGTTTACCTACCTTTTGCCCTTCCAACAGCATGTTTGGCTGTTTCACACAAAAAAGAAAAAAGAAATTAAGCAACGTGTCCTTGTAGACAAACTGTAGAAAGTTTGTGGTCATTTATGAGGTCCTTGAAGAGTTTAGGAGGGAAGGATGAAAAAAAATTATTTTAAAACAGTATTTTTACATACAGTTTCTTTTCACTTTCAATTTTGGTTAGGGGTACTTTTGGTTCTCCAGGAAAGACCGCAAAACTTGCCCTATGTGGTTATTAGTATTTAAGAGATGATAGCCAGCACTTCTATGACTGCTAACTACAGCTAAGAAAAACAGAACAAAAGAGAGGGAGGACAATGCATGACAGCACCAAGTGAACCCTCACTGGCCTCTTCACTACTACAGATAAAAGAATCTAAATCTTGGCTTATTTTGATAATGAAAATACTGTCTCACAAAGGAAAGTACCTGCTAACAAAACTAATTTTGAAAATAAAGCCTTTGGTTCTATTGATTATACTCTCAAAAGTATTTATATAAGGGAAGGAGGAAGCTACATAAAAAAATAATATTTGTCACCTGGCTTAAGAAATGGTAACCCTTCAATATAACACCTTGATAATAAAACAATATTCTTTTAAAAAAAATAATAAATTCAACAGCAGGGATTTAAGATAAAATCATTAAATTTCTTTTATTATTATTCACAATAATATTGCACACATGACAAAAACATGAAAGGAAAATAAAATTATAGCTAGCATAATATATAAAAATATGCCCTAAAATTTATCAGAAAGAACTTTCTCCCATAGGAGAACACCTGTTTCAAGAAAAAGATTATGCTGGGTGCCAGTGGCTCATGCCTTGAATCATAGCTACTCTGGAGGCTGAAATCTGAGGACTGGGGTTCCAACCCAGACTGGGCAGAAAAGTCCGTGAGACTCTAATCTCCAATTAATCACAGATAAAGCTGGAAGTGGTGCTGTAGCTCAAATGGTAGAGTTCTAGCCTTGAGCATAAGGAGGTTAGAGACAGCATCTAAGACTACAGTTTGAGGCCCAGGACAACAAAAAAAGGAAGGAAAGAAGGAAGGGAGGGAGGAAGGGAGGGAGGGAGAGAGGGAGGGAGAGATGGAGACAGATACCAGGGGCTTAGGAAGGTGGCTCAGTGGTAGAGCGCTTGCCTTGCATGCATGAGGCCCTGGGTTCAATTCCTCAGCACCACATAAGCAGAAAAGGTCAGAAGTGGCTCTGTGGCTCAAACAGTAGAGTGCTAGCCTTGAGCTGAAGGGCTGAGGTACAGTGCCCAGGGCCAGAGTTCAGGCCCCATGACCAACCCAAAAAAAAAAAGAAAAGAAAGAAAAAGACCAATCAACTCTTAACTCGCCACTCTAGTATATTAGCCTAGATACGTACAGCTTGTTCAAGACTAGCAAATTTGCAAAAGCTGAAAGTAGATTCAAGATACAGGGCTGATATTAAAAAAAAAAAAAAACAGAAATGGAAAGCTCAAAGTTTGTATTTGCAAATCTAATTTTTGAAGTATTCACTTTGAACATTCTATTATTTTATCTATTATTTATCACAGATTTTCTGCCAGGGTGGCTTCAAATCCCAATCTTCTGATATTAGCCTTCTAAGTAGCTAGGATTACAGGCGTGAACCACCTGAGCTCAGCCAGTAGCTTACTTCTGTAGTCCTAGGTACTCAAGATCACAATTCACAGTCAGCCCATGGAGAAAAGTCCATGAGACTGTTAGCGCCAATTAACCAGCAAATAACTGGAAGTCTAGTGGTAGAGCACCAACCTTAAGCAATAAAAGGAAAATTCAAGGTCCTGAGTTCAAGCCCAAGTACAAGCATGAAGAGGAGCTTCATAATGTAGCAATACAGACATGCATAAATGAAGTAACTACATTATAATGCTTTAATCAAATTGGTTTGAAAGTGGAGTGGTATCTCCAAAGACAAAAAAACTGACTGGAGTATCAGGAAAATAGGAAAGATCTGGAAGCTGAGACTAAAGCAAAACTAAGCAGGTTGGTGGGGATGGGGACATTCTCTGTCTGAGGTGCCTAAATGTAAACTTGGAGGTACCTAGTGAATAGCTATCTGGAGCTCAAATCTGGAAAACTTTCATGCAATGGCATGTGGCATAGAGACAATTATGATAAACACCACTGAGGGATATGGGAGAAAGGAAGAACACCGAACTCATGTCTCTCAGAAACATCAGCACTTACAGATGAGGAAAAAAAACTGTTTAAAAAAAAAAAAAAGCTGTGAAACAACAGCCAAAGAGAAAAAGCAAATCTAAGCAGAGCTCTTTTAGAAAAGCCAATCAAGGGGGCTGGGAAGGTGGCTCAGTGGTAGAGCGCTTGCCTTGCCTGCCTGAGGCCCTGGGTTCAATTCCTCAGCACCACATAAGCAAAAAGAAAAAAGCCAGAAGTGGCGCTGTGGCTCAAGTGGTAGAGCGCTAGCCT